>NW_024609846.1:169335855-169906018 GCF_016920785.2 Ixodes scapularis | reverse complement strand
TGTTCCCGTTACTCCACGAACCGTGTTCTTATGACCCCACGGATCATGGTCACACGACCTTGTGGCTTCCGTTGGCCCACTCTTTCACTGTGGTTACGTGGTTAATGTGGCGCAACGGACGATGGTCACGTGACCCCCGTAAATTATCGTCACGTGACCATGTCACCAACAATGGTGCAATATTTCTCATACGGGCGCTGTGCTTTTTATTCTTTGGTAGGAGCGCGCTTTACTTGTGCTATGGCACGATTTTTTTTTCAAGGTATTTCTTTGTATTCTCGTTGTGAGCACGTGCTGTCGGCATCGGGTACTACAAGAGACGTCATCACCCCGATTAAAGCGGAGATGAAGGCACCTAGTTCGCATTTATAATCTCAAGGAAGCTTCCGGAGTGTTAAAAGGCAAAGCAGTAGGCAAAAAGTGCGAGTTAGGCTACTTGTCGCCTTTTTGCCGACTAAATTATACAGTGCTTTTTTCATAAGGTCAGGAAATTAGAAGAAATTTCATGAGGAGGTAAAATTTCCACGTGGCATGTAGCTGGGCATGTCTACTATCATTCTCCGGCAAAAAAATTTTAATATTAATAAATATTATTTTCCTGCAATTTTTTATATCTCGCCCCTCCCACAAAAAAAAATCGCATCTGTCGCTCTGGGAACTATGCCAGATAATTTTTCCGCCCAGTTGCCCCTGGCTGAGGAAGCCACAAAAATTGATAAGGAGATTTAATTTACATCTTTCACGTATCTCGGTATGTCTAGTATCATATTCCAGGAGGGTAGTTTGATAATAGTAATAATTATTTTTTTGTTTTTTTTTATCTGATTACATGCACAAAAAAGCGCGTCTCATCGCTGTGGAGAGTATGACTGAACGTTTTTTGGCTATTCCGCCTGGCTCAGGAAGCCACAGACAACGCCTGAGAATATTGAATTTTCGTTTAGAATGTAGCTGGTTACGCCTAGTATCATATTCGAGGAGAGCATTTTGATATTTATACTAATTATTTTTCTGTATTTTTCTAAATTCCCGTCCCTGGCACCGAAAACCGCGTCTTTTCGCTCTGGAGACTAAGTCCCAACGTTTTTCTTGGCAGTTCCGCCCGGCTCGGGAAGCCACAAACATCGCCTGAGAATATCGAATTTTCGTTTAGAATGTAGCTGGGTATTTCCAGTATCATATTCGAGGAGAGCATTTTGATATTTATACTAATTATTTTTCTGTATTTTTCTAAATTCCCGTCCCTGGCACCGAAAACCGCGTCTTTTCGCTCTGGAGACTAAGTCCCAACGTTTTTCTTGGCAGTTCCTTCCGGCTCGGGAAGCCACAAACATCGCCTGAGAATATCGAATTTTCGTTTAGAATGTAGCTGGGTATGTCCAGTATCATATTCGAGGAGAGCATTTTGATATTTATACTAATTATTTTTCTGTATTTTTCTAAATTCCCGTCCCTGGCACCGAAAACCGCGTCTTTTCGCTCTGGAGACTAAGTCCCAACGTTTTTCTTGGCAGTTCCTTCCGGCTCGGGAAGCCACAAACATCGCCTAAGAATATCGAATTTTCGTTTAGAATGTAGCTGGGTATTTCCAGTGTCATAATCGAGGAGAGCATTTTGATATTTATACTAATTATTTTTCTGTATTTTTCTAAATTCCCGTCCCTGGCACCGAAAACCGCGTCTTTTCGCTCTGGAGATTGAAGCCCAAATGTCCCTGGGGCAGCTGCGCCTGGTTCAGGAAAGCACAAAATTGCCTGAGGAGGTCCAGTCTCCACTATGGATACATAATGCTAGTCTGGGAGAGTATTTTTATATGTCATCTAATGCTGTTTTAGTGAGCTTTTAATTATTTCGCTCATTATAAATCTGACAATCTGGCGTGAACTAACCGCATGACCTGAAGCAGTTCCATGCCAAATTATGCAATTTTCAGTATCTCTTATTACACAAGGCCCGGGAAATTCGACTACCATCGAAAATCCCGGGCCCTCAGGCAATGATATACTTCAGGACTCTCGGGAGTTCGCACCCAGTTTTTTTTTTCTAAGGTTCCACCAAGACTTAAACATTACTATGGACATCTTATTTTATCTACCTGAGTTTTTTTTTGCATTCGGTGGCGGTTGTGTATCACAATGCCGAAATAATTATCTGTAGAAGGTGAGGAAGAACCCCGGTGGGGAGATGATGTTTCATGTTTTACAAAGTAAAGACTGTGTCACAGGATTGACTGATATCTCCACCAGACGACTATACATATGCCGCCAAATGAGCTAGTCCAGACCTCATCGAAGAACCGACGGAGCGCGACATTTCTCATGTCGAGCTGCTCCCTAGGCCGTACACCCACGCTAAGTGCGTGTACAGTCGCTCGCAATATGAAGGACCCATTCGCCTATGCAATTTATGGGGCGGCGCTTATTCCACTTTGGCCAGGCGCACTTTATTTTGAGCGACAAGAAAGATAAAAGTTCATTTTATTCTTTCACGTCAAGAAATATCGTCCAGGCATAGGCAAATCCAAAACAGCCTCAAACTGCCTGGTCGAATGGGTCCTTCATATTGCGGGAGACTGTACATTCAGCTACAAAAACTGTAAGGAGGGAAAGTACGCGAGCGAGCTGGCTAGGAAACATCATTGAAAGAAAACCTGAGACTAGGACAAATAAAAATTGGGGGGACACTTAGGCTCCGCCTTTAAGGGATACTACAACGAAATTTCGGCGCTCATTTTTTGGTCTATATGTGTTCAAAAAAGCACCATCAAATCGAACATACCAATATCTTGTTAAAAAAGTCACGGAAAGGAATTTTAAAACGAATTAAACGATTAGCAAAGAGCACCTGGTGGATGTCGCTAACGCCTCGCTTGTAATGCCCGTCTAGCAACCTTGGCAGCTAGTGACGGAGGTTGTCTCGCCTCCGGCCACGACGAGAGAAGAGGGGCAGGAGGACCTCCCCTCTTCCCGAGAATGCCTTTTGTGTGTCACAGAAGTCGCTATTGTCCCCCTACAAGATTATAGAAGATTAAACCGTCACTCAAAATTTGTACAAAAGCAGCCGCTTCGGTGGCTGGAACGACTAGGCCATCCTCTCGACGTCAGCCTCACCGTAGCTTTGCTCGTCTTGAGACGACCTACGTCACGATTGCGTTGGATGTCACGTGGTCTCCGCTGGGCCTTCTCCGAGCGCTTGCCAGAGTGGGCCGTCTATAACAAAAAATACAGCCACCAGGCTCAAAATACAAACGTGCGATTGTCATTTACGGATATTGTGGATAATATTCAACCTATTTTTGAACAAGACGGGAATATTTCAAATTTCGTTGAAGTACCCCTTTAAGTGTATGACGCGATAGCGCAAGACCGGGTCGTCAGCGCAGGGGTGGAGGAGGACGGAAGGGCAGGGGAGGCGGAGGAAGGAAGGGAAGGGGGTGGGGGCTGGGCGAATGGAGGGCTTGGAGAGGGTGGATGAGGGGAGGGGTGCTGGGGAGGGGGCCCTCATCCCACGGGGTCACGCCGCCGCCGACTGCTTCTAAGGGAGGGCAAGGGGTGGAGGGCACGGGAAAGGAGTGGGGGTCATATAGGAGTAGTGGAGGAGGGGATGGGAGGTGTGGGGGTTAAGGGGAGGGGATCCCATTCAACACCCGGGTCACGTGACCCCAGTGTTCAGGGAAGGGGAGGGGCCTGCCCACGAGGTCACGCCGGACGCCGTGACCCGGGTAACTCGACACGGGTCACGGGGCCTACGAAGTCACGCCGGACGCCGACTACTACTACGCCGGCTTTTCCGCTGAACGGGAGCCTTACGCTATCGCGTGAAATAACTCCCAGTCTCAGGTTTTCTTACAAGAACTTGCCTAGACCGATGATACTTCAGTCATTTTACCGCCCAAGCATTAGTATGCTGTGTTTTTTTTTTCGAAGTGCACTCGCGTGGGCTTTTCTCCTGGCTTATGCGCCTCTCGTGTATGCCTTTTCTTTTTTGCTGGTGACGTACGGAACAGAACAAGTTTCCATCGATCTGTGATAATCCATAGTGAAGGGTGCACACTTTTCCGACTGTTCTGATAAAGACGAAAACTGCCGAGTCACTGGACTGTGGACGCGAATGCGACGTACACCCGTCGTCCATATAAATGTGAACGCCGGACCGCCGACTGCTCCGTACTATCAGCGTCATGATGCTGCGGCCCGTGACGGCTTGCGCACCTTATCGCGCGCTACGCCGAGATTCAGCGTGTGAATCAGTAGAGTAGATTGTTGGGCTAGTTGGTTTTGGAATTTGGAATACATTTTAGCGCTCAAAAAACAGGGACAAAAAGGCGAGAAACAGACAGCACAGTGCGTGAAATGTATTCCAAAGAGTGAATCAGCTCAGCTCTGCTGCTGCTCCCTGAAGAAAGCGCGAGAATTGGGTAGGAGCCTTTGGGACGCTATCAGGAGGCACTGTGGTGACCTGATAAAGTAACTATTTGTTATTTTCTTGAATGCGGTCGCATTTCTTTCGGCTCATTCGGCCACGCTCATTTTTGAAAAGTCGAAGTGGCTTCTGTCATGATATGCTCGAAATATTTTTTTTGGTAAAAATATTTATCGCTATTAGCTTTCACTGAATAATAAAGAAAGAATCTGAGTTTTGATGAACTATACCGAGCAACGTCGGCGCTTTTCCATGGGCAAAATGCAAACTATTTGCCGTCAATGACGTGTGCACAGCGCCCACAAAAAGTCGCAAAATAGAAATCCATTTTCACGCTCTCTGCAGAGCGGAGCAGTAAAAGCGAAGACAGTGTTCGATCCAAGCGCTTAATTTCGGTGAGGCGCCAAGCGCCGATAAGGCTCGATAGCCGCCACGCCCGCCGCGTCATGACGCGGATAGTACGGAGCGGTCGACGGACCGGCCTCTACCTTCATACTGGGGAATTGTAGTAGACCGTTCCCGCAGCCCGCTAAGCACCCGGATAGCGCTCCGTAATCCGCCACAAGACCTTGAACTATGCAGACAAGGCTGGCGGCGCGCATGCGCAGCTGCGGCGTTTTCTTCAGGGATACCGTAGCGGAGGAGAAAAACGGTCTACTACAATTCCCTATTAGGGAATTGTAGTAGACCGTTTTTCTTAAAGGCTACGGTATCCGTGAAGAAAACGCCGCAGGTGCGCATGCGCGCCGACAGCCTTCTCTGCATAGTTCAAGGTGTTGTGGCGGATTACGGACCGCTATCCGGGTGCTTAGCGGGCTGCGGAAACGGTCTACTACAATTCCCCATTAACGACGGGTGTACGATATTTCGCAGAGGGTTATTTCTCATACGAAAGAGTTCCACAGCCCAGCAAACAAAGATGGTATCTTGCAGAAGGCTCTAATTTCAATGGCCCTATATACATTGGGGCCAATGTGCATGGTGCAGACCTTCGATCTTCTGTTAGATGCCATCTTTATTTGGCTGTGGAGTGCATTTTGATCATGCGCAGTAGCTCTTCTCCGCGAAATATCGTACTCCGCACCTGCGTTTACAGTCCAGTCGCTCGGAATTTTTCGCACCAGAGATAAGCGTTTGGAAGGTGTATAACACGAAACAAGTAGCAGGTTCGAGGAACAATGAAGATGTAGACGATAGGATCTTTCCTTCTACGGACCTCTTGTTCGTTGTTACAGATCTAATATGCCGAGGTATGACGGCACAGCAGCTGTTAACTGAGTAAGAAAAAGAGAGAGATGTTTATTTCCCCCTTTTTTTTTTAGAAAATTGACTTAGTTGCTTGCCCGCTCAGTGCACACACTGTCGATAGGGAAGGGGTCGGGAGAAAACGATGGAAAATATAGAAAGGTTGGGAGGTTTATAGATTAGGTTGGGAGGGATGTCTCAGCCGTCGTCCGCCCGTCGAGTCGCGTTCGATTCGTGTTCACCCCTAAGTTGGCAGTGCGGTGGAAGCTGTGTGCTTGTTGGACTAGTCAACTGTCGGCCTTGCACCACGTGACCACCCTGATCTCCACATACCACGTGCCGAGAGCGAGTTCAGGCGGTAAGAGGCAGGCCACTGATTGGTCTGGCAAAACGCAGCTTCCACCGCACTGTCAGCTTAGGGGCGAACGGAGTATAGTACGATCCAACGTTCAGAACGCACGGCCCCTCGAAGTTAGTAGGTATGGAGCAACCTTAGAGCGAATAATAAGTATTTTGCAACTGGGGTGGGCGGCAGTTGTGCTACAGAGTTAATGGAGAGATTTAGCAGTTCGCTTTTTTGCCCTGATAACGGTACGATGCATGCCCAAGGCCGCCGGAGGGGAGAGGAGGTATCGTTATCGGGGATAAAAACAATCTGCTAAAACTCTCTAATATCGGCACAAGGCTTCCAATGAACGGATGGCTTTTTAGCGGGAACCGCTTAGTGCCGCTTCCCGCTAAACTTCACGATTTTGGTGAGACAGCTAGTGTACAATACAACTCCTTGGGTCTCGGGTATTATATTTTGTTCCTTGCTCCTTCTTCGTAATTGCCCCGTGAGTGCGCGCTGTAGGCATCGGGTCCCACAAAAATGAACTTTGATGATTTGAAACGTGTTCACCCCATAGCTCGGTCTATATATAGCATCGGGCTACGGATCATTAGTTCCCAAGTTCAACCCCACCTGATCGCTTCTGCTGTTTTCTTTTTTTATATAAGATTGTAACAAATGTAGCGGTAAAACATAAGGGCTTAACCTGACGGTTTTTCATAGAAACTGGCGTACAAACATATTTTGTGTAAATAAACTGGGTTAAGGACTGAGACAGCATGCAACAATTACTAGGGCTCGGCGGGGGAGCAGGAAGAGCATGCGAAGGTTTCCGTGATGAATTTGTGAAGCCTCTAAACCCCTTCTTGGATCTGTATGTTGAATAAAGCAAATGCTTCTTTCAACTCTTCCAGACACGTGACTTTCGTGAGTCCTTAAGGTGGAGTCGCATTTCTTATCATTATGCGGTTTCACGCACTACCATTGCAAAGATAGTGGTAAGACAGACTGCATGATTTGGGGCACCTTTCGTTAGCTTGTTGGAAACAGCACCTTCGAGCAAAGGAAGCAAAACCCAGCCGAAAGTAACGCGTGAGCGTAAGTGGAAGGCATACGTCGCGTCTCTTGCGGTAGCACAGTTGTTTCACACCAGGATATTGCGTCTGCTGGTTTTCTCCGAAGCATGTGAGCGTAATCCTTGTCCTGGCCTCCTACACTTTCACTTATAATATGAGCGCGATCGTGCCCCCTGCCCGCTGCCACAAGGCGAGATTTCAAGCTCGCAATCCCGCATGCAATTTTAGCTAAGTGCAAGAAGCAAAAATAGCTGAGTATTTTTAATGTCGGAAGCACAATCGGAGGCACGCAGTATCCAAACCGAGTGTCCAAGCGTCTACGCTTTCTCCAGTGCTCTTTATTTTTTCGGACTCCTGCATGACGTATATACCTTCCTTACCGAATGTTTGCAAGAAAAGCTCGGGTTCAGCACATTTTATGTTAAAGTATTTAGGATTCACGTGGACATAAGCATAAAATGATCTGAAGGCGCGCAGGCGCTGTTCTCGGGAACCACCCTGCCTGGGACCGCCGTGTCACCGTGTTGTCCTCCTTTTCTGGTCTTCCTGGTTCTACCAAGTCGGCCCAACATCTTGCCTGTTTTGTTTTCATAAATAAAGGATCGAATGGTCGCACCGCAGAGCCTATGGATTCAAGGTTTCAATCCCCACCCCTGTCCGTTTCGATGTGGATGGACATTGTACCGGGGCGCGTCCGTCTATTACCACTGCGTGGTGCACGTTAAAAACCCCAGGCTAGCGGTCATATTCCGCTTGGCAAATTTCTCATTTACAGCGTCCACAACATCGCCACACAACAACAAACTGAAATCATGCTCGCTAAACGCTCGATAAACATGTGTTTGTTTCTCTCTCATAGAATCGTGGTGCTTTTAGAATCTCTCGGAGAAGCACGTTGTTTATGGCGTTTGATAGAACAAAGAGTCCGTTCGAGCTTGTTTAACTTTGAGAAAGCAGAGTGCTGAACCAAAAGGAAAATATTAAGTAAAATATAAACTTCGAAATACTATCTAGAAGTGCGCACAAGACAGCCCACCATATCAAGGGGGATGGAAAACAGGAGACCTTGTAGAATTGTTTAATCATAGAACATCGCCCGCTGTCGCCAATTGCGTTTCTTTTAACTACATACTTCAAAAGAGCCCTGTTTAGCAAATATGTGGCCTCGTAGCTTTCCAAAAGATTAAACCAGGCCACTACATTCGTCGTGAGCGTTTCCGCATGAGCTAGATCTGCACAGTAAACATTTTAACACCCATAATTGTGTAAACAGGGTGTAAGAATGGTGTGAGTTAGAAAACACAGCCACCTTACACCATTTTTACATGATTTTCAATTATTGATGGGTCTAACAAGGGTGTACGGACGATTCACACCCATCCTACACCGTTCACACACCCTACAGGTACATATCGTTCGTAAATCGTGTTAAAAGAGTGTTCGTCTTCCTCTTTACACCCATATCTACAGGGTGTGAGAGGGGTGTGTCGGTGAAATGTCGGATTAACCCAAGGCATCAGTTAATCGAACTTTGTTACGACAAACAATGGCGATAAAGGCATCTCGACTGATCGTCACAATCAGGTATAGTTTGAAAGTCCTAATGAACTGCACGGGGTGGTCCGAGCGATTCAATTTCGGTACGCTGATGCGACCAAACGTGGAAATGTCAATTCGTGTGTAGGACGATACAGCCAAATAGAAAAGCGCCACCACGCGCGAAAGCCGGATGTAGAGGTTGGAAAGTGCACGTGATCGAGCCGCGATCACGTATACTTCAAAAAGGGGCGTATAAGTAGTCCTAGGGATGCTCGTGAAAATTTGAAATTAACGAAAATAAAAAAAAAACAAAAAACACTCGCAGTCTAAATGTGCTAAGAAGACTTAAGTAGCAGGAGTAAAACACAAAATCTGCATCTAGAGTGTGGTGTAGTGGGTTGAACGCTTGAGCCGTTATCGAGGGGTTGTCAGTTCAACTCTACCTGACGGAAGCTTTTTTTTTTTCATTAGTCCGTTTTTGTATGATAAGAACATGAAGCCCACACGCTAATGCGTCGTATGCTGTCACTGACGCCCGCAACCGCGCATTTCATCGGCCGCTTTCGCTACTCGCGTACTTGTCCAAACACCTTTATTCGAGGGTGTGAGACATTACACCCTTTTTCTAGGGTGTTTTCTTACACAAATAAGGGTGCTCCCTATAGGACAGGCCATTTACACAAATAAGGGTATAAAATGTTATGTGTGTGCCGTTTGAGAGGTGGTGATACTGGCTCACGCTGTACCTGAGAAATTCAGCCTGTGCAACTCAAACACGTGCCGGTACGATGCTCATCCTGATTGGTGGGGACGAACCCAGGATTTCCGGGTTTTTGTAGCCTGATCTTTCTGCTCTCCACATGCCCCGAGCTACCAGGCGCTAGCACACTCGGTTAGGGGCTCTCAGAAAACCAGGACTCAAACAGGAAATGTTGAAGGTTCCTCGCCTTCGCTGAAGGTATACAAAATATATGGGCGAACTAGCATATAATTATTTATTTATTTGCACCATATAGTATCTCTCTTTCTCTCCCTTGCACAATATTACCAACTGCAGAGCTTACTGATGTGTCTGTGACTATCAGACAACTTAGTCAAATTTCGACACGGGCTTAAAATCATGTGGGTTACTACAATTTCAAGGCTGCAAGCAGAGTTTTTGCTGAACCTGGAAACACGACTTGCAAAAACTTGCATATTATACAGTTTGTTACAATATATGGTCAGCAGGGGAAGCTCCTACTCCGGCTTGAGCTCTCAAGTTTGGTAACGCTTCAACTTACGAAGAATGACAAGCGCGAGGTGGAGACTGAGCTTCTCCTGCTGACCTCCTCGGTGTGGTCCAACCATTCGTAGGTACCGTCTCTATCTGTACCACATCGCGCTCGGCGTGAGTTGATATTACAAGGGCGCCAGGGTGGTTCGTGCCCCAGTAGACTTCTGGTAAAGCGCTTATTTGTCCATCTCTAATGCAAAGCGTGCTTTGTGTTCCGAGTGTAGCAGAGCCAACAGCTGCCACAACCACACGGGTTGTAGAAAACACCCGAGTGAACGTTGTTCTAGATTAAACAACCGAGGCTCCACTGCGTCGGGCGCAGTGCCGGTGAGCGCGCCAGCTCACGCTACCGCGTGGCCTCGGGAGCCGCGCGAAATAACAGAATATATGCCTTTTGTCAAAGCTCTGAGCTGGACGTTCCTTTTTCTTCTCCGGCGCTTTCGAACACACCGCCGACAAATTGGTGACCCGGACGTCCGACTACAATGAACCAGAGCGCAGGCAACTCCACTGACGACGCAGGCTTGACCACCACCGTCCAGCTCCGCCTTCCAGTCTTCTGGGCGAAAAATCCACGGGCCTGGTTTTCCCAAGTGGAAGCACAGTTCCACTTGCGGCACATCACCACCCAGTTGTCACGCTACTATCATGTCGTGTCGGCCCTCCCCCCAGAACTGGCTGATGAGCTTGACGACATACTGGCAATGCCACCTCCGGACGACGCCTTCGACCACCTCAAGCGCACAATCCTCGCAAGAAAGACGGAGTCCGAGACATCGCGGCTTCAGCAGCTTTTGAACACTGAAGAGTTGGGCGACCGTAGGCCATCCCAGCTGCTCCACCGCATGCGGCAACTGCTGGGTGAGCAAGCGTCTGACACAAGCAATCCCATTTTACGGGAATTGTTCCTCCATCGCTTGCCCCAAGGGATGCGCATGGCCCTCGCCCCAGCTGCAGACTTAAGTCTTGACCGCCTCGCAGAGATGGCCGATCGCGTCGCCGAATACGCTACACCTAGCCTGTCGAGCGTCACGGACACTTCACACCAGTGCTCCTCCACCCGAGCCCTCGAAGCTCGCATTGACGCTTTAACAGCAAGCGTCGCGGCCCTTAGCACGAGAAGCAGATCGCGTGAACCAAGAAGGCGCAGATCATCTCGACGTCGCAGTTCATCGCAACGACGAGAAGGCGGTACCTGTTGGTACCACCAGACATTCGGCGGCAGGGCACGCAAGTGCGAACAACCATGCAACTGGCAGGAAAACGCTCCGGCCCGTCACTAGAGGCGGCAAGTGACCAAGGCCCAACAGCAAGCCGTCTGTTTTTCATCACAGAACGCATTTCAGGCCGCCGCTTCTTGGTCGACACCGGAGCTGAAATGTCCGTCCTTCCTCCAACACTAGCGGAAAGACGACACCCACAGCCCGGATCACACCTCGTTGCGGCAAACGGATCCAATATTCCAACATACGGAATGCGCTCGGTGACCCTAGATTTGGGATTACGCCGAGTCTTCCGATGGATCTTTGTCATAGCCGATGTGACCTACCCACTCTTAGGTTCTGACTTCCTTTCCCACTTTGATTTGGATGTCAGTATGCACCACCGTCGCCTGACTGACAACAGAACTCGCCTTGCGGTCAATGGAGCCTTCACCAACTTAACTTCAATTGGCATTCGAAACATCCTGCCGGCTTCCAGTTTTGCCGATATCCTAAAGGAATTTCCAGAGATCACGAAGACGTCTAACATATCAGAGATACCACCACACGGAGTGACACATCATATTGTCACGTCTGGCCCACCCACTTTTGCTCGCCCTCGTCGTCTATCGGGCGAACGCCTCCGCGTAGCCCGACTAGAATTCGAGCACATGCAGGAGCTCGGCATCATCCGACCATCAAAGAGTTCCTGGGCCACACCCCTCCACATGGTCCCCAAGAAAGATCCGGGAGACTGGAGGCCGTGTGGGGACTACCGAGCGCTGAACAATCAAACACAGCCCGATCGGTACCCATTGCCTCATATCCACGACTTCACACAGCACCTGGATGGCACATCTATCTACAGCAAGATAGACTTGGTGAAGGCGTATCACCACATCCCAATAGAACCTGCGGATATACCGAAGACGGCAATCACCACCCCCTTCGGCCTCTTTGAGTATGTCCGTATGCCCTTCGGGTTGCGCAACTCCGCGCAAACCTTTCAGAGGTTCATCCACGAAGTCCTTCATGGACTTCCTTTCATCTTCGCCTACGTGGATGACCTCTTGATTGCGAGCGCATCACCTGAAGAGCACAACGAACATCTACGCCTTACCTTTGAACGACTCCGCCTATACGGACTGACCATCAATGTGGCAAAATGTACCTTTGGGGCAACGGCTTTGGAATTTCTCGGACACCACATCACACCTGCTGGCATCGAACCTCTCCAGTCCAAGGTACAAGTGATCCGAGATTTCCCCCAACCAAAATCTTTGAGGAAGCTGCGAGAGTTTCTTGGACTCATAAACTTTCATCGAAGATTTATTCCACACTGCGCACAAGCTATAAAACCTCTGACAGACTTGCTACGTGGCCAACAGAAACCCTCCACAGAAATACCATGGTCAGACAGCGCACTAAAGGCTTTCACCGCTGTAAAAAATGCCCTTGCCGACGCCACACTTTTGGTGCACCCTCGAAATGACGCTCCAACGCGCATCATGGTTGATGCTTCGGAAGTTGCAGTAGGAGCAGTGTTGCAACAACAAAACAACAATGAGTGGCTCCCACTGGCATTTTTCTCTCAGAAACTCACCCCGGCGGAGACACGCTATAGCACGTTCGGACGCGAACTATTTGCAGTTTACGCAACAGTTCGTCACTTCCAGTACTTCTTGGAAGGCCGAGTGTTTCACGTGATGACCGACCACAAGCCTCTCACCTACTCATTCGCCGGAAACCACAACTCTTATTCTGCAAGAGAAATTCGACACCTTGCTTACATTGCAGAATATACTACAGATCTACGCCATGTCGCCGGTATTGCCAACACGCCAGCAGACGCACTATCTCGCATTGGAAATGTATCCCCGTCTCCCGTTGTCAATTTTTCGGAATTGGCCTTGGCCCAACAGGAAGACGCCGAACTGCAAAAGCTACGCACGTCATCAACATCTCTCAAGCTGCAGTCCATTACATTGCCACTCGCCACTTGTGAGATTATTTGCGACATGTCGACTGGCACACCCAGACCCTACATCCCTCCGAAATTTCGTCAGGCCATTTTCCACGCTCTGCATGACCTCAGTCATCCGGGAATTCGGGCCACACAACGCCTAGTTACATCAAGATACATCTGGCCCCGGATCAACGCAGACATCCGTCTATGGGCGAAGACTTGCTGCAAATGCCAGCGCTCGAAGGTGTCTCGACACACAAAGACACCGCTCCACCCATTTCGACCGCCGGATGCCAGATTCGATCATGTACATATAGACATCGTGGGCCCGCTACCATCATCCAACGGATTTCGCTACATCTTGACATGTGTAGACAGATTTACGCGATGGCCTGAAGCTGTTCCACTCGCGGACATCACAGCAGAGACCGTTGCCCACACATTCATCACCACCTGGATCTCACGGTTCGGTTGTCCATCCATCATCACGACCGACCGTGGCCGACAATTTGAATGCGCGTTTTTCAAGGCCCTCACCAACATCTTGGGCGCGCGCCACATACACACGACATCGTACCATCCTGCCGCAAATGGTATGGTTGAGCGCCTACATCGCCAACTGAAGACGGCACTCATGACTAGAGAAGATCGAAACCATTGGGTGAACCATCTTCCTCTCGTTCTCCTTGGAATTCGCGGCACCTTCAAGACGGACTTAACTTGCACCTCAGCCGAACTGGTTTACGGCACTACACTTCGATTACCAGGAGATTTCTTTACGTGCACACCATCCGCACAGCCTGACATGCCTTCATACCTTGAAGAGATGAGAAAATTCTTCACTTCTCTACGGCCGGTCTCACCAAGACAACAAACACAGAGACAGATTTTCATAAGTGAAGATCTGGACACGTGCACTCACGTATTCGTGAGACGGGATACAGTACGCGCACCTCTCATTCCCCCGTTGTTTAATCTAGAACAACGTTCACTCGGGTGTTTTCTACAACCCGTGTGGTTGTGGCAGCTGTTGGCTCTGCTACAGAATCCCCCCCCCTAGTGTCGTGGAACGACCCGTGTGGTTGTGGCAGCTGTTGGCTCTGCTACACGAGTTATACCTTTATATGAACGTGCATACAAGGGTCGTTTGATGAGTTTGGTAAAAAAAGCTGGTTAAACGCTTTGTTAGAAGAAAAGGTTGATGTCGTTTCTCAACATAGTCCCCATTGAGGACTATCCACTTGGTCCAGCGAGTTTCTAAATTTTCTTTCTCTCAGAAAAAGAGGTTTTCTTAAAGGCTAAAAAATATGAACTGACGGGAGTAATGACATTCTCATTTGATGAGAACTTTTTCCGACAGAGTCAGATTTCTCAAGTTCGGGAACACTGATAAAACACACGACGCCATATCAGAAGAATGGGGTGGATGAAGAATCAACTCGAAGCCTAATTCTTCCAATTTTGCCATTGTCACGGTCAATTCGTGGGAGAGCGCGTTGTCTTGCTGAATGAACAGTCTGGTACCAACACCTCCTAGATCAGAAGGCCGTAGTGGTGATAATTTTTCGTCACAGAAAGAGGCCGATCGCGGGCGGTGATTGGATACGAGCGCTGCGTCCGTCTCTCTGATTAGAAACGAGGCGCTGACGCAGCCCTCGCGTCCAATCACGGCCCCCGATCGGCCTTCTTCTGTGGCGAAAAATTATCAGCATTACGGCCTTGTTATCTAGGAGGTGGTGCTGGTACCCATCGCGCACATAGCTTTTTGTAGAGGGTTTTGTGCACACGCTATTTTGAGATGCCTATGGTCTCAGCAGTCTTGTGCACATTCACTCGACTGTCCTCCAATTAATATATTATAAATTTATTCAGCAATATCCGTCGTGGCGCCCTCAACTCGGCGTCCGGAGCGCGCTTCATCTTCAGGGAACGTTGTGCCACGTTTAATCCAATGAACCCAGAGCTAAACAGCCTTCAACGTTGAATAAGGGTTCCCATGAACTTAATGCAACTCGGTTTTGATCCGTGGACGTTAACATTTTTAAAACAAGCGTGCTTGATCATCGCACAGGGCTGTTTTTTTTTTTTCAGTGTTGTGGCAAGCGCTACAGTGTTTGCTTCAGCCGTCTGTCAAACATGAACAGCGCTTCGCTCCCGTCTGGAAGCTAGCCTGGGTTAGTTTGAAGAATGACACTTGCCAGCCATGGCGTCATCCATTGAATTGTTCATCGTATAAATTTACCAAACTTATCAAACGACCCTTGTACTTGCGAGCTGTACAGGAAGCAAAATGACGTGGAACAAAACGGAAAGAAGTTCGAATCCGGAATCGCGCAGGGGTTCGCCAATAGTGGACTCTATAGTCTGTGACAGCTCAAGAGTGCAGTGGGAGCTCCGCTTCCAGCACAAGCTTTGTGGCCTTGATAGCACAAGTGTGCACGCGCAGTCAAAGCGCGGCGGAAAGCAAGGAGCGCGCGCTGAAGGCGGAGCTTCCACTGCACTCTTGAGCTGTCACCCACCATAGTGAGCTAGTTTACAAACAGACAAATAAATAGCTGACGGGCATATTCCACCGTATCACGGCCAAAGCTATAATTGTATCTTTTTAGCAACCACTAGGGTGCCTCAATGTCCTTCTGTTAAGGGTGATGCCACCCTTTGTAGTACCCGATGCCGACAGCACGCGCTCACGGGTAAAATACAAAGAAATTGACGAAAACAAAATGTCGCCGTAGCACAGTCAGCGCCACGAGCGCGTGCAGGGACACGTTCTTTCACGCCCTTCTGAACAAAAAATAAAAATAAAAGTGTGAGACAAAATGGCCAGATGTCTCCACCCTAAACAAAGCGCACATGAAGGCACCCTAGCAACCACGCGCAATAAAAGCCCGGGGTAATCGCTTTGGGCGACGCCTCGGCGGCTGCGCGAGCACTCGTGCTGCGAGGATGCAAACCTACGCAGTCAGGGCTGCCATCTCACGCTAGCGCAGCCTCCGTGGTTAGTCCATGTTAGCGTGAGACTGCGAAGTACTACTGAAAAGGTTGTGCAAGCGCGAGCGGCTAGCCTTGACAAACTCGACTGGAGTACTCTCTGCCCGAGCGCTCGCGCAGCCACCGAGGAGTGATTCAAAGGAAACGGCTCGCGCCTTTAGCATGCATGGCTAACAATAGTCCATGCTGAGGTGAGACAAAGTTTAGCCTGAGCCAAGGCGCCCTAAGCCAGAAGACCCTCTCTAACAGGCTTCAGTGATAAGAGAAAGCCTAGCCTGAAACAGAGCACTTTTAGCATCGTTTTGCCTTATGTCCGATGCACTACCGCCGGTGCGAGGTAGGAAAACGCAGCGGATTCGGCTCGCGCTTCAATACTTCGTCTAATCTTAGCATGGGCTATTGTTGGTCGCGTGCTAAAAGCGCGAGCTATTTGCTTTCGAAGACACCTCGGCGGCTGCACGAGAAATCGTGTGGCGCGAACGCCAATGAAGGCTACCGTCTCGCGCTAAAGCAGCCTCCGGGGCCAGTCCATGCTAAGGTGAGACGAAGTATAGCTTTAACTTTGTTCGGTTTAAATTTGGCTTTTTAGCGATGGAGCAATAGTCTTGAGCGTTAGCTTATCACTTTAAAATGCACATTGGCTGCGGGAGAAGCAATTACACATTGCACGTCTGCGCTACGCGCGCCCAGCTGTCACCTTGAGAGGTTCCGAGGTTCGGAGCTGTCTTGAGCGTGTTATCAGTGCTATGCCCTTACTGCATTACGATGTCTCCTCTCCGGATTCGAAGATAAGATTGGCGGTGCGGGCGGAAACAGAGGGCACATTGGAAATTGGAAAAGTGATTTCGCTCGGGGCTTAGGCGCCACATGTCGTCGCGGAATGGAATTAAACCGAATGTCTCGGATTCTTGGCCATGCTTGTGAACATGTACATAGCGGCTTTTAAATTTTAGGGCTATTGTTCATTGCAAAATACTTGAGTTGTCCCTAGTTGTATGCAACAACTTTTACAATAACGACAAAAGTATTCCAAATTACAGTGAAACCAAGGGAGGTATTGACATGCCATAGAATAATTGCAAAAAGAAAAGTACACAGGTCGCACTTCAACAGGCTAGAAATGTCACTTGCCAGACGAGTTCTTTTTTTTTCCAGCAAGCTTTTTTCCAGCAAAGCAGCCAATTTTATTCTTTCGTTCTTCTAAATCTGTTTTCAGGCGTTTCTGTTTCTTTTCACTGGGTTAACTTACATTCAACAACACACTATAAACAACATTTAACAGTATAATTGAGCGGGGTTTGTGTGACCCCTTCCTGAAGGGGGTGCTAATTCTTTTATACAGAGTTTAGGCAACACATCAAATGGGGCTGTACTTACTGTACACAATTCTTTCTGTAGAGTAATTACAGCCCCATTCCAAGTGTTGCCTGAACTCTGCATTAAAGCGTTAAGTACTCTCTAAGGAGGGGTCATACAAACTGCTCAAGTGTGCTGTTATGTGACATTTACTCTTGCTAGAACTCTTAAATACAGAATTCAGGCAACACTTCTAATTGAGTTTTAGTTACTCTCCACAAACAAGTGAATTCAACTCTTCCGGGAGAATATGTTTAACTCTTGCATACAGAGCTTAGGCAACACTTCTAATGGAGTTGTAGTTACTCTACACGATGGAGTGAGGGTAACTCTTCCTGGCAAGCACTCGTAAGTCTTGAATATTGAGTACAGGCAACATTCTAATAGAGATGTAGCTACTCTATGCGAAGGAATAAAGGTAACTCTCCCTGGAGAGCATCCTTCACTCGTCAACAAGGAGCTTTGACAACACTTCTGATAGAGTTATAGTCACTCTACGCAAAGGAGTGAAATTTACTCTCATCAAAGAGTTTAGGCAACATTTTTAATCGAGTTATGGTAAGTCTACACAAAGGAGTGAATTTAACTCTTACAATAACGCATCAAACGACTAACCCTGACTCTCTCAAAACTATTGGAGTTACTCTCTATAGAAGAGTTAAGTGAACGACACTTACACTCCAAAAAGAGTTAAATCGACACTTTCTTTTTTTTAGAGTGTAGGGGTACCACTAGTGCTGACACCCAAGTTCACAGGTCCAGAAGGCGAAATCATGGTATTACAACTGCTCGGGGCAGGCGAAGCGGGCGACTGGTCGTCGCTACTCAAATCACGTACAGCTGGTGCAGCCACCATTGCGTTCGTACCACCCCAGCTGCCCGCTGTCGCGACTGTAAATTTGTCGCTGCCGTCTTCAATCAGGTTTGTGTTCAAATTTATTTTATAATATTTTCCTTGAAATATTATTTTCATTACAATGCAGTAAACAAGGCAGAAGCGTTAATCCCAGAATTTTATTAGGGGTTCGTGGGTCCAAGACTAGCTCTGAAGAGAGGTCTGCGAGCTCCGTTTATTCTTAACCCTCCTTTAGCAAAAGGGACCTTTGTGCGCAGTTTGAATACAAAATAACTCTATCTCTCTTGACGATAGGGACCTATGCTAGAGGTACCTTTACACGGCCGTGTGAATGGGGTATTACCTTGGTCGGTCCTCGGCGTCTTAAAGCACCACCTCGTGCGCCAGGTGTTCGCGAGCAAAACCAGCCATAGCAAATTCCTTTTCGCGACACGACCGCCAGCAAGCCAGACACAACCACTATGACGTAATCGAGGGACGGGAACTGCGGAAATGATAAAAGGCCGCCAAGTCTCCTCAGAAAGTCGAGCGGCGGGGTGAGCCACGGGATGAACGGGAGGAAGAGTAGAAGGGCGAGAGGAGAGGCAACAGAGGGTACAAGTGGGTGAGGAGAATAAGTTCGTCTCCGAGATATGTTCCTCGGTGGTACTGTTGGCGGCGCTTTACGTCCAACGGCACAGAAAAACTTGTCCGTCGTCGATCGTTTGTGGGCACTTGTCGGCGTTTGTCAGGGGTGTTGGCCCTTACAGTGGGACAGCACCAGGGACATGGAACTTTGTGGTGCCGCTGAACAAAAATCGGTGTTTTTCGCTCCAGTGGGACGAGGCCATAACGATGCGGGTGCCCTCAAATTTGGGGATGGATTTCTTGCAGTCCTTGACGTGGTCTTTACTCAGTTCAAGGACTCCCCAAACTCTGAATTGTATTCAATATGGTGATCTCGGAGGCGATTGTTAATGAACCTTCCCTTTTGGCTAATATTCTTAGCACCAAAGTATACCCGTTCTTTGACACGCACTTAATGCATTTAGAGCCCTAGATCCAGATCGGCCCACGAGGGTCCTTATGCAGTGCAACACTTTATTCAAGATGCATGCTGTACTCCTTACCAAAAACCGACGCTGACCACGGGGAGCCCTATGTACGGCGAATATTTGAATGGTGGACATGAGTAATCTGCTGGATACCCGGACCTGAGCAAGCGAATGATCTGCGTCTGCAGGCTCGTGGTCGAGCGGTGGTCGCACGAATTTCCCCGTGCTCACAAGCTCAACAATTTCACAACTCCCAACTTGACTGTTCTTGAGTGGGAGCTGCAAAACGACAGCAAGGGTTTCCCTGACCGCGCCTGAAACGAATAGCAGATTCCGGAAGCTGTGAGAGAAAAACCCGGAATTTGCAACCCCAGCGCCGAGAAAACGCGAAAAAATGGTACCGACGCGAGTGTCGACAGGATGAACCACCAAGTAGTCGTTAACATAGCGCAGAACACGACAGACGGAAGCACATTTAGAAGGTGTTTGCTTATTGCTCTATCATCGAAGGAGAGAAAGATCTCGTTCCGTGCTATTCCCTATTGAAAAATCCGGCAAAAACATTCGGTGGAAACGGGTTAATTTCCACTCATTTTCACCAGAAACCAGCGTAGTTTACCAGTTTTTTGGTGGAAATAATATCGGCCGCCACTTCCAGTAACCAGATTTCGCTGGACCTTTTACCGGAGCCACTTACGGATAAAAGCCGTCACAAATATCCTGTTAGATTCGGTGGAAGCGGGTTAATTTCCACTCATTTTCACCAGAAACAAACGTAGCCACTTTCACTGGAAGTTATACCAGAGCCACTTTCGATTACTCGCCGCTGGAATCCTACCGGAAGCCACTCTCGTTTGCCGGACACCGAACATCACTGGAAGCCAAGGCAAGGCGAACGGCTAAAGTCAAGGTAGCCAAGACGAGCAGGGGGACTGTGTTTGTAATGGCGGCCGCCAATGCAGCGCCATTCTCGTGAGTGCGTGTTTTAGCTAGGAACGACGTTGCAATTCTGTAAGAAGTGCGTGCAGCGAACTGTTTTGACGATCCAAAAAGTGGGCAGCGATCACTGGCAACTTGATATTTGCGACAGGCAAAAGTCTGGGCCAGAGCAGGTACGAGACCACTCGAGCGGCATTCTCGTGAGTGCGAGTTTTAGCTCGGCACGACTTTGCAATCCTCAAGAAGTGCGTGCAGTGAACTGTTTTGACGATCCAAAAAGTTGGGCACTTTCAC
Organism: Ixodes scapularis; assembly: GCF_016920785.2. Classification (NCBI taxonomy): domain Eukaryota; kingdom Metazoa; phylum Arthropoda; class Arachnida; order Ixodida; family Ixodidae; genus Ixodes; species Ixodes scapularis. The sequence continues at coordinate 169,885,491 of NW_024609846.1, read as the reverse complement.
CCGCTTTTATCCGAAACCAGTTTACCAGTCTGGTAGATTAGTTGGCGGCAAACAGATTTCACTTAAATGTCACCGGCAGCTCCTTTCGTAAAACATGCAGACGACCCGGTTTTCCTAGAAATCTTACCCGAAACGGGTGACTCGCTTCCCTGTTTACCGACCTTCACTCGAAGCCGATGCGAGGGGAGGGGGAAGCCGAGACCAGCCGGCGACTGGGTGTGTACTTGTGGTGCCTCGCACCAAGGACGAGTCCCCACGCGCCCTCTCTCCCTCGTATTGGGTTCGTGAGGAAAATGCAAGAGGGTCGTTTTGCTAACTTATTTTTTTTTTCTTTTTGAAGAAAACCGGTTTCTTTGTCCGTCAACGAGCAACAGCCGGCCAGGAACGAACGCTCAGTCTCGGCTTCTCGTTCCATGTGTGCGACCTGTATCTTCCAAAGCAGCTGGGTGTGCAGATGAAAAGAATATATTTTTCAGTGACCTGTTTCTTACGCCTCTTTCTCCGTCCGTCTTCAGAACCATCCAGCGAGCGAAAAAGACTGTGCCCAAGATTTCTCAATGTCGGCGGATGATCGTTCCGCGCGTTCGTGGTTTTCGCTAAGCGTGCTACTGACGCCTGGTGCACCCGCGGCGACGGCATCAGGGACGACATCGTGAGTGTGCCCGGGATTTCTCAACGCGGGGGATGTTCGTTCCACGCAATCGTGGTTTTCGCTAAGCGTCCTACTGACGACTGGTGCACCCGCGGCGACGGCATCAGGGACGACATCGTGAGTGCCGGGGATTTCTCAACGGCGGCAGATGTTCACTCCGCGCGTTCGTGGTTTTCGCTAAACGTGCTGCTGATCACAGTACACCTGTTTGTGTCCGTGTGGTGCACCTGCGCGGTTTTATTAGTTCAAGTACCGTGCGTCTAGGAATTTACCCAGCGGCATTGTGAGAACCTTGAAAGATACCTTTTGCGGCAAAGAACTTGCATGGTTGTTCCTATTTGGTCCGATTGCTTTTGTCTACAGCTGTGCAAATTGTTTCACTGGTATCGACCCTGTTAAATAAATACATAGAACCTTCAGGTCTATATGGACTAACCACTTTAATTGTTACCAAATCGTCCAGCATCTGGTAATCATAACCAACCACGGTTCACCGGCTTCCTCCTAAGTGCCTTCGGTTGACGTCCGAAAAAAAAGAAAGAAAAAACATGGTAAATTCCTACCAATCTGATGATCTGGTAAATTCTGGTTTTACTGGAAGTGAAAAGAGTCCCATAATCGAGTAAAATGAACTTTTACTCGAAATAAGCTTCCGGTAAAAATCCGGTGACATTCTGGTAAAATACCTGGTGACATTCCGGTAAAAATCCGGTAACATTCCTGTAAAACAATTGGTGACATTTCACTAAAAAATCCGGCGGCACTCCGGTAAACTGCGGCTTTACTTGAAGTGAAAACAGTCCCATAATCCAGTAAAATAGACTTTTACTGGAAATGACATTCCGGTAAAAAAATATTTTCAATAGGGTTGCTAAGCAGGACCCCATTTCACGATAAAGATCCTGCATCTTGTTCGATCATGGTAGGCGGGAGGTACAACTGGGGCAGCTGTATGGACCCAGCAATTAGGATTCCAGAAGAATTTTGAAATTCGCACAAGCCGTACTGGCTTGTGCGAATTGATCGATTTCATCGAGATGGGATGTCGAGTTCATAATATATATCCTCTATTTCGAGGAAAAAAGAAACACTGGGCTAGGTAAAACATGACGAGCCGGGGGGTTAAATTTGGTAATGATGCATTCTGAATTTGTAGTAGGAAACGGGTGGAGGGGAATGATAATGGAAAGGTGCTTTTTCGATGAAAGTGGCCAAAAATCTGCCTGCTTGTAATCTCTGACACACAAACAAAAAAGCGAAGATGGTTTTGAGGTTCATGTGTTCTATCTAAGAAAAACAGGGACAGCTTTGTTTAGATGGCATCATGACTGGGGTCCTGAGCTTGGTGAGATTAAGGTCGGAGCAAATATTCTTCACTTTGGGGCTGATTAATGCCGATCGTTGCCCTTTGACACCGCAAAAGTTCTTGCCAAAGGCTTGTGCAGTTTCCTGCTGGAAGAGCCCCTCCGCCAGGACAAAAACACCCCTGTCTTGGCCTTAAGAAGTTTGAGACCAGATGACCAAAGCTGACCTGACGGTGAACTTAACAAAGGTCACAAAAATAGGCTGATTACACACACTAAAAAAATGGTATCAGAGGACTAACAGCAGCACTTGGTCCACTGAGATCCCACTTGCTCCCGGAAGAGACCATCTGGTTCGAGCTTGGTACCATGCTCAAAAGCTGAGCACTAACAGCACTCGACCGGAACTAATCGAGAGGCGTGAGGGAGCAAAAACAGCTATTAGTCCTCCTAAGACAGGGTGCATATGTATGTTTTAGTCCCTAAACACAAACGAAATGCTAGCCAGGATGATGGCTAATATTTCGCATGTCCTGGGGATCGGCGCGACTCAGCAGCCGCCACGGCTGAAAGTGTTGACCAAATTCTTTGGAAACAGGCAAATATCTTTATTGTGCAAAGATCTTTCAGACATTACATGGTATTCTGACCTTCGCGTGGTGACTGAATGCGAGTTACCGATAGTTAACTCGCATTCACCCAAGACTCTTGTCAACAATGATACGTTGACAATTGACAAGTCCCTTTGAAGCAGTCTGCCCTGGCGCAAACATGATTATTTATCCACACATAAAGTCTCTTCAAGGGGTACGGAAGCAAAAATTGAAATGTTTCGTTTTTGTTTGGAAATGATTCCAGCATGACGGATAATAACCGTAAATGATAATCGCACGTTTGCATTTTGAACGACTGGCTATATTTTTCGTTCCAAATGGTGCACTCGAGCAAGCGCTAGAACAGAAGCGAAAGGAGAGCGCGATGCCATAGGCCATAGGAGCTGTGTACTCGCCGCCGCCCATCCCAGTCTTCCCGAGTACGCAGAAACATCAAATCATCTTCGGTCGTTTTTACAAATATAAGAAGTGTTTTAACAAACCGCGACGACCTATTATCACTAATTGAATCATGCACTGCCGACCTCGTCATTCTGACAAAACCCGAAATTGCTGACTCAGAAGTGTTCCCCCCTCCCCCCAATATGAATTATACCTTAAACAGATGCGACAGACTAACAAAGAGAGGTGGCGGTCTCCTAACCGCTATCCACAATCATATTAGTGCGTCAGAAGTTAATGTTAAAGGTAACCTTGAGATGGTATGACTTCAACTTGACTCTCAATCTTCCAATATCTTGATTGGTGTGTGCTACAGAGAGCCCGATCATCACGCTAGTTTCATAAGCAAACCTCATGACTCCCTCTCGTTCATCTTTGATTACCTTAAACAAATGCGTCGGCCATCCTATTTGGCGACTTCAATTTTCTATATATTGTTTGGAACTCCCTGTCATCAGGCCATAAGTTTGATAATGAGTTCATCGACCTAGCTCTCACGTTTAACCTCTCCCAAATCATAACAAAACCAACAAGAGTTAGCCATCACTCTAGCAACATTCTTGACCTGTGCCTTACCACTGACCCCTCACATGTTATTAACATCACCCATCTACCCGCTATTAGTGATCACAATGTTATACACTTAAACCTGCAGTTTAACTTCGCCATCAGATCATGTCATTATGAGTTTATTAAAGACTACAGTAAAGCTGACTGTGATAGAATTAATAGAAATCTTCAACAGTTTTATGGTACTTTTCATATCAACTTTTGTCAAAGAACAGTTGAGGAAAACTGGAATCTCTTTAAAAGGAAGGTAACAATTCTTACTGACACGTACGTTCCAACCATCAGAATTAAAACAAACAATGCAAAGCCTGGGTACAACAGGACAATCTCAAAATTAAGTGCTAGGAGGAAACGGCATTTCAAGCAAGCTAAAGAAAAGGACAGTACTATTGCATGGAATAATTAAAACGCGTCTGCTAAGGAAAATAAAACAGAAGTGAAAAATACTAAGAACAGATTTTTTAACTTCGACCTTCTTAACATTTTAAAGAATAAGCCTAATGAGTCATGGGAGATCATTCATCCTAAAGAGCATAAATCCATCCACCTGACTAATATGACTGGAATTCCCGCATCTGATATCGAAAGCGCCTCATTGATCAATACTTACTTTAGCTAAGTATTTACACTAGAAAAAATATGACATTATTCCTGTCCTAAATCACCTTTCTCATGCTACTATGCCTTCTATCGAAATAACATATTTGGATATAGTGAAAGCGATAGTTCATCTCAAAACTTCTGCTAGCTCCGGTGATGATCAAATAAATTCTAAATTGCTGAAAAACACAAAACATATCTCATCCCAATTTTTAACCCTTATTTTTCAACAGTCATTTGAAGTCGGCGAGCTTCCGTCTGACTGGAAAATTGGTAGAGATACCCATCTTTTTAAAAGTGGGGATCGTAATGCTGTATCGAACGATAGCCCAATATCTCTCACCAGCATTTCATGTAAATTACTAGAGCACGTCATTTTCTTTTCTATCATGAAAGATCTAAAAAATTATTATCTGCTTTTTAAAAATCAAATGGTTTTCGTAAGACATATTCGTGTTATACCCAGCTAATACATTTTGTTCATGAGGTTCACAGTAACCTTAACAAGACATTACAAACATATGTGATTTTCATAGACTTTTCTAAAACATTCGATAAAGTGCCCCACCGACGTCCGGTGTGCCACAAGGCAGTGTTCTGGGCCCCTTGCTGTTCTTAATATACGTTAACGACCTTCCTGCTAACCTAACATCTGAAATTCGCCTCTTTGCTGACGATTGTGCTCTATACAGATTAATGAGTAATAATAATGATCACCTATTCTTACAGGCTGACTTACTAATAATAGAGGAATGGTGTCAAAACGGGCAAATGACGGTTAATGTAAATAAAACAAAACTAGCGTCTTTCACCAGTTCACAGTCCCCATCAGTCTTTTCATCTAAACACAAAGACAATATTTGACCCCTGTACATCTTATAAATACCTCGGCGTTCATTTAACCTGTGATCTATCTTGAGCAACTCACATTAATTTTATCTTATCTAAGGCTAATTATCATTGGGTTATCGTCGGCGCAACCTCAAACTGGCCTCTACTGAAATTAAATAATTATCCTACATAACATTTGTTAAATCTCGTCTAGAGTATGCGTCTTCTGTATGGTCCCCATGGCAGCATTAGCTGATTATGAAATTAGAGGCAATTCCAAACCGAGCTTTAAGGTTTATTTTCACAGACTACTCTCGTTTCACTAGCGTAACAGGCATAAAGAGCAAACCTAACCTTCACTCACTCTCATTTAGGCGCATTCTTTCTCGACTAACCCTATTTCATAAATTATACTATAACAATGCCTCTATTAGAGCATCCCTCTTCCTTCCACCCCACAGCATATCTCTCCGCCATGATAACTCCCGCAAAATTCACCCGTTTTTTAGTTCAACTGTAGCATTTTATAATTCCTATCTGCCCATGACAACCAAGGACTGAATTAAATTACCCGATAGCGTTGTAACCGAGACTAACTCTGATAGATTTGCCCAAGAACTGATCAATTACCTTGAACTTACAAACATGTCTATCTGCTAATTTTTTTTCTTCTCTTCCTTTTTACTGTTCGCAGTCTATACCGTTAAACATAATAATAATATAGTTTAATGTTGATAACAACCTGTATTTTGTTGTTCTTTGATTTACCTGTATTGCTGACTTCCTCTCCGTGAGTGTTAATTCATTTTAAACGATGATTATTAGTGTGTTATTGACCCCCCTTGTATAATGCCCTAACGGGCCCTCAAGGAATAATAAATGAATGAATGAATGAATGAATGAATGAATGAATGCGTCATGGGATATCCGGAGCAAGCAAAAACAGAAAGCAAATATTCCTTGCATTCGTGACGTAGCAAGGCTGGCGTGGTTATGAGCTTTGCCGATGGTGGCGTTGTCAGCGTTGTAGTGGTGTCAATAGCGTCAGCGGGTTACAACCCAGCCGTTCGAAGTACCCGTGGGGTGACGAGCGTGTGGCTGGCCCAACCTTTACGAAAATGTCATACATGGGCGAGATATATTTTATATACAGCCATATATACTCGTATAAGAACATAAATAAGGCAGTATGCTGCCATATAAGGGAGAAAATAGGGGCATATATGACAAGAGGACACCATATATGGTAAGGTATAGTGACGGGTATAACCATTTGTGGTGCACATTATTGTCATATATGGTTATATATAGCCCCTTATGTGGCGTGCATTTTCCACAATTTGCCTTATGTGGCAGGATGTAGTCTATATATGGCACGCGCTTGTCTCCGTATATATACGGAAAAAAATATCCCTCGTCTTTGACACGGACACATTTTTTTATGAAAAGCTTGCCAATTCTAGGTTCTGAATTTGAATCTGCGAATAATTTGTTTTATTTAATTTCCTTTTCCAATCGGATACCCCATCAAATATTTCTGAAGCAAAACGCTGTTTACAGAGTGATTTAACAGGGTTCACATATTTTTTTTTTGTTTGGCGCATCTAGAAAAATCTTAGCAAAGATTATTTATTTGTCAAGTATGTACTATATATTAATTTGTGCATGCGAAAGTTCTTTGAAGACTGCAAAACAATTTATACATGCTTGCGATCATTTAAAACTTATTTTGAGACCTATCATCAAAAGGATACTAAAGATGCAGTTCGATGGGAATCAACTATGCTAATGAGCTAGTGTTTTAAATTCAAGGCGATGGATCATATTCAGCTGAACATGAATGAATTCCTGAAACCTGACACATCGTTTTATTTTGTTTGCCTTTTTCACTATGCAATTAAGTTATTGATATTCTGACGAACTGCGGCAATTCATGAATAGCGAGTGGAAATGTTTGCGTTGATCAATTGTTCCTAAATGATTGCCGACGCTGGCGTATTTGATCCCAGCATGGCAAGGCTGGCGTGTTTTATCGCGAAAACGCGAGAAAAAACAATGCGGTAAAGAGAATTTGCAGGCCAGGACTTGAGAATCTTACCGCCTACGCCGCGAAAAATAAAATTTACAACGCCGAACGATACTTTTTCAGGAAGCTAGTTTAATTTGATGTACTATACTTAAGGTCCGGCGGTATACGCACGTGTTTGGCTCTGATAAAAAATAAAAACAGTATAGCGAAGCCTAAAAAAAACAAAAAAAAACACGTGGCATGATTGAGCACGCCCCTTGAGTTGCAAAAACAATAATAAACATTACTTAAAAAAAAAAACTAGAAAAGTAAAAGATGTGTTTATAGCTTAAGGTGCTACGAGAGTCTGAAATTGAGTGTGAAAATGTGCTATTTCAGGCAGGAATCCACTGTTTTCTGTGGTAGTTACGATCATCTAACAGAAATATTTTAAATGTTCACAAAGCCTAATAATATCTGTCTCTTTGATAGCTTATGTTATACGACATATTGTACCAGAGGAACGCGAATATAAACACTTTTTTTAACGCAAAAAAGCGAGAAACAGCAATGCGTTGTGGATGTTCACACTGCCGGGTTTGTGAATGTGACCTCTTGACGGCTACGAAAAATAAATGTTACAACGCCGAACGATACCATTTCTTAAAGCTAGTTTAATTATCCGCGCTGTACTTGAAACTCAAGAAAAAAAAACGTGTTTAGGCCTAATAAAAAAGTAAAACTGCGGAGCGCAACCTGTATCAGTAAAACCAGGCGGCACGTGGGGGATAGCACTGATCTTCCAGAACAAAATTAAATACAACTTTCCGGAAGTCAGAAAATTAAAAAATGTGCTTAATACAAAGCGCGCTATGAGCTCAGCTAAATTAATGCCTCAAAATGGAGGTATTTTTGTTTCAGTAGTGGGTGAAGACGGCCGCTTTCAGAAAAACTTCGGCTGTATCACTGTAACAGTTTTACCACTTACACATTTTCCCATATTGCTCGCAATATGCTCACCATTATTACAATGCTTTCTTCGTTGAAAGGACTTGCGCTGTTTGCCTACTACACTGACTCATACATTAGCACGGAGGGAGTAAATAATCTCGGCAAAACAAGAGGGCCACGATTTGTGCATTGTAACAATTCAAACTTGGGCTCGAAATTTTTATTTTCACCTTCTGCATGATTTTTACCCTAAAGCATGGTGGCGACGACTGCTAAAACATAGAACATATTCAAAATAATAAAAATTTAAACAAAAATGCGAGAACAGATATTTAAAATATTGAAAACTAATACAAAAAGATAAGAAAAATTAGGTGTTTACCGCGATTGGAACCAACGACCACACGCTCAGCAAGACACCGTGTCAACGCGAACTGGGCTACAGTCGCCAACTCTATTTTTTTTCTATTCTTCACTCTGTTCCGCATAGCCACTGTTTCGCACAGCCGATGTGGCTTTGCGGAACAGAGTCACTAGGGTGCAGTCGCCCAGTCGATCTTCGTTCCCTTTCTAGAAGGTTGCATGTTTGGTTTTTGTATTTAATATTTTGCAACGTGCTCAGGACTTATTCATAATTTTGTGGCAATATTGACGTGCGCAATAATTTATTATTACTGTGTCTTTTATGAGTTTTATAATGCGGTTTGCTGATTGTTTTATTTGAAACGTGTTGATGATACGAAAACAATCTCATCGAATCAACAGTCTATGTTTCGCACGTTTGCCAGTTCTGCCGCCCGTGTGCGTTTGAATGCCTGTGTTCACGACCGGCTAACGGTCCAATTTCCCGATTAGTCGTGATGCGTTGAGTTTGCCTTAGTTTCAAATGTCTCCAAAAAAGACGGAAGTGAGTGTGAGACGTGGAACTACGTCAAATCAGCTCAACAGCCAAGATCATGGCACGGGATCCGAAGTAAGTTCGTTTCCTTGTTCGTTAGGGCTAGATTATTTCCTGCGTTCAAAAGGCTTGTTATTGTCTGTAGGTCGCTTGCTTTTACTAGTATTACTAATTGTGCGCGAATTGTGTTATGCGAGGCTGTTTTCCTAACTCTAACTGCCAGTGACCTGTTTCGAAGCATAAACTGGACGTCAGTGGCCATCAACACGTCCGAGGCCACTCTGAGAATAACAATAACGTGCATCAGCGCTGCGGGCAGCTAACTCTAACTGCCAGTGACCTGTTTCGAAGCATAAACTGAACGTCAGTGGCCATCCACACGACCGAGGCCACTCTGATAATAACAATAACGTGCATCAGCGCTGCGGGCAGCTAACTCTAACTGCCAATGACCTGTTTCGAAGCATAAACTGGACGCCAGTGGCCATCCACACGACCGAGGCCACTCTGAGAATAACAATAACGTGCATCAGCGCTGCGGGCAGCTAACTCTAACTGCCAGTGACCTGTTTCGAAGCATAAACTGGACGTCAGTGGCCATTCACACGTCCGAGGCCACTCTGAGAATAACAATAACGTGCATCAGCGCTGCGAGCAGCTAACTCTAACTGCCAGTGACCTGTTTCGAAGCATAAACTGGACGTCAGTGGCCATCCACACGTCCAAGGCCACTCTGAGAATAACAATAACGTGCATCAGCGCTGCGGGCAGCTAACTCTAACTGCCAGTGACCTGTTTCGAAGCATAAACTGGACGCCAGTGGCCATCCACACGTCCGAGGCCACTCTGAGAATAACAATAATTTGCATCAGCGCTGCGGGCAGCTAACTCTAACTGCCAGTGACCTGTTTCGAAGCATAAACTGGACGTTAGTGGCCATCCACACGTCTGAGGCCACTCTGAGAATAACAATAACGAGCATCAGCGCTGCGGGCAGCTAACTCTAACTGCCAGTGACCTGTTTCGAAGCATAAACTGGACGTTAGTGGCCATCCACACGTCCAAGGCCACTCTGAGAATAACAATAATGTGCATCAGCGCTGCGGGCAGCTAACTCGTAACTGCCAGTGACCTGTTTCGAAGCATAAACTGGATTCCAGTGGCCATCCACACGTCCGAGGCCACTATGAGGATAACAATAACGTGCATCAGCGCTGCGGGCAGCTAACTCTAACTGCCGATGACCTGTTTCGAAGCATAAACTGGACGTCGGTGGCCATTCACACGGCCGAGGCCCCTCTGAGAATAACAATAACGAGCATCAGCGCTGCGGGCAGCTAACTCCAACTGCCAATGACCTGTTTCGAAGCATAAACTGGACGTCAGTGGCCATTGACACGACCGAGGCCACTCTGAGAATAACAATAACGTGCATCATCGCTGCTGGCAGCTAACTCTAACTGCCAATGACCTGTTTCGAAGCATAAACTGGACGTCGGTGGCCATCCACACGACCGAGGCCACTCTGAGAATAACAATAACGTCTGTCAGCACTGTGTGCAGCTAACTCTAACTGCTAATGATCTCGTTTCAAAACATAAACAGGACGTCTGTGGCCATTCACACGACTGAGGCCACCCTGGGAATAACAATACCTTGTGTTAGCACAGTGGACAGCAAAATGCGAGTGCTAGTGCTTCGTTTCGAAGCTGAGTAGACGCGTCGAAAGTTCCCTTGAAGTCGACGGCCATTATGACTCTTGGGTCGCACTTTGGCGAGTCGGCCAACACCTCGTGGTGGATGAGGAGCAGGCTGCCCTGTGCGCTGAAGTGTGGTCTGAAGTAGTGCGGCATAGATTTCCTGAATTTAAGAGGCGCCATTGTACTCGCTTGAAATATATCGTAAAAACAGCACTAATTGCTTGACATGAGAAAACGTCGGCTACAACATTGATGAAGGATTGGTGAGAGGACGGAGATTTGGGGAATGCCAATGCCAGTAACTGGGCCTAGCTCAAGCTTGATATTGTCCGTCTTGCAGAAACGCTGTGATGAAGTGAAGCGTCTTCCATAGAGACCTCAGTTTTGAGCCTCCCGGACTAGTGCAATGTACAGGATTAAATCTAACGTTTTCAAAGCTGATAAGAACCACAATGCACAGATTGCAGCCAGACTTGTTGCCAAGGGCAGAGTTGTGAAGTACCGAAAGGTTGTCTTGTCCAGTCCAGAACCATATCAAATTTGCCTTATGGCCCCTTATCCAATTCCGGGTCGTGAACTTTAACAGCAGAGGGGCGCGAAATTTATTTTCTTCTTTGTTTAGAGTGCATTTGTTCTGCCAATGAGTATCTAAAAATGATGCCTGCGATAGTGTTTAAGTAACGCGGCTCGGGAACAGGCTTTTTTTTTCGCTGCCACTCATTTCATCAAATGACATTTCCCCGACAGTTTGTTTCAACGCTGCGACGCTTTATCAACAGATTGTTTCATCAACACTCGCTCATCGACATATCTTACTATGTTTCGTCGACAAGATCTTGGTTTGATTAGGGGTGCGCTGCTTAGTTGGTGAGCAAGGGTACGGGTACATGCAGGGGGTAGGACCACCCTTACACGCTGCTGCGAAGCGGCATGTACGGGTGGGCTGGGTGGGTCTACATTTTTGTAATGAACTGCTGGAGACTGTCGCCGCAAAGCGTCGTGAACTGGGTCGGTCGGATAGTTTAATATGTGCTTCAGTGATAAACGCACAACAAAATGTTCCTACAACGTGAAATTTTTGTGTCGATGAAACTTCACAGCACAGTGTGGCAGTATCAATGAAACGAGTCGTAAAAAGTTGATGAAACGTGTCAATGAAACAACAGAGACCCTTCTTTCCAATGGTTCCATGGAGGCTCTGACAAGGTTGCCTCCAAGAAGCTCAATGTTTTTACACGAGTCCGTCTTTCCCAAGGTAGACCAGAAAGACGATGGCAGATTCTGAAGAGCTCGTTCGCGGCTACGGCCTGGTGTGATCCAGAGATAAACATACATCAGAAATGCAATTAGGCGGTTTGAGCTGTTGCTTGATTCAAACATTGTTGATTTTATTGTTATAAAGACAAATCATTCTGCCACCTGCATTCGGACCAAGATCAAGAGTATTCGGTATGTTTTCAATTCTTGATTTAAACAAATATTTCGCATATAAGAAAGCCACAATTCATGAAGCAGGAAACTGCCCTTACAATCAATTTTTATTGACCATACTTTTCATCTTTTACAAATTATTAAACCAACGCTGCGACCCAGTATTGTGGACACATTTTCCTTCTTAAGTAAATTGGAAAAATTGGTGCGTGTTTACCGGTAATACCTCAGGCCGCGACGCAAAATCGAGTGGAGGTACAGGCGTCACGTACCCGGGTTCCGAAGCATAAACATACGACTGACAGCGCCTCGAGAGCAAGCAAAATGTTCGGAAGCATTTGAGAGAACCGAATCTGCTTCCCTCAAATTCTCTGGCATTTCTTCCAAAAGAAGACATCAGCCTCTTAACGTCCAAAACAATATCAATTAAATGTTTGTAACATACGCATCTCTGGCTTTATCATTTGTGTGCCACCTGTATGTAACAGCTTATTATGGCGAACGAGGGTGTACCCGCGGGTACTATCGCACTCATAGATTACCGTGCAGCCGATTGCGACGCGGAAACTTGACAAGGACGCCACGTTTCACAGATGAATGCATACTGCTTCGAAAGCGTCATTTCAGTAGACAGACTATTTATTAACGCCAGCAAAGGTACGGTCGAAATTGGGTAAAGACGCTTACTGTGTTCGCGGTTCACTTATGCCCCTCCCGCACAGCCCACTACACTTATAAAGAAGAGTTTGGTGACCGCTGCATTTTAACGTCGCTCCACGGAAACCACTGCGAAGAAAAGCCGATGCCTTCACGATGTTGAGGCGCAACCCGAGGCAGAGAAGCAGACGGCGTTCGACGTATGTACGATGCTAGGCCTTACTCCCGCATCGAAATTTTCGATGGCAATGCTATCGCTGGATTCTCACGCTGTCGCGCAGAACCTATTGCGAATAAAAGTGGACGCGGTTACGACCTAGCGACGTATGCTCGGGTAAGTGAAAAACCGCATTAAAAACAGAATAATTGCTGCAAGATACTCGAATCGTAGAAAATATGCCCGGCAGCCATGTTGAAAATATTCATTTGCCAGAACAAGATTAGTTCGGGCAGGTCGTGACGTCACGGAAACAACGGGACGCGATTGGTGGCGGAGGAATACAAGATTCCCTTTGAGGGGCTTTTGCCGCTACCTTCTTGACTTGTAACCGACTATAGTAAGTTAGTAATGTTTATTGGCTATTTGGTCTCTGGTGTGTAAAATTTTAAATTGTTCTCATTAACGGCGAAGGCGAAGAAGTTAAAGATTCGAGGAAGAAGAAATATAGGACTACGTTGTAAGCAGCGCTGCGACTCTGTTTCCTTCTTGTGTGCCTTTGAGTGTGACTGTTCATCCGCGCTGTTCCATCCACGCATAAATTACCAACTAGCCCAAGCATCCACATTGTAGCATATATATTTGTCGGAATGACAAATTCCGAACCAGGCCAATACAGATTGGTCTGTGGCCTATTCTGTAGACATATATACGTAAATAGACGTTTGGCAGTGTGGGATAGGCTTAAAATGTATCTTTGTGGATATTCGTAGAAATGCATTATATGATCCAATGTCTGGACCTGGAAAGTATGGTACCTGCCCCATGGCAATAATTTTCATGTGATGCTAGAAGGAGCATCACTCAATATTGCCTTATATGGGGTGGGTACCTTATTTGCCAGGCCCAAACACGGGTTCATAAAACGCAGTCTATATAAGGAATATAAGGAATTGGGCAGATATGTCTTTATCCATCCAGATACGGCCTGATTATGCATATCTGGCCATATCTGCCCCATTCCTTATATATCCATATCTGCATTTTTTTTAAATATTCAATTCAATTCAATTCATTTATTTACTCCCATTTGTACATATGGGTGACGGAGACAGGGAAAAAACTGCAAAATGTGCAGCTTGACAAAGCCCCTGCCCCCTATCTGCAGATCGGCAGACAGGAAACGTTAACAGAAACATTTTAAAGGCGAAAAAACAAAACAGGCACTTCTATGCAGGAGAAAAAAGTTTAAAAGTTAGAAGTGAATATTGTGCGTATTGTTTTCTTATTTAGTACATCAAGACAGACATGGTGGTCTCTTAAAAAGTTAAGTAATGTTGGTAATGTATGCTGTAACATTTGAAGCCCATAGTTTGTTCTAGGACGAGGTACTCTCAGGGACCCGGCGCTACGTACTCCGTATACCGTATTTTTAACACTTAGTCTAGAAAACCGCAGTAATGGGTGGTTAAAATACTTAAGGGATGCCGCGTATACTGTCGCAAGCTTATATTTGTAATATTCTTGTATTTTTATTACTTTATACTTACAGAAAAGTGGATCGGTGTATGCGTAATACGACGCATTGGCTACGACTCGAATTGCTCTCTTCTGCAATAAAAAAAGTTTATTAAGGTTTGTACTGGTCGTGGTTGCCCACACCAGGTTACAGTAGGATATGCGAGAATTGAACAATGCATTATAAATTAAGAGTTTAATACTAGATGGTAATGTATAGCGATGCTTATATAGAATTCCTACGATATTTGAAAGCTTAAGTGTAAGATTTTGAATATAGGAGTCCCATAACATATGTTCATAAAAAATTATGCCTAAAATTTTAACATTGATTGCAAATTCAATTTCCGAAGAATTCAACATTAACTTTACATTAGGATTGCACACTCTACCTTTTGATTTAAAGATAACGGCTTTTGTTTTGGTTTCATTTATTTTTAGGGAATTTGAGACAGTCCATGAACTAAGCTTTTGCAGACATGTGTTTGCATCGGCTATCATTATATCAATATTGTTCCCTCAAAAAATATACTAGTATCGTCGGCATACATGGCAAATGAGGCGTTACTTGCAATAGCGACTACTTCATTTATAAATAAATTAAAAAGCAGTGGCCCCAAGACACTACCTTGAGGTACCCCTGTTCGGACTGCTTTCAGCATAGAAGAAAAACCATTAATTTCAACTGTTTGCATCCGACCGCTTAAGTAACTTTCAATTAAAACAAGAGAATGCCCTCGAATGCCATAGAAGTTTAATTTTTTAAATAGAATTTTATGACTTATCCGGTCGAAAGCTTTTGAAAAATCGATAAATATCCCCAACGTTAAGAGTTTGTTTTCTATATTATTTAGAATAATTTATTTTCTGTAAAAGAGCTAGTTCAGTAGAGCGACCTTTCCGAAAGCCATATTGAAAATCAGTAAATATCGAATTTTTTTCACAGAAGTTGTTAAGTCTAGCGTGTATAATCTTCTCTAAGCCCTTAGAAAAAATGGGTAAGAGTGAAATTGGTCTGTAATTGGACATGTCATTTCTATCTCCAGACTTATATAAAACAGACACCTTCGCAATCTGCATACCCTTTGGAAAAACGCCAGTCGAGAGCGACAAATTAAATATATGTGTGAGGTACGGCGTAATGATGGGAATCACATATTTTACCGGCTGCACCTGTATACCATTAAAATCAACACATTTACTGTTTTTGAGGTTTAAAAACACCGAACGTACTTCACACTCATCAGTAGAAAATAAGAAGCAGTTTTCTGCTATGCGTTGAGTTAAACAAAGATCACCACTTTCTAACTGAACAGGGGAAGATAGATTCATAAGATAGTCATTAAATTGATTTGCTAACTCTAATTTACTGAAAGTCCTACCATTTATTACATGTTCTTTGATAGCGTTTGCTTTACCGTTACGATTTAGGATAATATTAACATTTTCCCGATAACGTCACTTCTATTTTCATTATAAAACATTTTATAGTAATATGCCCTTTTTGCTTTACTTAACATACTAGTTACTTCATTCCGACACTTTTTAAACATTTTAAGCACATCCAGGTCTTTCGTCCGCACGAAACGCTCATAATGCTTGTTTTTATTTGTTATCATTTTTAGTATATCTCTGGTAATCCACGGTTTTCTAGACTTTTTGTGTGGCGATATTTTTCGAAGTTTAAAACATTCTTTATATAATAGACAAAATGTATTAATAAACCAATCATACGCTTCATCGGCCGAATCCATTGAGAGTATCCCGTCCCAGTTTTGAGATTCCACATGGTGTCTAAACATACCTAGCGTTTCCGCGTTAACAACCGGAGAAAAAAATTCACTATTATGACACGGTTTTTCTAGGTTTTCGAAATCGGAAAAAATATAAATTGGAAAATGATCACTGACATCAGAGCACACAACACCCGCGGTAATCCGGGTCAGAGGTATGTTTGTAATAAATAAGTCAAGAACCGTTTCACTGTGTGACGTCACTCGAGTAGGATGCGTGATCACATTAGAAAAACCGTAAGATTGAAACAAAGAAGAAAACTCAACTTGACAAGCGGTAGCACAACTCATATCTATATTAAAATCACCACCCAAAATTAGATTGTAACCGTTTTCACCAACTAACTGAAATACTCTTTCAAGAAATCTCCAAAAAGCAGATGAATCACCATTTGGAGGTCTATACAATACTGCAAGTAGAGTGTTTCCTAGTTTCACACATAGGGATTCGTAATTTTTAGTCATAGAAGTAATGTCTGTCATGAGACTGCACTGAGTATTGTTTCTTACATACATGGCTATTCCGCCACCGCGCCTTGAGCAGCGATTTAAATAAAATGTCGAATATTTATCAAAGTTCAAAACATCTGATTCTTGCATAAACCACGTCTCGGTCAGCATTAGCACGTCAAAAGAAAATCCGAAGTCCTTAAGAAGAATGCCAAGCTCACCGCCTTTATTACGTGCCGAACGTACGTTTAAATGAAAAAAAGAAAATGGTTTTACTTTCTTGTTATCAAAAACCCTTCCCAAATCGGTAGGAAAGCAGACGTCTAAGTTGGTCATCTGCACAGAAATAAACAAGAAGAACACATAAACGCCTCAGCCTACCTTATCTACAGTCTGTCAAGGTCATCTCTGTCCTTTATCGGAATGGCACGCATGCCTGCAGACTTTCGAACAAAAATCTTTCCATTCCCGTACCACGCGAAAGCGTAGCTTTTTTCTTTAGCCATGTCTTTTGTGGCCCGAAGAAGTTCTCTGTTGAAACGAGTGAGGTTTTCTTGAATAAATATACGTGGGGTAACGTCCTTTAGAGGGCTTCTTTTCTTCAGCCATATGTCTTTGGTGTCTTGTCT
The DNA here is from genome assembly GCF_016920785.2 of Ixodes scapularis. Classification (NCBI taxonomy): domain Eukaryota; kingdom Metazoa; phylum Arthropoda; class Arachnida; order Ixodida; family Ixodidae; genus Ixodes; species Ixodes scapularis. Next base: position 169,868,287 of record NW_024609846.1, on the reverse strand, counting down.
AACAAAGTGAATAATAATTCCGGGAACGTGGTCTTTCCTTGCCGGCAACCTGTGTACAGCTACAACGTCGGAAACCTCTAGGTGAGGAACCTCTATTTTGTCAGCAACTTTATTTAGCTCGGTAATCAAGTCCTCATTTTCTGTCACCGGGATGCCGTGAATCTCTAGATTCAAACGCCTGCTTCGGAATTCTAGGTCATTTACTTCTTTCTGGAGTTCACCGTTTACTACTCTGCTCATTTTTTTCTTTTTCCTCCAAGTCTGTTACCCTCTTTCTCAGTTCTTTGATTTCAGCTTCTTGGTGTTTGATTTTCTTTTCGAACTCGTCGAATTGCTTCGACAGAAACTGGACAGACAATTCCATACTGTCTACTTTCTCTCTAAGCAGAGGGAGACTGTCCAGCTTCTGGTTGATGGATGCAAGTAAAGATTTCACATCAAGTTCAGGTTCCTCATCCCCACTGTTATTAGCACGCTGTCCGGCGCCTCTACAAGGAGGACACCGCCATGTAGACTTTGCCGCTTCACTTTTCCCATTAAAGGATTTCTTTTTTATACCGGCGCATTTCCCGAAATGGTACCTGCACGCGCACATGCTACATTCCACAGGCCCGTCATCCTCAAGGAACGGTACCTGACAGGATGAACAGGCGTCAGACATCGCTCACACAACACGAGGAAGCACAACACAAGACGTTACTGCAGTCCCAGTGGCAGCGGCAGCAGTGACAGCATGGATTCGGTCAAGATGAAAGAATAAAGAAGTTTACGAACCTGCAATAGGCGTGTTGTTCGGTTAGCAGTGTTGACAAGAAGCTGCCGCCGCTGCCAAATGACTAGCACGGAGAAAACCGCCGCTTATCTTGCCTCGACGCCCAAAAACTGCGCTTGCGCAGACAAAGTTCTCCACGGTTTCCAAACTCACTGGCACTGTAGCGCAGGGTCAATGATGACGGGGCAGGAGATGGTCCTCGATATCAGCAGTGTCCAAGAATGTAGACGACGGCGAAAAGCGGGCACAGGCCTCCGAATCGGCAACTGCAATAGGCGTGTTGTTCGGTTAGCAGTGTTGACAAGACGCTGCCGCCGCAATAGGCGTGTTGTTCGGTTAGCAGTGTTGACAAGACGCTGCCGCCGCCGCCGCCAGATATGACAGTTTTTAAGGGATATGGAGCTCGTAGCTTCCTCAGCACAGTCAGCTTAGGGCTGAACGGGGTGTAGAAAGCAACTTTTGTCCGAGTTTTGAGCGACGGGCTAATCTTCAAGGGGGAAAATGGCTGTTTCCGGGTACACAAACGACGGTTTGGAAAAGAGCGGAGTCCCTCCTTTCCGTCTTCTTGGACTGTTTGGTACAGTGTGCGATTTGTGAGTAGAGGAGAAGAGTTAAGAAGGAAAATGTTGAAATTTCAAAGAGCGGCGCTGCTCCGATGGGACTTGCTAAGTCATGACTAGGTAACAAGTTCCCCGACGTTGCTATATTGCCTTCCAAATAGGCTCCACATGCATCCACCAGGTGCTCATTGAAAGATCGTTTAATTAGCTTCAAGATGAGTTTGCTTTGCCTTTCAACGAAAGAGTGGTATTTTTAAGGTTATGCTGGCAACATGCAACACATTAAAGCTAAAAAATGAGCGCTGAAATTTTGTTTCCATACTCCATTAATACTAACACATTAATATTTTATTACAATTTTTTCAAATTAAACAAATCGAAAGTTTCTAGAAGATGCGCGTTCTGGAACCGAGTCTCGAAGTCAGTGTAAATAGCCACCACACTCTCTAAAACCGAGTTTCCGAGAACAACTCGAGACTCGTCTCTGCATCTCTCGAAGACAAACGTTTCCGGGTAATCCTTTGCCTAACTCGAAATTCGCGACGACACACTTGATGAACAGCACGTTCCCTTCAGAAAGCACCTTCAGGGCGGTATCCAGACGTCTTCGTGTCGTTGTTGCTGTTTCACACAACATTCCAGATCAACAACCAAGAACTAAAAGAACCGCGCCCGCAACGTCAGTCAGCACAACACAGTGCCCGTGATCACAAAACGAATGCGAACTTAATAAGAAAAAAAAGAACGCCCCAGAAAATAGGATACGTTGAGAAGGGAGACTTTGACGAGCGCGTTGGGACAGATGTAACAGTAAGAAAGCACAAAACAAACAGAGGGACAAAACAAACAGAGGGACAAAAACAGACATGTACAAGCTTTCTGTTTTTGTCCCTCTCTCTGCTTTTGCCCTCTGTTTGTTTTGTGCTTTCTTACTGTTACGTTGAGAAGGTGAATGACAAAAAAAGAAATACAGAGCGTTTGCTCGCGAAAGAAGAGTTTTGATTAGTTGCTTCTTGGTGTCACGTACCACGCACGTCACTCGACCGGTGTCCCGGTATAGGAAAAACAAGGTGTGACGTCTCCCATCTCGTCAGTTCGAATTCCTTTTGGTTGTCATTTCGCTTTCCCTAATCAGGATTGCGTGATCTGGTTTGAATTTGCGGCGCCGCAGCACTGCGCTGGATCTGTTGTGGAGTAACGGATCAAGGGAACTTGATAAATGTATGTGCAAGTATTTTTGTTTACTATGTGTCTTCATGCTCTCCTGCTTGTGAAAGTGTTTTCAGTTTAAGTGCGTTCTCGAGCTGACAGAGCGCGCGCTATGCTCTATACTTGTTGGCACCATGGGTGCTGATTTTGCTGTGTGGCACAGATGATGTGAGATTTAATCAGAGTTGTACGTAGTTCAAGTACTCTACTCAAGTTACTCTAGTTTAACTACTTCTCTGAGTAATTTAGTAACTTTCAATGGCATTTTTATTTTGGTAATTGGTAGTTCACTTTAATTACTTTTTTCGAGTAACTTCTATTAAAATACGAATTACTTTTCAATTTTAGTGGTAGGTTTGCTTATCAACAAACATTCGTGCAGAAAAAGATGTAAGATCTTGAAAGATCAGCTTATATTTGCAAAAAGGGGGAAGCGTGCGGCGTAGGCAAAGGGGGGGGGGGGGGGGGGTTGTTCGGAGGGTCCGAAACCCCCTAACATTTTCACGACCCCCCCCCCCCCCCGCTTCCCTGCAACAATCCTGTTACGAGGCGCGGGGAGTAGACAGACATGTCGCAAGTGAGGCCGAGTAACGGCGGGATTAACGCCGAAGACTGGCGTTTCGTTCTGTCCCGAAGCTGAAGGAAACTTGACGCATTTGAAGAAAGGGCTTTTCCCTGCTTCTCGCCAGCGTAGAAACTCTCGCCTCTACAAGAAGCGTACACATGCACCCTCACTCAGAGAGACAACAAAATGCAGCACCCGCACTGAAGCTCACCTGGTGCTCCCGCGGTTTGTGCTGTACTTGAAGAATCACGTAAAGGTAACCTTTTTGCGTTGCCTTTCCTCACAAAACCCAGAATATGCAAGACTTACAAGATTCGAAGATCATTCGAGAAATCTTAAAAATTCTCCCACCGTTTTTACAAAAAAAAAAAATAAACAAGTAGCTTTGAAAAGTACTACAGGTACATGTTACTTAAAGTACTACTTCAAGTAGTTTGAAAAAAACTTCTACTTCACTTGAAGCACATTCTCTAAGCATGTACTTTTACTTTACTAAAGTATTTTGTCTGGTACCTTCCGAGGACAGTTCAACTCCAGACTTAAGAGTACATTCCCGAATTTGGAAAACGAAAAATGGTGTATCATCACGTGAAAACGCGCTATCGTCGTTCGGGACGTCACCTGGTCATTTAGTTGAGTGAAGTAATGTCGGGTATAAGACCAATACAAATAAGTGTCTTATAAGTTGATTGTGCAAAATAGCTCGTCAGCATGAATGAAACAACCACGCTTCGGCGACTTGACTTTATCCAATATTTGCCGTCATTTCCTAAAAAACAAAACAAAAAAAAAAACTAATGCACATCCATTACCCCTAGTTTCTAGGGGTACTGGAGGTACCTAGAGTAATCCATACCGATGAAGAAAACAAAGAAACTCAATAGGGGATGAAAGGACATCTCGAAAGAATGTGTTAAAATGTACTTGTACTTTACAATGAAAGGACATTTTGTTTATAGAACATTACTTTATGTACATTGCACCAGGTGTACTTTCTACTTTACTGTAAGTGCTTAACCTCTCATTTACTTTGTACTTTACTCCAAGTACTTGTTAGATGTACCTTACGCAATCCTGTAAACAAGCAACACATTCTGCAAAATCAAGCTCAAACAGTACCAAACCTCAAAGTAAAAATGATACATCCGTAGCACATCGATGACCAAAAAGAAAAGTGCAAAACATTTAGGCACGCAGAAGCAGAACCACCTGTTAAATTAGTGAAAACTCAAGCTGCTTTATATTTGGCAAGCAGAATTTCGCTAACAGATAAAAACCTATGTAGTTTCTTATTACCATACAATATAAAAGTAACTTCAAAAGTTATTCGCTACTTTTTTTACGGTAGTTAGTAATTTACTAGGTTACTTTCCGTTTGAGTAATTTCTCCTACTCGAATCACTTTTGAGGCCAATAATCAGTCACTGAACGCAATTAGTTTTTTGAGTAACTTGTACATGTCTGGATTTAATATACCTTTTTCTAAATCACACAAGAACCAACGCTAATAAATTATCTTAGTAGTGGAACTCCCGCTGAAGGGTGCAGCCCCCCCTTTCCCCTTCCCCCTCACTCACTTCAGTTCGCCTCCCCACGTTTTAAGCGCCATGAAGATTTTCGTTTTCTAGCTGTGTGTCCTATAACCTACGGTGAAACGCCATCCAGGCACTATGCTTCGGAATGTAAGTATTCTATGGAATACGTACGTTTCGTATTCTACGAAAACGTACATATTCCATAGAATTCGTCTGGCGCCTCGAACGACGGGAGGCGAGTTGTGGTGAGTGAGGGGGGCACTGCTCGTGCAAGCAGCGTTTATGACAAGTTCCGTAACTGAGCTAATCTAATAACGTTGTTAAGGACCAAGGACCATGCTGCCAGTGTAGTTCCGCGCGGTACACGTGCTGGCCTCTGCAAGAGTAACTGTTCTAAAGCAAAAGCCTAAAACGAATTTCATCTCGCACGCACTTCATCATCTTACACTTTGGTTATTTACTCGAATCTTTTCCGCAGAGAAGGCTAGCGCGTGCGGCGAGTATACTTACATTTTCAACATTCTTCGTTGTACTTGGGTAATTTAGGAAAAGGGCTGTACCACGGTGTAAGATATCCTTTTTAAGTGAAGATTATGATTAGGCGGAGTAACCAGTTAGAGTCCTTTCTCGAGCGCATGCGCGCGTCCAACAGCCCGCAGCGAACTAGCGTAGCTCACCGGTGAAAGGAGGAAGCAGTGAAAAAAGCATAAATTAATTACATCGTTGCCATGGCACCTCTCGTGGAAACTTTGCACATCCTTGAGCAAGCAGCTCGTGCTCGTCAGGTGCCATGGCAACGAGATATTATATTTATGTTGTTAAAACGCAGCCCAGGCAGCACAAAACGTCGTGGAAACGTCGAGAAAAAGTCCCGGACGTCCGTGACGTCCCGCATGACTTCGATCACGTTTTCTCGATGTTGAGGTGACGTCCTTATATAACGTTCTATTAGAGTCCAATCAGTGACGTTGTGACGACGTTGTATTTCAACTCAAACGTCGTCAACGTTCCCACGACGTCGATACACGACGTTCTCATAACGTCCAACGCTCACGTTTCTTTGACGTTGAACTGAAGTTCATAAATGACGTCCCATTATTGTCCTGTCCGTGACGTGCTGGCGACGTCACGCTTCAACTTTAACGTCGTCATCGTCACCAGGACGTCACGATAAGACGTTTTAGCAACGTCGAACACTCACGTGTCTTCAAAGTTAAAATAAAGTTCTGGGTGACGTTACATTATTGCCCCGTCAGTGACGTTTCAGTGACGTCGCGTTCACACCTAAATGTCGTAAACGTCATACAAGACGTGCCGGCAACGTCGACCACTCACGTTTTGTTCGACGTTTTTAGATTTTCCAGCTCAATTTCCAGCCGCAGAATCACTGTGGTCAAGGTAACAGTGCTCAAGAGCCGCAAAGAAAACTTAATTTTTGAGAGTTTTTTGAGAGAGGGTTTCAAAATGCTATTAATTGCACATCGATGACGCTAAAAAGGGCATTTACAAAACTCTATGTACACGGAAGAAAAAAAATAATATGAAAGCATGTTGGAAATATCATTCCTTTTAGATGTGCTTGTTATAGTTTTGGTTTGTTTAAAATATTGTTACGGATTTAATTTGCGAAGCCTACGGCGTCTAGAACAGATCGAATGGTACTATTCTTGCATTTTGCACGCGCGCTGTCGTCTTCCATGGGTCCTGGGCCCTGGCACGCGCCTCAGGGGCGCCGTTACACTATCCCCTCTCCAGGTGATTTCAGGCCTGCATCCTTTCCTAGGAGCATCCATACTGCTCCGCGACCACCCGAGATTGGTTTAAGGTTCGTCAATTTTTTTTTTTTTGTATTCTGTAACCCATGCTTACCTGCGCACAACCAAAAAAGTTCGCATCAACATCACAGTTCATCCATAACACCAACTTCCAGCGCCTTAACGGTTTCGGTAGATCGGGGCGCAAAGTCTTGTCACGTGACTGTCAGTACAGATCTGGCTTTCGTAGCCACTGGTGACGTACCCAAACGAAAATCGCATGCCAGCACACACTATATCAGTGCACAACTTCACTGCATACTTGCGCATTTTTGGAGTTGACTCAAAAAAATTAGTAAAATAAAATGCCCGGCAATGACGAAATCCGGTAGATACTGTCAACGGTTTGTGGAAATTGACATTCATGATGCCAACCCTGAATGGCCCAGATGACGATCCAAAAAGCGTACAAGGCCAGTCCGCACTTACGTGCCGAAAAAAAAACTCACAACAAAAAAGAAAAAAAAAAACAGCCGGCACGGCGCGAGAGAGAGGGGGAAAGGTAGGCAGAGGAGATGCCAGGTGGCAACTCCATAGAGCCCCATACGATGCGTCGGGAAACTCGGCAAGAAGAGGGCGAGAGAAAAGTGGGGGAAGATAGCGACGGGGGGACGAACAATTAACAGGCCTAAGTTCCGGGTGCACGTATTTTCTCAGTCGTTCCCAAAATATTTCACTGAGAACAGCTCTGGGACCCGGTCCAGCTTTTTCCAAAAGCCAGTCACTAGCACCGGCCGTCACGTCTACAGGTCTACGAGGCAGGCTGCTACGTCGCCGTGATTTTTTTTTTTTTTTCGAGTCTGCATACAGTATAAGTGCTGCGATTGGATGAGTCGTTCAAGTCGCCCCCATGAAAAAGTCGGTGATCGCCAAAAACGCCGTCGTATTCAGTCACGACTCGAGGACCTTTTTCAAGGCCATACCGCTTCACACGTTGAATCGTACTACTGCTCGGATCAAGGTGCCTGTGAGAATATGAATGACGCCCCCCAGAAAACAAGTGGCAGTGCACATAACGGCGCGTCCAGTCCAGTCTCCGATCAAGACCCTTCAGACGCCTCCGACGATCCCAATCAAGAACGCCCAGCGGACGGGATCCCCCTTCTGAAACCATTCCCGTACACGCAGCGAGAGTACCAGCTACGCGCAATGGGACGGCTAAAGCACGTGCGTCAGCTTATTAATCAGAAGCAGGACGAGGTAAGCAGTGGAACATTCCGCGCCGCGTGACATCGTCTCTTGTTCATTTATTTACGTAAATTTGTTTGTTCTTTTATATCTTTGAGGCTGGCCCATCTTGGAACGTCTTTTGAAGGCGTTGGTATTGCATCTCGTGTCTGAAAATGCTCAAATAAACAGTTCGTACCAAACCTGTGTCTTAGTTACTTCCTTCGTTATTGCATGATAGCAACTTGCCTTCGCAATAATACTAAAAAAATACTTTTTTTTTTTGAGGGGGGGGGGGGGGGGGGACACAACGTTTTCCCACAACGGCTAGGGAACGTAATTTGGAAAGGTTTCTCGACGTTCTGTGAACGTCGTTGGTAGTCCGGATGTCGTAAACACACGTATCATAAACGTCGAGGGAGGACCCAACGGCCCACTGTGACGTGCGTGTGACGTGCAACAAACGTCATTTGGAACGTCCCCTCGACCTCCTGTACACCTTTTCTCGCGGACATTTAAAGGTTTCATCGACGTCGAAGGAAGGTAACGTCCGGACCTTCGACGTTGTACGACGTCACGTTACAGACGTCTTCGACGTTCTTTCGACGTTTTCTTCACGTTTATGTGCTGCTTGGGAGGTCTTTGGCACCCGTTTCCGGGTTGAGCGGGGTCGTCGTCGGCGTCGGCGTAACTGCGCTATATTTAGAGAGAAAATTGACGTCACGTGACCTCAACACTCATTTTCCCCGCTAAATTTAGCGGGAAAAATTACGTCACGCGACCTCAACACTACTGATGTCAAGTGCATAGCGACAACTTTGGCAATTTATTGAAGATTCGTTCGTCCGTCGACGAGAAACTGCGAGAAGAGGCTCAGCGTTGAGCAGATCGCTGAGTTCACGCGTATTGCGAGCGGTATCCGAAATGCACTCTCTTGTGTTCTGCTGCTTTTCGTGCGTTGCAGTCGCGGTGGTGTTTTCTTGTCGTGAACGGCCGGAATACGTGCATACCAACTTTTCGACAATTGCCATTTTTTTCGTAGGACTCCGCGTAATTATTGTATTGTGTTTGTTGTTCGCGCTTCGACAAAGAACTGCTCATCGGCAACAGCGAGATTTCCGTTGAATGTGGACGACCTTCTTCTTCCTGAACTTTGTGTTTGCTTTGCTCTGTGCTGCCGGAGTCGGATTATGCATCTATCGCGGATTACATGATATCGACGTTTTATTCGTAAGTATACTGCAAGCATTCTTCTGATTGTAGTCCTGCTTCGGTCTCAATAAAGAGTTTTAGCAGATCGTTCCGATGCCTCCGATATTCCTGATAACAATGCGGTGTATGCGCAAAGGCCGCGGCGTAATACTGGGTGTCGCTCTCCGAGTCATCAGAACGATATGCTGAAACTGTAATCTCCACGGTCCTTTGCGTTTAATTTATGAGTTTCGCTTTGCATGGAAACAGTGCAATTCTACTTAAGAATTTCATTTCCATCCCACAGAAGAATATCACGCTTGTTTGTATGTCGAGAACAACATGCGTGTAATAATAGTTGTTTATTAAGCTTCTGAAATTGATCGAAAACAATCCCGTTTGTTCGTCTATGAATTATATTTGCAGTTAACGTGCAATCCAAAAATCATGAGCCATTTTACCTTGGGAAGGTGGATGACCAGCGAAGCTGTTTAGCACGCGACACAAACCCGCCCCGAGGAACCGGAGGAAACTAGACACGCGCGACGGGACCATCACCAGGCGGAAAGTAGACACGCGCGACGGGACCGCTACCACGGGAGAGCGGAAGGAAAGGAAACTAGGCACGCAAGCGGTTTAGAACTACAAAGAGAGGGCGGAACGCGCGTAGACATGGCCGACGCGGGTTACACAGGGAATAATCTTTAAGAAAGATTATCTAGCTGAAAATGTACTAGCTGATCTTAAAAATGGTGCCTATTGATAACTAATCTACTGAATAGACGTATGGCTAAATTACCCAAGCATCAACGAGAATGCAGGGAATGGTGTTCCACGCGCCGCACGTGCCGGCGTCTGCAGTAATAACTGTTCTAAAGCAAAAGCCTAAAACAATTGGCATCTTGCACGCGCGTTCGTCAACGCTTTATCTTGGTTATTTACTTCCAGTATTTATTAAGGGAAGGCGTGCGCGTGCGGCGCGTGCAGCGTTGCGAACTCAGAGTTTTTGGTCATGCACACGAAAAATCCACGGAACCCAAGCCATAAACAGTTTCGCTGTTAAGCTGCTGATATTGCCGGCACAAAGCAGGCACATAAGCGACGTCCGGCCGGTACAGAACAGGCGGAAATGCGACATCTGGGCGATACCTGACCGACATTCCGATCTGGGCAGTACTCGCACGATATCCAGCTGATACTAGGCCGGTGGCGAAATGGTGGTAGGCGAATTCCTGTTCAATGTCGGGATGTGGTTCAAAACCGCACATTGCGCCAAAATTAAGGCAGATTTTCGGCCACCCTTGTGAGATACTGGCCAAGAATCGCCCGGCGCCTTGGGCATATGGTCAATTTACACGCGAATCTGTGGCAGGTGCTCAGGGCCGGGCAGTATCGCGATACACATGTGTCGCTATAGTATCTTAGAGATACTTTCGAGTGTTTATATATTTGTATCGAAAAACATTAGAGAAATGTATTTGTATCTGAGTAGTGAAATAATTTTACGATGTATTAATTTTATCCGATACTTTTCCAGGCTTAGGTATCTCGATGTATCTGTTGTTAAATGTCCTGTTACGTAGGATCGAAGAATTTGAATAAAACCGCAACAAAACATCCTAACTAATAAAGGGGGGCGAGAGATTGCCTTGCATATTGCACAAAGAAATCGCAAAATTAAAAAAAACATGGATTAAACGAATGGGTAATTGTGTTTGTTTTTTTTAATTTCTAATTTCCTGTAGATTCTTTGTGTCAAATAATTAGCGACGCATGCTCGCATATGAAGTTATCAGGAAAAACTGAAAACCATAATCTTCCGAACAGGAAATGAGGCGAAACACGGCTCATTTCGGGCAGACCACTTTCACGCATTTTACGACATCGAAGGTTGTAATTCTTCGGCTTTAGCCAGATAGGGACAGACCCACGTGAGGGTGGAAGCCCTTCGCTACCTTGACGACCGTCAGGAAAGAGGTCTCAACGCTCCCTCCACCTTTCTACTTTAGCAGCCTCCTCTCTTGCCTTCTCTCCAACGGTCGCGCGCTAAAGTGAAAAGAGTGGACGCCTTTGCTGGCAGGGATAAATGATTTTAAATGATAATTTTACTAAACGCATATCATTTAGTGGGCCGAAAGAATGAGAGTAGAAAGTCAACGGCCTGCTTTTTGCTACAAACATTTTGAAAATATAGCTGATTGTTTCGTACCTTCTTTCCTTCAAGCCTTTCCGCCTTCTCACTGTGATACATCCACGGTACCCGAAGCACGTCAGCAGACACCAGCTCACGCATTAGACTACGATCATTGCGTCCCTCGGACGTTAGCGCTAGTCAACAGCCAATCTGTTCACGCATGTTTGGATCCGCATTCGTGGCCAATGGATTCTGTGAACGCACCTATCTTGACCCGCGAAGGACCAGCTTCATGGTGTGCTAAAAAAAAAACACGGTAGAATCTTGGAGTCATCGTATTTGGTGAAATATACGTCACAACCAGGGGTGGGTAATTGATAGATTAACCTATCAATAAATCGTTTAAAGCTTTAATCGCAATTAATTTTTTTTACTGGTTGCTCTGTAAAACATTAACTGAACAAACAGAAGTTAAAATAAATACTTTTACCACGCAAACATTAAAGAATACGCCTATTGAATGCCACACTTTTGGTGAAACTCTAACCTAAAGTTAACCTTATAAATTACCTTGGATATGAGATATATAGAATATTTTGGTTCCTACTTACGATAAAAAAGACGCACAGCCATCTAAACTTGATTTGCAACTCCAGACAAGAGCAGAAGGTTACATCTGTTCCAGCTACGTCAAGGTCGTTTCCGAGTGTCTGTTTAGCGCAGCAGAGGCTGCTTTGAACTATCAAAGGAGGCCGCATTTGGCAAAGAATATCAAAGAACCTCTTTACCTTAAGCTGCTGAAGTAATAGTCCGTGAGCGGGAGCGTCTTTGAACTGTTTTCATGTACGTATATATATTCCCTAACTTTAATGCAATAAATTCAATAATCACCTCCTCCCCTCTTCGTTCACAATATTACTACGGCTGCACTTGTCAATCTTCACTCATTCCCAATATATATATATATATATATATAACGGGCATAGTGGTGGGGGTAGACGGCGTGGGTGTATAACCCGCGTTCATCTGTGAAAGTTCTTCCTGACGAAGGCAGGACTCCGGCCGAAACGTCGAAGAATAAACCGACCGTTGTTGCAGTTTTCACCAAGGGTTTTCTTTTCTTCTCAGTTATATATATATATATACGCAATTTTGACATAACTATGCATGATAATAAATGCTAAAAAAATAAACGATTAAGTAATCGATTAAAGAGGGCGATTCATCGGGTTAAGCATTCTCATTTACGCCCAGCCCTACGACGACCGCGTGATTTCTCATTTTGCTTGTGAGTTGAAACGAAATCTCAAGAGGAGGTTAAAAGATAGTTTCAGGCCTCCTTTAAGGCCGTACTTTTTTTGATTCAGCGGCTGTAGAGAGTCTTTCACTAGCCTGTTACTGCGACCAAACCGCCGGTGCATTGATAAAAAGCTATTTGAAAAGCTATTCATGCTGAAGTGTAGCTATGTTCACTTTCGAAGTTGGCAAAGTGGTTTTCTAATCAAATAAGCATGTGTAGTGCTTGACAATTAGAATATTCCTATTTCGTGCCGTATGTTATACTTTCTAGGCAAATGAAGTTGTTTGAAACGCAATGCACCATTATAACTAGTCTTTGCTGTGAACGGCTTCGTTCGGGGAAAAATATTTCAGTATGTATTTCTATCTGTATTCAGGGATACTTTTTTCCCGTTTGTGCAAATGTATCTCAGAGATATCCCCCTACATAAAAAAACAGCAAATGTATTTCAATATCTGTATTATGGCCTCAAAATTCATGTATCTCAGCATTTGTATTCCAGGATACACTCTAAAAAAAGGGTGTAGTGGGTACACCCACAGGGGTGTAAGTGTTGCCACATATACTACACCCATAAAGGTGTACAAGTACACCTCAAAACGAGGTGTGTGTATATATACACCCTCTTGAGGGGTGCATATGTGCACCCTTTTATACACCTTCAGCATTCGGGGGCGCACAGACACACCCCATGCTTGGGTGTGTCATTACTCCTTTCTTACACCCTCACTGTCGTTTCGGTGTGCAAGTACACCCCAATTTAAGGTGTACAAGTATTCCCTTCTTTACACCCACCAACAGGGTTTGCTATTACACCATTGTTTACACCCACCCCGCCCATAGGGAACAGAGATACACCCGCCAACAGGATTTACTATTACACCGTTTTTACACCCACCCCGCTCATATGGAACATATATACACCTCATTCAATGATGTACCATTACACCTCTTTGTGCACCCATCTCAAGGAAACCTGTGAAAAATGTACGCGCCCAGGTGGTTGCAAAACGGCAGGTAAACAGACACAACGGATTGTTTTCAAATCTCCTATAAGTTTATTAGACAGCCAATTCCGTAAACAAGTACAAACGTGCAAGCAATCTGTGATATGTAAAAGATGTACAACGAAGCTGTTACACAACTGAGGAGATTACTGAGCGAACAAGAACCGGGGTGATTTTTAGGTAGTGTCTATTCTCTCAGCAGCCGGCAGAATTATTTACCCGACATCGTGCTGGTAGTCGTCACTCATTGGCGATATAATCACTTCGAACGACGTGTCATCAACAGCTCAGGTTAGCTTTCCTCTATAAACATCTCTTTTTCTTTTTTTTTTTTTGTAATGAGCCGCCCCTGGCTATATGCGCAAGGTGATATATACGGGTATCACAGGTAGGGTGAACATTATTTTTAATGAGCCGCCGCATACTGTCGCCACGAAGCGACGTGAACGGGTGGGCTGGGTCGGTGAGCACGCGCCTCAGGGACACACGCACGACGAAATGTCTCTACAGCGTGCATTTCGCGTAACAAGTAACGGTGAAACGTTAGTGTCGACGAAACGTGTCTAGAAAACGTGTGTGAACGAAAAGGTGTCCACGGAACGCGTGTTCACAAAACGCCCGGAGAATAAGAAAGTCGCCTGCAGTTATCACATGATTGTAGACAACTAATGGCAGGCGACTGCCGATAGAATTTCGGGAAAATTATTCTCCCGGCTGCTAGGAAATAGACACTGCCTAATTTTAGACGTAATCAGGAACGAAACGGTCAATTGCTGCAAAGGAGTAGGTTGCAGCGCACTTACGATGAAAATATCGGACTTGAAATATGTAATCCGAGATAGATGTTGACACGGGCACTGCAGAACCACAGAAACACAAACACGGAAAGAAAGGGGTCTGTGAAGATTCAACACGATGTGGCAGAAGAAGTAATTTGCCAAACCGAACACTAAACGCATCACATGAATTCCTTGGGCTTTTTTGAAGAAATCGCTTGTTGCCGATGTACGTTGGACTTTTTAAACACTGGAAGCCTTGGTACACTTGAATACGTTGTCACGGACGAAATCTCTGGCAGCCCCGCTGGTCGCAGCACAGCACACAAGAAACTAGGCCGGAAATCAGACATTCCCGGATCGGAAAGAGCTACTATAGTACGTCACCCGTGAAACCTTTGCCACGTGATCACGCTCCTGCCATTACCCGCGCCTTGACAGCGGACTCAAAGCATAAAAAAAGCCTCCGGTTCATCGGTTTGACGACTGCGTAGCCTGTTCCACGCTTTCAGCTTATGGAGAGAAAGAAAAGAGAGGGGTATACGAAAATAGCAGCTCCTTCAAGGCCAAAAGTGGTCGCCCTCGCGAAGGCTTATCTTCAGGGTTATCCCAACAATGAACGCAGCTAGAGAATTTTTCCCCTATATCCTCCTGAGAGTTCGACCCAAAGTTAATAGAGCAGTGGATGCTACCCATGGCCTTGGCCTTCAGGCAGGTGCCGCGCTCTGCCTTATCTCTAGCTTGGAGACTGTAGTCATGTGATCCTACCCGGAGACCCGATTGGCCTGAAACAAGCATAGCGTCTACTCTACTGTCAATACCGAGTGAACAAAGCAGTTCCATACTTCCTAAGAAACTGACCAACCCAAAAGTGACCCCCAAGAGGGCATCCAAGCACACGCTGGTCGGGGCGCGTGGATAGCGTGGCGGTGCACTTATACACCTAGACGTTTTTAAGGGAGAGGAGGATGCTCATTGTCGGTGCACAAATACACTGGCTGGGCAACTGAGGGTGCATCTTTCAGGAAAGGGGAGCGTGTGCTGCTGATACACCCGACTACACCCTTTTTTCTTAGAGTGTACATTTTTAATATATCTGCCGAGCCCTGCAGGTGCCAATGCCAGGGAGTTCTTTTGAGCGGAAGGCGTCAATTAAAGGGCTGCGAACGTTCAAACATCGTTCGAAAGCCACGTTGTTCTCGGAAATGGGTTGATCCGAGTTAAGTGTCGTTGAAATCTCATATGCCATCGACTTTCTTCCGTTTCATGTAGCGTAGAGCCGAAAGATGCAATCCTTCGAGTTCAATTGCCGGCCTAGAACTACGTTTTGCCGCGGACGCCGTTGTTGCTGTGGCGGTAACGAGGGTTCCGTGGCCTCGCACATGGAGTGCTGTCCAGAGCTTTGCTCCGACGTCATTATTAGGTCGCGAAAGCCGCAGACTCCACAGTTTGCCAAGTTATCGTGAAACAGGGTATTGTGTAGCTTCACAGTATGAAAATATTAGCGCAAAAGACAAAAGACAAGTGAAGACAGGACAGGACAAGCCCATGTCTCGTCCTGTTCTCCCTTGTCATATGGCTTTCGCGCTATTTTTTTATTGTGGTGTTCAACCAACTAGGACATGAGCGTTTTTTGTTCCAATTTCACTTTTGCATGAGTTCGTGCGAATGAAACGCGAGGGTAAGCCACGTCCCCATAGAAAAAAGCGAAGCAGCAGGACTGGAAGCCATGCTAGCCTTGACAGCGTGGCACGCCGAGTATAGGGAGCAAGTACTTTTCCGAAATTTTATGCTTCGGAACATAACCGGTACCAAGTGCCCTCCACGACCACTCATGCACAACCAACTGAATTACGCTGAAATCGATCTCACTCAGTCGGATACTGCTTTACTTATATTAAAAATAAAACAAACATTGAAAGTCAAAACCTTTTTTTTAAGCAATACTAATGCTTGATTACTGAAGGATTTGTGTTTCTTATTCTAGCTTTTAGCAACACGTTCAGTTCCCATTGACAAGTTTTTCCAGCTCGATAGTGCCCTCCTATTTACAAAATTTGCAAGTGCTTGAAATGCAAGCTGTTTTACTAAAAACAAGAGATGAGACCCAAGAAACGCTTAGAATAAAAAGGCTTGTTTGAACAGCTACAAATGTTTCATGCGAAAACGTGAGTAATGTACTTTTGTGGTGGCTGTGAAAGAAGAAGCAGCAGGGCCTGTAGGTGTTGCTTTTGAAGAAAGGAGTCGAGGATAGATGGACTAAAGAGTTAATATCATAGAATAGGGCTAGGCTAATTTGCTGACGGTCCGAGTTCCTACCATACAACATATCTGCGCACTCGAAAATAAAGCTAAAGGCTGCGTCACCTTTCTTGTCAACTTTCGGCAAACTGGTGATTCCATGAGTGGAATCGTGTCCACTACTCGAGACCTTATGGTTGGACAAAGGAGAAATGCCAACCGTTTAAGTTGCCTTCGATATAAAATATATAGAATATTTTGTTTCCAACTTACGATAAAGAAGACGCACAGCCATCTAGTTTTGCGGCCGGATGCCCCGCTACAAGGAACCGTGATGAGTCGCTACCATCTACTTTGATGGGCAAAACTGTACTACACGAGTCTTCGCCGGCACAGTAGTTATGCATTCTGTGCAATTGTTTTACGACAGTCGTCAAAGAAACCGTGGAAAAATATCGCTCCCGACAAAAAGTGAACATCAGCCACGAGAAATAGTGAAGGAGTTCGTCACTGTTGCGGTGTCTGGCAAAATCGTGCAAATTGGGAACACTATACAGAATATTTAATGTACCACCAGCCTGTTTATTTAAATGTGTAAAACAAAATGCCCAATATTCGTTCATGTTCCAATAACCACCCCTACCCCTGCTTTTGAAACATTGGAAATTTAGGCAAAGAACATATTAGGCGGCCACTTTATCAAACGCCTGAGCCCACCCTAATTGAACGAGGTTCCCCCTTCGCGACAGCTGCTACTTAGCGAAGCTGGAGCAAAGCCGTGAAGCTTTACGCACGCGCCCTGATGGGAATAGATGAAGCTTGACGTGAGAGTGCAGGGCAGGCACAAAAAAGGCTTGATGAGAGCGGCGCGGCTGTTTTAAACATTATGGGTTTCGCCAGACCCCCACACTGCACATATACTCCCACACCGTAGATAGCATATTTTTTTATATATTGTCATGCATGTGTTTGCGCTCTAAGGAGGGGAGCGATCTTTCTTCTTTCAAGTGAAAACAAGGATTAATCAAGTCTGTTGATTGTTTCTGTGCATCTAGCTCAATGGTGCCATTTTCAAGTGGTGCCACTTTAAAAAACCGCTTGTACGCGGTACCACTCTCAAATTCCACCACTTGTTAGAGCAACCACTTGCAAGTACTGTCACATGCCGCTTCTAACACTTGCAAGTGGTGCCACCTTTGAGTAGGGCTGGGTGTCGATTAAAAGTTTTAACCCGATTAATCGCCACCTTTTAATCGATTAATTAATCGATTAATCGGTCTCGTTAATTTCCATGCATAATATTTTAATAAGTAAAAATAATATTTGTTTTCTGTTTTTGCCCTTGCTGAACATGAGGTAAAGGGCCTAATACACAAGTTTTATTATTAACCAACCTTGATGTGTAGTTAAGAACAGTTCGAAGGCACTGACACATTATTACTTCAGCTGCATGAGGCAAAAGGTTCGGTGATATCCGGCAAGAGCAACCTCCTTTGATTGTTCACACTATTGTCTCTCTCTGCCCCGCTAAACGGACACTCAAACGCTATTGAAGTGGCCGGGAGACGTGTAACCTTCTGCACCTTGTCAGCAGTTACAAATCTTCCCCCTACAGTTTACTTTAGGCAAAATTTTGACCTAAAGTTTGCCCTTCATAGAGGTGTTCCCGTCCTTGTCTGCGTGGTGAAAGCGCTTTTTTTTTTAAACTTTATTTTGGTTCGTTAAAATATTATTGATTAACCGGTTAAAAAGATTAATCGCGATTAAAGCATTAATCGATTAATCGGTAGGTTAATCGATCAAATGTCCAGCCCTACCTTTGAGTGGTCCTGATTGCAAAGGGTGCCACTTGCATGAGGTACCACTTGCAAGGGGTACCACTTGCAAGGGGTACGCCTTGGAAGTGGTTGTTTGAAAGGGTAGCACTTGCATGTGGTACCCCTTGCAACTGGTCTGTTGAAGAGCTATCATTTGCAGTGATAACTGTGCCATAAACAACTTGCAAGTGGTGCCACTTAAAATATTTTCCTGGTATCATCGTATCCACTAGCGTGGAAACATATTATGAAGACCAGCTTCCAGATTTTAATTTCGACTCCTTTAAAACGGCCCTCTTTGTAGGACAATGAACAAAATATTACAGAAGACAAAATGTAAAACATGCTGCGGCGTGCAAGAAAGGAACCGACCCTTCGAATTATATATTAAGTACATATACATATACATATATGTATATACATATAAATATATATATATATATTGTCGAAAAGCAGCGCCTGAAAAACTACCATTCGATCCTTTCTTCTGAGGAGGCTCTTCATTTCATAACTTTGTAATATGCCTGATGAATCGATACTCTAGAGTCTAGCCCAATTTTATATCTCTCATATATCTTCCAAGAGCCGCAATTTGTAGGAATAAGAAAAAAACTGCAATAACACAAAATATTCAGCGACTTGGAAAACATAGAGTTAATAAGTATTTTTTTATTATTCTAAAATTCTAGAAAAGACACAGCCAACCACTCTCGAAATTGATATCTTTTGTCCCTTTTGATTACGCTCTCTATTTGCATGGGTGTATCCCTTAGTTTATACTTTCGCCAGGAGAATCGATCGGCAGAAAAACGATGGGGCTCCAATCCACGATGCGTGGGTGGTTGGACAGCGAAGCCGCATTATTACCTGCAACGACTGCCCGCTGCACTATAGACCCTTCTTACGGCAAACACCACCAGGTTGTGCTCCAGTCTTTGACGCCCAGAGAACGTCCAGGTTATAAAAAGAATTAACAAAGGCCACCTAAACACCACTCTTGAAATGTAGAGGGAACGTTTAATCGCCAATGATCCAGGTGACCGTAAGAGAAAAAAAAAACGAAGGGCGAGACCTGTTAAAATGTTTCGAGCATTCTTTTAAGCCAACTCACCTCATCCCAATTGTAATACTGACAGCCGAAGGCCCTCGCTAATTCTACAACTTTTCTGTCCGTGTAGCATTTATGCTCTTAGAACTGGTGACATAAGCAAGCTGAACAGGCTTGCAAAAGCGGTGCGATCGGAAGTCGCTTCGGACGCAAGCGGCAGTTCATGTTTGTAAAAAGCAAAAGGGTTTATACCGGATTATTGACGAAACCTAAGTAAATGCACTGTACCAAAATATTTTTATATATGAAAGACTTTGTACGCTGCCGTTTCCGCGGCAGCTTACGCCACCACACTCTTTACTGAGAAAAGCATGTGGAGAGCGCTACGTGCTTCGCGTTGGTAGCGGGGCTAGTGACATTACTCCAGACGTGTGCCCGTTACTTGGAAAATGTAATGGATTACAACTACAAATTGCCGAGCCTCAAATGTAACGGATTACCGTTACAAATTACTTTCGCTGAAAAATACTGGATTATTTAGGAGCGGGCAGATCCAGGGCCTGCAGTAGGCGAAAAACAAAGGCTTGACATGCTCTCTTGGCCAATCAGAAGCCGAAAATAATCCCCTAGATGTGGTAACGAGAAACAGTTCTTATAAGTGCGTAAGAGTTAAAGGTCATGCTTGAAACTATGGGACCCTGGATGTTTTGATTATGGTCATGCATACATGTGTAAGGAACGTATGGGCCGCTCGAACTCTCTTTTGCAATGATGGAGCCTGACCGCTCAGACGGCAGATTGACGGATCTTGCCACCTTGAGTCCATCGCTCTGCTAGTCGGGCACGCTTTTTATCCCTACTATCTCTATATATCTAACCACCACGAATTTGTATGACCGTGATCGAAACATCACGTGGACCACATTTTTAGTCACCAAGAGTTACTCCGAATCACTCATTTTGTTTCTCGCGACCACCACCAGGGTATTATTTTCGGCTTCTGGCTGTCCACATTCGAATTTATGTGGACGTCCTGGAACACGCCCAGCCCGTTTTGGCCATTGGCGCCTTCTCATTGGCCTTCTATGCTTCCTAATGAATGGACAAACTCTCTCTATATATGGCTCCGCCTAACCCACCAGAACAAACCGCGAACGTATTAACATTGCGCGACCTTCTACACTCTTAAAAAAAAAAGAGTCGCTGTGACTCTCTTTGGGGGGTATTGACGCGCCGCAGAATCGACTCCAGTTTGTAGAGTCGCTCGACTCTTTTTTTAAAGAGAGTCGCCATGACTTCTTTGCGCGCTACAGATTTGACTCCTCCACGACTCCAGTTTGTAGAGTCACCTGACTCTTATTTAAAGAAGAGTCCTGACTCTCATCACACTAGAGTCATGGTAGTGTATGGGCGACTCCAGGTGACATAGTCAACTGCGACTCTTTAACGACTCTTATCCAATGGAGAAAAAGAGTCACACGACTTCTTCCTGGTAATCCCCGTGACTCTGTAACAAGAGTTGTGAGGACCCTCCTTTTATGAAGAGTCCCCCGACTCCTATCGCAAAAGAGTCATAGGAGTGTATGAGCGACTCTCCGAAAGATAGTCAGTGCTGACTCTCACTTTGGCTGGAGTATAGCAGCCCTAGTCAAGTATCAGTTTGTTGAACAAAGGGAAGCGTTGTGATCGCTAGGAGACTTCTTGTCGCCTGCGAGGTTCAACTTGAATTACTCTAAAACAAAGGTAGTAACATCAACTGTGTGAAAATATAAAAGTTGAAATGGGAATTTCGATTCCACCTAAAAGAAGCGGTAACATCAATTGTCTGCAAGTGTAAACGTCGAAATGCAGAACTGATATCTTACAATTTCCTGTAATGAAACATGGAAAAATGAACGATGATGGCCTTAACGATGCTGAACTGAATGCTGCTCTAAAATTTATTATGAAACACAACAGAAGCTTTCAGGACAGCATTGTTTTGTTACATTGGAATTTGCACACAACAAAAAAAAAAGTAAAATTTTTTTTAATCGGCAGCTTAACTTTCTATTAGTTTGGTTCTACTTATCATTTACAATAGGTTGTATATCTTTTTTGTCATATGTCTATACTATTGGCAAGAGCTGGTGTGAACGAGCATGTTCTGTTGCTTTGTGCCTGCTTTGAGTGGGCAGGTGGGTGGCAATAAATTGCAGGAATCTTCAAATTTAACAATAAAGATAGCTGTTTTCTCTCAGCTCATATCCCTGCCACTTGTCGAAATGCAACTTCATGAGTCCTACCATGCAGGCACTGCAAAACAAGCTACAAGTATTTAAAACAATTACTTTATTAGAAATTAATGTGATACATATTGGCTCAAAAGCCTGCTTCGGCTTATCACAGGGGTTTTATCACAAACACTAAACAAATAACATCATAAGAAATAATACTAATACACAAAACTGGTATAACTATTAGACAAGAACGAAAATAAATTACAATGACAAGTTTTGTGAAGGCTTGCTTTGCCTGCTTGATGTTGAGGATTAAATTAGAATTTAAAAAAAAATACAACAAGTTTCCTAAAAGCTTTGTTTGCTACTTGCTGTTTTTTCAAAGCGTTTTCTTTTTGCAGTTTCTTCTTCTATGGTTTGAATCCTCATATCAACAGATGCACAAAAAAAATCTAACAGAAGTTTAAATACACAATGAAACACACAAACATTTGTATTATAGCTGGAATATTCACCAAATACATATGGAAAACATTAAAAGAGTAACCAATATTGGTAATTCTTTTTCCCTGTTCTAGGAATGTGCTCCAAGTGCTGTCACAACTTTCACAGCTCTTACCGAAATCTTTGTATTTTTTTTTACCCATGAGGGTGCTCAAACACAAAAAGTGTGCTTTGTCAATTCCCCCCACATACTGACCTTTCTATGCTCAGTACATGGCTAATACCCGAGAGATTCCTGCTGAAAAGTCGAGGATGTCGATTGATAGGTCCTCGCAGACAATGCACATGCTGCCAGATGTCGATGGGTGCTTTCCAGTGAAAAGTAACGCCGGGTTCCCGAAAGTCTTTACTGGGTGGGTCCTGGGAAAAAAAAGCCAATGATAAGAAATAAGTTCTGGAAGTCAGACGAAATTGTAGGTGAGCAAAGTAAAATTGTCGAGGACAAGTTAAATGCCCGCAGTGTCATAGATGGAAAGTCCATGCAACAGGGTGACGGCAAGTGAGGCAGACGCCCATTGCTGCCTTTCTATATTTCGCTTTCCCCAATTCTCACTTGATTGTGAAGCATTTTGTATGGTGGAACTAGTGCATCAGGGTGTCTACCAAATTTCTGATTTCAAATTCCTCGACTTTTCTAAAATTTCCCTTGACTATTTTGCTAAAAACTTCCTGACCACTTCTGGGTCAAAGGATCATAATTCGGAAACATTATTCAGCATAGTCGTGCCCATGTGCAACCATCAAGCTTTGTTTCGTATTGCCGTTCCACTCTCAGCGGTCATTTTCCCTGATGAAGCCAACTTTTTGACGATTTCCCTGAGAATTTCAGGTTGGTAGACACCCTGATGATGTATCAGGTTACAGATGGACACCATAAAAATGCAGACTATTGCATTCAAAATTATTTTAGCCATCAGGAGGAACTTAAAATATTCCCATGGAGAGAGATAGAGAGTGGAGGGGCGGGGGAGGCTGCTGCTGCTATTGTCTGCTTTTTCTTTTAAAATAATATCAATATAAGGCTCAAAGGGAACGTAAATAATATATCAGTAAGTGCACTAAGAGCACTTGAAGCACAAGGGGCACGGTCCCTACTGAGGAAAGAGGGGAGGATACCAAGTCTAGCTGAACCTGTTCTGCAGCACCCTGCATAATCTAGTTGCTAGGCAAGACTGGGGCTTATCTACTGAGAGTGTCTAGTACAGTCAAAGAAAGCATTATAAAATTCTTTGCTGGGCAAGGTGCTTTGCGGCTGCAATGAAAGAAAAGAGTACATTAAGGCAGGGACAAGAAAGGAAGGGAAGACTTTTTTTCTGAATAAACTAGTTGGTAGTGAGCGCTTGTTTCTTCCTTTTTCGTCCCCGTCTTATTGTGCTCCCTTTTGAGTTGTAACGAAAGCAAGCCACGATGGAATTTAGAGAGGGCTTAAAGCTTGCTTTAACATCTGTGTGCATGTGAGGGAATGCTTCATGTACAAGGCCTACTACAAGGTAGTAATCATTACAATTTCCATCATCACTCATCAACAATAAAAAAAAAGAGTACATAATGCATCTCTGCACTACAAAGTCTCTCATAACTTTTCATGTGCTGTACCCATATAGGCATCTTTTGCATGCAGAAATGG
This sequence comes from Ixodes scapularis, assembly GCF_016920785.2. Classification (NCBI taxonomy): domain Eukaryota; kingdom Metazoa; phylum Arthropoda; class Arachnida; order Ixodida; family Ixodidae; genus Ixodes; species Ixodes scapularis. The sequence goes on along the minus strand of NW_024609846.1, from coordinate 169,844,801 downwards.
CGGGACACTAAAACTAATAGTAATTTGTTTATCATCTTTGCTTAGATGAATGTTTCTGAAGTTCGGCAGGAAAGACCCGCCTTCCAACATGAGCCCGAATCTGGTCTTTGGTTTGTTTTGAAGTCATGGCCAAGTACTCCTAATAAAATATTGAAATAACCAGTTGAGAAGACAGCAGATGATACTTATCTCACTTGGTCTCCAGCTTTAAAAAAAAAATATGTTTATAGATTGCCATAGCGAAGACACCCTTTCAAACACATTTATCTTAAACAACCATAGTTACATGTGATTTATCTTCAGCATGAGTAGTTACATCTACCACGCAAACGGCACGGCTTTCCTCTGTTCTTGTCCCTTCCCCCATCTTGTTTTCTTTTGCGAAGATTGGCATTGATAAGAATAGCGTAGGCCCTGACGACAGCAAACTGAGCTTGTTAGTGGTTGTCCGCACCAATTTAATCATGACAGTCTAACCCTCTTTTTTAAGAATGCAAACAAAAAAATGCTCTCCCACTGAAAAAAAAAAGGAGTAAAGTGGATTACAGTATGACCATAGCACCTCTATACTCATAAAGCCTGCCAGTTCGACGACGGAGTCATAGAGTGCCTGGTCACAGATTTGGAACGTGAGGATTTGGTAGCACAGAGCATTAAAGAGCCATTCCTCGGGGAACCTGGACGTCAGCACACAGCTTTTGCAGTGGCGAGGTCCCAAAACATACTTTTTTCGTGTTTCACGTCTGCTGCAGCGAGACTCTTCTCCGTTGTATGCCACTCCACTTTTTCCATTTCGGCAACCGCTCCTCGTGGCAATCTGCCAGGTTTCGTATAAAGGTTTTCAGCATAAATAGCTGAAAACCTTTCGTGCCCATTGGTCCCTATCCATTTGCCTCGACCGATCCTCAAATTCTATCTTGCTCACCACTTCCCTGCTCTCAAAAGACGCCCAACCATGTCTCTTTGTACTCCCTGGTTCGGCGTTTCGTAATGTGCCCCCAAAGCCAGTCTACCTACTCCGCGCTGTTTTATTACTAGTCTTGCATCCACTTCGGATTTCATGCATAGCACTGCGTTTCCAAAAGTCAAGCCAGGCACCATGACCCCTTTCCAGATCTCTCTCACCACCTCATACCTGTTGTAATTCCAAAGTTCTCTATTTTTCATTACAGCTGCATTTCTGTTGCCCTTACCTATTATATACTTTTCATGCTCATTGAGATATTCTCCACCATCACATGTCCATACTCCTAGATACTTGTATTTACTAGCTCTCTTAACTGTAATATTCTGTATTTTCAGCCTCTCAACTTCATCACAGTTAAAAATCATGACTGCTGATCTTTCACTACTGAATTCTAAACCTAATTTCTCTTCTTCCTTACCACAGATGCTCATTAATTCCTGCAACTCTGTCCTGTTGTTAGCCATTAGTACAATATCATCCGCATACATCAATCCCGGTAAGGATTGCTGAATTTTTTGGCCAAGTTTACTGTACAAAAGGTTGAATTCAAGCCCACTCTTCTCTGGTCTATCCTCCAATACTCTCGGATACAACATAAAGAGCAAAGGCAATAATGGGCACCCCTGCCTAAGGCCTCGTCTTACCTCTATTTCCCCCGTCTCCTTTCCTTCCCATGTTATAATCACCTTATTATCTTTGTAAATGTTCCTTAATAGGGCTGTTAGTCCTTAATCTAGGTTTAAGCTCTCCTGTATGTCCCACAGGTTCCTTTGGTTCACATTGTCATAGGCACCCTTGATATCCAGAAATGACAGCCAGAGCTGTCTGTTTTGTTTTTGAACTATTTCTATACACTGTGTTAGAGAAAATATATTGTCCTCCAACCTTCTTTCTTTCCGAAACCCGTTCTGTAACTCGCCCAGTATGCCCTCGCAATCTACCCATTCCTCCAGTCTGTTCTTTATAATCTGCATTACCAACCTGTAAATAACTGGTGTCACGGTTATGGGGCGATAATTCCTAATATCAGAAATATCTCTCTTTCTCTTATATATCATACTCATCCTACTAAACCTCCATTCATCTGGAATATTTCCTTTGGTTATCATAGTGCTCACTACATCCCTTAGTTTTGCCTTAGATTTAGGACCCAAATTCTTCACCAGCTTGATTGGGATCCCATCTGTGCCTGTCGACGTGCCTCTAGGGACTCTTCGTTCTGCCTTTTCCCATTCTCTTTGTCCAAAATCCGCGATATCACAAGCTGGACTGCTACTTCCTTCGGTTCTCCTATCTTCCACAAGTACCCGTTCCCGAAATTTCTCCTCTATCACTGCTCCTATATATCGTACCGCATCATCTCCCTCTAATTGATCTCCCTGATGCGAGAGTATGAACCTCTGTCTAGCTTGCGTTGTTTCACCGAGTGAGTTCAAGTGCTCCCAAAACTTCTTAGCTGCGTTTCTATCTTTCTTGCTTACATTACTCATCCATTCCTCACCCTTTCTCTGAATTTTCGCATTGATCAAACTGGATGCCTCTCGGCGACAAGTTATAAAAGTGTCCCATTTTCTCTTTACTTCCGTTTCTGAATCCCCACTGCGCTTAGAATACCTCTGTTCTCTATAGGCTTCTTGACGTTTTTGTATCGCTTGATTCACTTCTTTGTCCCACCAGCTTTTTGGTCTATGTACTTGCTTCCCCTTTCGTTTACTCTGAACTTCGTCTAGTTCCAGAGCAAAAAGCCTGGTTAGGCTCTCATAGGTCCAATCTGTATACCGTTGCCCCGAAACTGCTTCCTCTATTCTTTCAGTAACTATTTTCCAACTCTTTGTCGCTGCAGAAAGTTTGCTTTGAATTATGTTGTCTAGTTTCAGCATTTATTTCTCTGGCAAAATTCAGCTTAAGGCCAACATGAGCCCGAATCTGATCTTTGGTTTGTTTTAAGTCATGGCCAAGTACTCCTAATAAAATATTGAAATAACCACTTGAGAAGACAGCGATGATACTTTGTCACTTGGTCTCCAGCTTTAAAAAAAAATATGTTTACAGATTGGCATAGCGAAGACACCCTTTCAAACAGATTTATCTCAAACAACCATAGTTACATGTGATTTATCTTTAGCATGAGTAGTTACATCGACCACGCAAACGGCACAACTTTCCTCCGGTTTTGTCCCTTCCCCTATCTTTTCTTTTGCAAAGATTGGAATTGATAAGAATAGCGTAGGCCCTGACGACAGCAAACAGAGCTTGTTAGTGGTTGTCCACACCAATTTAATCATAACAGTCTAACCCTCTTTTTTAAGAATGCAAACAAAAAAATGCCCTCCCCCCGAAAAAAAAAAAAGGAGTAAAGTGGATTAGAGTATGATTATAGCACCTCTAAACTTACAAAGCCTGCTAGTTCGACGACGGAGTCATAGAGTGCCTGGTCAGATTTTGGAGCGTGAGGATTTGGTAGCACAGAGCATTAAAGAGCCATTCCTCGCGGAACCTGGACGTCAGCACACAGCTTTTGCAGTGGCGAGGACCCAAAACATACTTTTTTCGTGTTTCGCGTCCGCTACGGCGAGACTCTTCTCCGTTGTATGCCACTTCACCTTTTCCATTTCGGCGACCGCTTCTCGTGGCAATCTGCCAGGTTTTGTCAGTATAAAGGAGGCTATGGTACGACATATACTGGTGCTCTGTAGCGGGGCCCCATCCTGCTGTGTAATCTTTGGGCAGCCCCTTTGTCTACAGAATTCCGAGAATGTAGAGGTTATCTATCCTACCTGTGACATTATCTGCAACTCAAAAATTTCAGTGCTGCAATGGATTGTTTAGAGCAAGGCATGCAAGTGAGTCATGTTTTTTTTATCCGCAAAAACGCAAAACATTCAAATGGCCCAATTGTTTACCTCGGCAAAAACTGCACGGTTCGGGGCACAGCCACGCAGGCGGCAAGGTGTTGACACCAAGAGGTCCCGTTCTCTTTCCCTCGCTGGCTCTTGTGGTACCCTTGTCTGCGTCGACTGAAAGGAAAGTCCCTTCAGTGTCGTGCATACTTGAGCCTCCACTGAAGCAAAAATGATTCCATATGAACCTACTTGCCATTAAAGAGTAAAGTTCACTTCACTCTTATTTTCTACCTACCTAATACAATGGTTTGTTAACAGGAACACCACCGTTAACTAGAAAACTCATTCGTAATGCAAGTCCTACATAGTAAGGAACCATGTTCAAGGTCTAATTAAACAACAAGAATGCGCACTAAAGACACCCTCCTACATGGGTGGGTACTAGTGGACCTGATTTGGCTAATATTTGCGAGGCGTAGCTTGACAACATAATAAATGACATTGTTTCTGGTCACATTATTTTTTTTAGATGATTAGTTCTGACCTTGGACTGGTTTTGAGCATACCAATATAATGTTTGCAACTTCGCCATGGGAACCGCGAAGTTCTTTCAAAACTAAATAGCAAGCTTTAAAATAAAATAACAAAAAAGGTTGTACAGATGCACGAATATAATTACGATTGTCTATGCCCGTACCTGCTGGCACCCGTTTCCAGAAAAATCAACAAATACCAAAGTAATGCACATATATACATCGTGAAGAGGCCTGCCGACAACCTGATGAAATGCCAAGAACGCATGAACTGTTAAGTTTTCCGTTCACTGCATGGTTCTCTAAAGGCCCGTTCACACTCTTGCGACCTCTTAAAATTGGGTTCCTTAAAACCTCTTACAACGAGAGGACACACTGGCACCATCTATTGGGTAGCAGTGTAAACTCGGGGGTTCGGCATATTTACTACTTCTCTTGCGCATTATCCTTTCTTTCTTGGCTCGAAAAACTTTTGTCAACGTTATAAACACGCCTTTCCTACAGGTATTACACATGTTTGACCTCGGAAATTCCGCGAAACCTTCGCCCTTGTAAAATGCAGTTCCAGGGTCAACGCATAGATGGTGCCAGAATGCCCCCAGTATGTACCCTCGTCCTAAGGACTTTTAAGAAGTTTTAACAGATCTCGTCTCTCTCGGTCGTACTCAGTTGCAAGAGTGTGAACGGGCCTTAAGACTCAAGTTTTGGCCAACTGCGTTCATTTCCTTTAATCTTGGAAAGTGCTTCCAAGATAGCAGTGCCCATGTATCCTCCCGAAGTTGCTGGTGCATGCTTGGGACACCCTCGGAAGCTTCTGCCGTTGACATTGGAAACCTGTGGACGCACACATACTGCGGTTCCATCCTCCAGCCAAGGCTACCCGCTTGCGCTTGCACAGCTTTTGCAGTTAGTTCATGCTGAGGCGAGACGAGGTATAGTGGCATTTGCACATTCAAGATACCAAAACCCACCACATGTCGCTCCGAGCGGCATGATGATGATACCCAAGAGCTATTTCGCGTATGGTCTATAAAACCTATATAATGCACGATGCTGAACCTTCCAATTTCTACATAGTTTAGAACCAGGAAGGCGGACATGCAGCAAGGCACGCACCTGCAGTTGCATCCACTTCGACAGGTGTAATGGGCTTCCCTCCCACGGCGCCATACTTTGTCGCGCCTAGAAGGTTGGCCTGTCACACTCCTATCGACCAGGTCCTCGCCCTTGTAGAGGCACCGGGACAACAGGATCAGCAGCGCGAGTCGAACTTGGCCTTGCCTATGGCCCTGTCAAATTTTTCTTCTGGTCGGGAATCCCCGCCTCGGAGGTAACGCTGCAAGTGTAAAGACAATCATAAATAAATAGGTGATCAAGCAAGTTTTAGTACAGGCATAGTGCCTGGACGTATTCTCCACTGGTGCAATTGCCATCTTGTTCCTCCCATGTATTAAGAGTTGTCCCAAGGAAGCAACAATGATGTTACAAAACCGAAAGTGTCATGCTGCCGAAAGTCTGCAGTTGGTCTTCAAACCTCTAGTGAATAAGACAAGCAGGCACAAGTGCCGCTGTCATCATGGCGTCCCAACTTGATACTGTGAAGTGACTGTGGACTGTCGAGGCACCGTAAAGAATAGTGCGGCAAACACACCGGATGACTAACCCCACCTAAACCCCCTTGACGAGTTTGTGCTAGTTTCGTAAGTGGCATCAAAGCGCCCGAGCAGAAGGCCTGTGCAGGACTTGGAAGCAAATGGCAGTGTAGCCCTGAAATGAGAGGCACTTGGAAGTGAGTGGCAGCACGGTACTCACTCGTGGCAGGTGTCTCTCGCTTTCAGACAATTAAGGCTGGACCGCATGTAAGCGATTTAGTGAGCAACGAGACGAGCATCGGCAACAGCGACGGAGATTTCTCACTGTCGCTTGTAACGCTGCTCGGTCCTTGAATTACTAGAAAACGTCGCTGATCACATTGGTCGCTTGCTCCAGTTGCTTTCATGCAGTGTGCCTCATCGTGCGGCTGAGCAATAGCAAAAAGGTTCGCCATCGCTTGTCCCGTCGCTCCCTTCATGGTTGTCAGCACTTGCAAAAATGTGAAGTGTGAAATTTATGTAGGGCTTTGTCCATGCCGGCTCTCAGACTGCTGGAAGAACTTTGGGTTTCACTGAAATACGACCACATGGTTTCTCACTCTGCTTATGTACTGAGGAGGAAAGCTGACGAGGAAGTAGTTGAAAAATCAGTTCATGATCTCTTCAAGAAAGTTGTTTGAAACACCTCATTTTCTGTTGTTTTTTTGGCTGTCTACAGTGCCGTCCGACGGCACTCCACCCGTGCCTACAAGTGCCGTCCGAAAGAAAGTCGAACAGCACATGTATCCCTGGGGAGCTCGTTAACCAACCCCCCACATACATTCATGCCACCTCGCGGCAACAGTACGCGGCTGCTAATTACAAAACTATTAACCTACTTGGCCCCGTTGCACATGACGCCTCGCAGCGTCCAGCCCCTCTGTCCCATACCGAGCGCCGCTGTCCCCCATGTACCTCCGGAAAGGGACGCCCATACCATTTTGTTAAAGGGGCCCTGCAATCATATTTAAGCGCCTACCTTCTTTGCGGTTTCCACGTCTCTTGGGGTTCGGGCAAGCCAGCGGGCACGGAGAGAGTAACTAAATATCAGTGAGTCATATTTTAACCGGAAGATGCGGAAACCTCCTCCATTTATGAGGGCGACCGGCATCGCCGAAAGCGCGCAATATGTAACGTCTTTGGTCCTGGGCTTACCACTGGTCAGAGCCGCTAAAAGCTTTTTTTTAGTCGAAATACAAAATATAAGTGTCGCGAACCGTTTCAGTTATGTATGAAAGTAGTTTTTGTTTGGTAATTTAGATCAGAAAAGAAACAAATGCAGTTTATAAAGTATGGAAACAAGAAAAGACTCGTCGACAAACCCGCCACCAAGCGGCGGAAAAAACGGCGCATACTAGAAAAGGCTTGTGGGATGAGGCTCCGACGAACAGCGAGCGTAGAAAGGTCCCGGATGTACGCGGCGGCGCTGCGGTCGTATACCGGATCGAGGATTCGACCGGTTCCGAGCGTTCCGAAGGCTTTCAGCACGGGCTTGGCTGGCGATTTGGCCGTTTGGCGGTACGGCAGCGCGAAGTGGCTCCCGTTCTGAACTGATCTTTACACCGTGTTTGCTGTAGTTTGTGGCCAATGAAGTGTTATGCCAAATTAGTCCTTAATCGCGCAGCAAATGCAATGCAAGCCGCCCTGGCCACCCGCCTCATACAGCCTATCCAGAATATGCTTTAGTAGCGCCCTCTCGAGCCGTCGACACGGAGTGCAGCAGCCGTGAGCGCTCGATGAGCTCACTACTCCTCTAGTTCACGGCCACTCAAGCCAGGACCTACGACGTCATAAAAGAGGTTATTTTTGTTTGTTTTTGTAATTCTAAATTGCCTATAACTTTTAAAATAAAGCGAAATTTGAGAAAAGATTAAGTTACTACATTCAGTGCGCTCAAGTTCGGTGCAAATTAAAAACCAGTCAAAAAGTTGTTGCAGAGCCCCCTTTAAGCAAAGTTTCGTCGACAACATCCTTTTTTTTCCCAGTGTTAATGGTAAAAAAGAAATGACGTAAATATCGCCAAATACCTCGACAAAACAAAATGTTCGAGAAAAAGATTGTAAAAAGTAAGCCCACACTGTGGATCGAATCCGGGTACGCTGCCTATGAGGCGAGCTATGCTACAATTTCCAATAAGCTACGCTACAACTTCGAAAAACTCGTTTTGACAATTCGCTTAAGACTTTCGGACGGCACTTGAAGACGTGAGTGGAGTGCCACTGCAAGGCACGTGAACGTTCTGCAAGAGTGCCGTCGGACGGTACTCGACACTACATTATATATATACCGGGTGTTTTTGCGAAGACCTTCAAAAATCCTAAAAATTAGGGCGATTGAAAAAAAGAAGAAACTCTCTTCGGGAACAAACTACCAGCCACGGCGGACGTCAGGAATTGCCAAAAACCTACTAATTAGCCAGATAATTAATTAAAACTTGTTAATTAACTTTTTAATTAGGGGAAATAGACATATGGTTCCAATTAGAAAGTTGCTGAGCGTTATCGAAAACCACTAAATCAGTCATTTTCAGAAAGACTTTGAGCGCGTGAGACGAGTAGTAGCGCACTGAAGTTGCCACTCGTGGAGCAGGTACAAGGCTAGCGTTTGCGGTAAGGCGCCCGCGCGATTTTTCTGCCTCTTATCTAGCCCCAGCCTTGTACCTGCTCCACGAGTGGTAATTTTAGTGCGCTACTACTCTTCTCAAATGCTTAAAGTCTTTCTGAAAATGACTGATTTAGTGGTTTTCGATAACGTTCAGCAACTTTCTGATTGGAATCATATGTCTATTTCCCCTAATTAAAAAGTTAATTAACAAGTTTTAATTAATTATCCGGCTAATTAGTAGGTTTTTGGCAATTCCTGCCGTCCGCCGTGGCTGGTAGTTTGTTCCCGAAGAGAGTTTCTTCTTTTTTTCAATCGCCCTAATTTTTAGGATTTTTGAAAGTCTTCGCAAAAACACCCGGTATATCTTTTTGTAATTACTCAATGCGCGTTTTTTCCCACAACCTTCACAATACACTACAGCCAGAGGGCTACCAAATAACTGCAACATATACAGCATTTTGTATAAAAAGTTTGTGCCCTAGTCAAAAAAGACCTCTTCGAAAGCAACATCAACAATGCAGAGAAACGAACCTGATTTCGAACACCCGCAGTGAAAGCAAACGGGGTGCAAATACGAGCGCCAGCACATAATGGGTACCATAGCAGTCATGGGTTCCGCGAAACACACCGCCTAGTTAGGTGGTACCACAGCCGTACAAAGGCGCCACCCGATTTGTAGAACTCGCCTTGTCCACCGATCCACGAGATAAAGCTCCCGATACACTTACGAAGTCCCGTCCCCCCTCCGGCTTCGGTGGGACCTTCGCCTCTGTGTGCGTTCCCGCAATCGGACTGCTCGCTCATTGACAGGCCGTGCTGACAGGTCGGTTGCGGGACTTCCTCGGGAAAAGCTCGAAGGTCATCCCATGCGCAAAGCACGTGCGCGACAAGGAGCCCCACACGTTCGCCGCGTTCGCCTTCACGCTTCCTGCACACACACACAAGGACACTTCACGAACGCTCCGAAAAGAAACCGCTGAAAAAGTCAAGCGAATAGACGAGTACTCACCAAGTAGACACAAAACCCACAGCTCGGTCCATGGGCACGGCGACATCTGAGACACTTTTTGTTTTTCGGAGAACGTTCTTCGAAGGCGCTAAAGGCCTGAAACTGCCCGAAAGTTTGTAGCTTGCTTTGTTTTTGATTTTGGTTACGCTGGCGATGGCGTCGCGGCCGACGCGGTGACGTTCGCTGGTTACGACGAAACTCATTTGACGCAACGTGAATGTTTCTGTTTTAATCGACATACATTAAAACTTTTAAACGTAAAAAAATTTGTTTAAACATTTATATAATTCTTTGTAATGAAGTATGTTGGTTGTGTACTAAACTGAACCTTGGCCTGTCTCAGCTTCGTCGTATACTAAACTGTAGCTTGGCCTGTCTCAGCTTGGTTTTATTTCAACATGGCGGCGACAATCGTTGCGTGCTGTGTTGTGCTCAACCTATTTTCTGTGCATTGGTCGTCCTGTTAGCCACCTCCTGCAATCCACATCAGCCGCAAGCATGCTGTCGGAGTATTGTGTGCCCGCCGGAAAGAATATACAGTCTTCTCGGAAGCAAGGCTGCTACTAGGGCTGCTTGGATCGTGGCTTGGACGTCGTCGGCTCCCACGAACCGCTTCCGCGAGCCTCACGCCGTTTGCTTGGTTCCTTTACGTTTCCGGCGATGAATCCCCCAGCCTTGGCCTTGGCCTCATCCCTATAGGACCTAGCTGGTGAAAAACAATCTACGACAACGCGGCATCTTTGGAATGCGATTGCTACGATCAGTGGCTCTTAAAACCTCAGTGGCCCCCCTTCAATTGTGAGCTCTGTGTGTGTGTGTGAAGGCGTTGTAAAGAGAGCTCTTCGGTGTGAGCGCTCTTACCTTCACAGTGTGCAAACTCTTCGAATGGTTATTCAACAGGCGGCGCTGCGAGACGCGAGCCTTCGGCGTTGCTTCAACTCGCAGTGTGGTGGTGCGGTTCTCAAAATGGGCACTTATACTCATTTTTATACATATCGTGCATAGCTGTCAAAGGTACTGAAGTGGTGCGCATGAAAATACAGAAAAAAAAAAGTGTTCCTGGGCGCGTTTCGTGGACGAGTGGTAGGCTGCTCTGGCGATACCGACGTCTCGGCGGCAGTGGTTCAAACCCTCTAGACGCGCAGTTTTTTTTTGTTTTTTTTAGCCATTTTTTGTGCAAGATTGTGCGCATTGCCGAACTACATATTTCGATTCCTCCTTTCTTCTTGCTATTTATTTGTAAGTCGCCGAGAGGCCACATTTCTACCATCTGCTCTGCCGCTTTGCAAGTGTTATTTGCCTGCAGCACCGAGTTATATATTTTTTTTTTCGTGCAGCGTGGAATGAGGAATTTCACTGATAGCAGCCTTGCCCCAAAATTTATAATAGGACGTTAATCGGCAATAGTTGTGGCCTGAACAGCTTATTTTGAAATAGCTGTCAAGGGTAGGAATCCCCCTCTCGGGGTACTTGCGATGCACCTTGAGGCGAATGGCGTTGTGTGTGAATTCGGCATGCTTGACAGTCCCCGTGCTCGAAACTTCTACATGGCGAGGTCTTCGCTTCGGGGACGCCAGCTTGCCAGATAGACACTGCGCCTTGTACTTCGCGACAGTACGGGCGCACACTCCGGTGCTGTTACTGACCGTCTCCAGGACTTCACGACCGGCTTCTCCGGGAAATGCGTTCTTGTACTCGCGTACACGTTGGCGATCACCTGCTTGCACTCTTTCAAGGTCTGCGCACAACGAATCTTTGAAAATATCCGAGCAGGAGAGGTACTTGAGCTTGTTGCGTAAGACGCCATCTTCTCAAAACCAGCCAGTGCCACACAACCCGAAAACCCGCAGCTGCTGCCGCACGGACGAAAACGAAAACAATTTAAAGTAGTTTACATTATCTTTTCCTTTTTATTGAAAAAAATTTGTGCTCCGTCGAAATCATAACACCACTATCAGTTTCTAGATCCAAGGAGGCACCTTTTTCGACTTTTTTATAAGTGTTTTCGCAGGGGACGCACTATTTTATGGGGTGAACGTGGACACGGTCGGCGATGCAAACCGGTGCGCTAGCTTTGACTGCGTTGCATGCTACGTATGAAACGGAGTATAATCTTGAATAAGCTGCTGCACCTTCACTCGCTCCCAGAGACGCACCCCACGACAGTTCTAGAAATATGTAAAATGCAGACGCAGGGTTCGGTTTCGAATAATGTGCGCGACGCGAAACTTGTTGAATCTCGTATAAAACTAATTCTCAAAACGAGTACTCGCAGGTGTAGCTATGTGGAAAGGTGCCCGCTGCTTACAAAGCGAACCCAGGTTCGATGCAAAAAATAAACATACATTTTTTTTTTTTTTACAATTATTCTTGAGAAAAATGAATGTCGACGAAACTTTGTGCATGATTTTTTTTCCTTTCCGTTTTAATTTTTTTTTTTGCACAATTATTGAAAATAAAATGTCGACAAAGCTTTGAACTAAATGGTGTCGGACTCCCTTTCTAGAGGTGCATAGGGAAACGGCGGGGCTTGGGTTGCCGGATGGACGCCGCGAAGCAGCATTCATAATTTTTTTTTTTTTCGGTAGTGCAAATGCTGCTGACCTGTGACTCCCGTTGAGAAGGGGAAGAGTCAAAACAGAGTCACACGAAAAATTGACTCTCTAAGAGAGTCGTGAAGTGTCAAAGAGAGTCATGGAAGCAGTGACTCTCTTTGGACTCCTTTTTTTCTAAGAGTGTAGTACGGTCAGGATTTGATACAGAAATCAAATCTAGTAGTAGGTTTTTTAATCGTAAGTTCAGAAAATTTGGACAAGCATACAATAACAATCTGGCCGTTCAGCCTGTCTTGAGTAGGTATATTTTCAGTGTTAATAAAGTAGAATTACGTTTTGGCGCAACGTTGGCGCAAATTTATGACATTTTGTCGAATGAAGCAGGATGTAGCAGGTAAACGGAAATATAAAGAGCGCAAAAATAGACAATGACGAAACGAACATGCGAACGAAACAACGGCGCAGTTCGGCACAAATGGCGCAGCAATCACATCTTTTGGATTCTTCCTGGGGAGTGGAAAACATTCACACATAGTTCTCATCCCGAAACCCGGTAAAAACCTACCCTATACACCCTCCGACACATCACTCTCACGTCCTTCATAGGCAAGCTCAAGGAGAAAATGATCCTCACTCGCCTCACATGGCGCCTCGATCAATCTAATTTTCTTCACTGGGCTATGACTGGAGGGAGATAGAGAAAGAAACAAGGGCTTTCAATCCAGCAAATATTAACGTGTATGGCATTGCAAGTGTAATCGATGATTGTTTCAAATAATATAAGTTATTGATAATAAACGAGGTCTTGACAAATGGGTTTTTGGAATTAAAGAAACACTGGATTTAATATTCTCGATACAATTTTAGTTTACAAGACGGACACTATTGGTGGACGCGTACCACCATCGCACACACACTCTCGCTTTGAGTCCCGCTGTTAGACTGCCGCATAGTTTTCTTGAGCAGCTTGGTCTCGCCCAAGCTGCCCAACCCGATCCGCATCCTGCCCGAAGCCAGCCAGTAACGCCTTCATGGCACGGGCATCCACGTGCGAGATTCCCGGCGCCGAGGAGTTCGCATAAATTACAATCTTCCGAGAACTCAACCTTGCGCCCAGCGAAATAAAAGAAAAAGGCAAAACACAATGGCGCTCGCTTGGAATGCGCTTGGCGAAATAAAATAAAAGGGCCAGTAGAAGAATGGCGCTCCCTTACATTCGGGCATCCTGGCATTGTTGACGGCCTTGTTAACGACAACAAAAAGCAATGTTTATGCAAATTAATAAAGATTAAACTTTCATGTTTCTTAATAATAAAAAAATATGAATACACAGGAATTGACACTACATATACGTGAACAGCACAATAAACGCATAAATGCTTCAATACACGTTATGCAACAAAAAACAACAACAACAACAAAATCGATACAAGCGCAAAATAATATGTGTTGCAAATGTGCTCACTCCGGAATTGCACGCTTACGTGCAGAGCGCCTCGGGAGCTGAACGGTGACTTCCTCCCTAACGGATTCTGCTTCTTCTGACGATGATGTGTCGTCTTCCAGGTGTGTTTTTTTTTTTTGTTGTCGACGTCCATCCCTTCAACTGGGAAACATGCGTCGTAGTTGCGAATCTACTGGCCTTGGTCTTGTCAAGCTCAGTGACGTGATATGTGTCGGATCGAAGAACCTGCGTCACAACCAAAGGCCCTCTGTACTTCGGTTGAGCCTTCGTTCGCTTGCCTGTTGGTTCAGTAGCTTTTCTTATAAAGACTATGTCTCCGACATCGTACAGTCGCGCAGTGACGTGTCTTCGGTCGTATGCGGTTTTCAGTTTTTCCTGCTCCTCAGTGAGGTGCTGTCGCACCCGTTCCCGCATTTCCTTGGGGTCTTGCCACGCCGGTCCCTCAGCTTCGACTAGCCGTGTTAATGCGGTGTTGTCAAAGTCTTGTTGATATCTGTGTAGCATCTCGAAGGAAGTCCTTCCCGTTGTTTTGTTCACGGAGTTGTTCAAACTACACTCAGCTAAATTCAGTTTTTCATCCCAGTCGCGCTGCTGGGGGTCTGTCATGGAAGTTGTGATGAGAGGAAGTACTGTCCTATTCACCCTCTCCACTTGACCGTTCGCTTGCGGGTGTCGTGTAAAGTTAAGCACGTGGTGTATGGCTCGTGCACCGCAAAACTCCTCAAATTTCTTAGAAGTAAAACAACTGCCCCTATCTGTGATTAGGGTTCTCGGCAGGCCTCTTTCTAGGATAAACTCCTGCAGAGCCCGCAGTACGTGCTTGGTCGATGTGTCGCGCGCTGCGAAGAGTCTCACAAATTTTGTTAGGTTGTCAATGATGACAAGTAGGTATTGATTTCGCTTCTTACTTTGCATGAATGGACCCATGTGATCCATGTGCACCACCTCAAATGGTCGCGTGCCTGGTGGTAGGGGATTAAGGAGACCTTCTCGTCTGCCAGCAGTTATCTTGTTGGAAATGCACTCAAAGCACTGGGAAATGTGTTTCCGAACGTAGTTCCGCATCCGCGGGAACCAGAAGCTCTCTTGGATCTTTGCAACTGTTCTGTCAAGTGCGAAGTGACCCATTAAGTCATGGGACTGCACCACTACAACCTTCCACATACACTTGGGCAGCACAAACCTGTACTTTTTCTTGCCGTCGTGTTCGATTACTCTCATGAGTCTATCATCCTTCAGAACGTAGCTGCTCACGTTTCCCTTCTCCTGCCCGGTGCGACAATGTTCCGGCTTTTCTAGTATGGCCACCAGTTCTCGTAGCTCTTCATATCCTCGTTGTAACACTAGCACTTGGTCTGCAAGGTCATAGGTGAGGCAGACCTCGAAGCGGTCCTCAAGGACAGAGTCCATCGTATCCACCGGCTCCTCAACTGGGCCGAGGCTAAGTGAGTCCATATGAAGCATCCGTGATCCGGGACGGTGCCTGATTGAAAAATCAAAATCCTGGATCAAATCATACCACCTTGCAATCTGGGGCTTCTGTGTTCGTTGTGCATTAAGGTACACCAGAGCATGGCAGTCAGTCACAATAGTAAAATGGATGCCAAGTAACAGCGGTCAAAGCCGATCCACCGCCCAAACGATAGCCATCAACTCAATACACTACATCTTATATGCAAAATGAAAACTCTGTAGATAAAGAGTTCCAAAGGGAGATGAAAAATCCGACAGTACCTGAACCTTGAGTTCCGCACAGTGGGAAGCCCCCAATCGCAGGCACTCACACACACGTCGCCCACCTGTCACACTGTGGGTCGCTCCAACCTGACTCTGATCGCACTTGACTCGTCGATCCAGGGTCCACGGGTTTGGTTGCCTGACGCACTAGATTGCTTGTGTCAGTCTTTGGTCCGCTCTTTGTTCCGAGGAGTTGGTTGATAATCCCACTTCTGATATGTAATCGTATGGTTGATAATCCCACTTCTGATATGTAATCGATGATTGTTGCAAATAATATAAGTTATTGATAATAAACGAGGTCTTCACAAATGGGTTTTTAGTATTAAAGAAACACTGGATTTAATATTCTCGATACAATTTTAGTTTACAAGACGGACACTATTGGTGGTCGCGTACCACTATCGCACACACACTCTCGCTTTGAGTCCCGCTGTTAGACTGCCGCATAGTTTTCTTGAGCAGCTTGGTCTCGCCCAAGGCTGTAACCCGATCCGCATCCTGCCAGACGCCAGCCAGTAGCGCCTTCATGGCACGGGCGTCCTCGTGCGAGATTCCCGGCGCCGAGGAGTTCGAATAAATTACAATGTTCCGAGAACTCAACCTTGCGCCCAGCGAAATAAAAGAAATAGTCAAAACACAATGGCGCTCGCTTGGGATGCGCTTGGCGAAATAAAATAAGAGGGCCAGTACAGAATGGCGCTCCCTTATACAAGAGGCGTTGCAGACTTTTTTAGTTTGGTGGTGAATCGAATAACAGCGTTTTCGAGCCCATAATTCTGCACGAGACACAATTATTCGCATGCAATACGTAGTTTCCCAACACCCCAGCATCCATCAACTGCGCTGCATTGTGGGTCTCGACTTCCAAAAAGTTTTCGATACCATCCATTACTCAGCCATCTTCGAACAACTCCAACGCCTTAATTCCAGCTCAGGTCTTTACAACTCTACCAACAACCTTCTCTCCACCAACTGCCACGCTATCCAACTACCCACATACCGCCACCCCTACTGAGCACCTTCTCGCTGAGTTTCCCAAGGTTCTCTCCCCACTCGCCATCAATCTCCCCTTTCGAACTCTTCAAATTCTCCTCGAGCAAACACCATCCCCCTTCTTTAAATTTCACGCAGATGATGTAACCGTTTGGACCTCCACAGGCTACCCCGGCACGATTTCCTCTACACTTTAGGAAGACATATATATCATCGTGCAGTTTTCCCATCAAGTAGGACTCGCCCCTTCCCCCACTAAACGCTTGTTTGTTACCATCACTAACTACCGCCACCGAAGCCATGCTCAAGCTGACCGTGACCTCATCCACCTAACCCCCCTTACGGAAATATGAACGTCCTCGGCTTCAACATCAAGGAAGGTGACTAAGCCACCGACTCCCTTCATGCCTGCAAACGACAACTTACTCAGACTACACAAGTTATAGACCGCATGACGAGTAGACGTCATGGCCTCAAGGAGCATGACATACATCGTCTCACCGAGGCTCTTGTCTGCTACCGGCTTATGTACGCCCTCCCACACTTACGCATCACACCATCCCAAGCACGTAAGAGGGCTCTCGGCCACGCCTCGCGCCTAGCTCTCGGAGTGCCCCAATACACCGCACCTACTAAACTTCAAGAAACCACCCTTCACACCCCTAGACACAGGCATCGGTATGTACAACTTGGTGCGTATTCGCGTCCCTCTCATACATCAAGGACGACAGATTCTACAACATTTTCACGAATGATACATACGAAGCGCCGAATAACTGAATGAACTAAGCACTTAATGGGGCCAACTTGTACCTAAAACAAAAAAAGGAGAAGTTTAGCGTCGCAGGCGTCGATGTCGACGAAACAGAAAGATCGAGCGCTGGGGCGAGACTGACTGCTGCTCGCCACGCGGAGCCCTTATGTACACGCGTTGGCTACTCGAACAATCGGCGTAGAAGGTTCGGCGACTATAACATTCGGACCTCGAAGAAGCAACAGAGTTCTCGAATTTACCAGAACATTAAACCGAAAGAATAAAGAAAAGACGCGTAACTCCAGGGAATCGAACCCTGGGACTCCGCACGAAAACCAAGCGCGGTAACAATTCGGCCACGCACGCCGTTTCTCGTCAACATGCGTGGGAATGTCTTCACTGTGCCATCACCCACTCACGCCATCTCTGTGGACAGCCTTGCGTCGTATCTAGATTCTCACTCTACCCCGCAATATGCACCCAATAAACCATGCTCGCCACAGGAATACTCGCCTGTGCACACTACGCAATCCCTAAATTACGTATAGACATGCTTGCTACCTTGAAGAAACGCCGGAAGGCACGGTTGATGTCATTAATCTCCAACAACCCGCCCTCGTCACTTACTTCTCTCGTGACCCCAGCCCCCTTCTCTAGAAACCGAAGCCTTAGCTTCCGCCAATACGTGCCACACATCTCCTGACCGTCACATTCTCACTGAAGGTCAGGACACACTTCATTCCTTCCTCAACAACGCACTTCCATCCAACACCATCCACCAAATCTTCATTCATTTAGCCCAACACCTCCACAGCTCCTACCCAGTAGGTTGGGTTCGAGACCATGCTGGAGAAACCGTGCAACGGTTTCGCTGACCAAACCTTCAATCCTAAAGTGTAAACATTTTTACGGACATTCGTCTGGTTAGTCATTATTTAAATCTTAAACTTGATACTCTAACCACCCTTTAATAAAAGCAAAGATCCCGGCGTTTCGGGACCAACTCGACCCCTTGATCACGGGCGACTGTTTCTGTCCCGAGGAACGGCCTGCCCACAAACACGAATACCCCCGGTTTCTCTCCGGATTATCCCTCTTAGCCCTGAAACGTAGCTGCTGGGAAGGGACCGTGCCGACCGGTTTACGTTGCCGCGTGTGCACTGAATATGCCACGACTGTAAAGACCCGTTCACACTCTTGCGACCGAGTTAGACCGAGAGATACCAGACCGGTTTTTAAGCCTCTTGCGACTGCTTAGGACCAGCTCCGCTGCATCGCTTACGGTCCTAAGAAGTCGCAAAAGGCTTAAAAACCGGTCTGGTCTCTCTCGATCGAAGTCGGTCGCAAGAGTGTGAACGGGCTTTTACAGAAGGCGCTTCCGCCAGTTTCTCTCCATTCCGAGGATGGCGCTGTTGTCGAGGCCGATGGAGTGGTTTGTCTTCTCGACGTGTTCAATCAGCGCGCTTCCCTCCACATTCATCTTCACGGTTTCGTAGCGGTGGCGCCGCAGGCGCTCTGGATAGTTCTTAGTTTCCCCAATGTACGACGCGGGGCAGTCACAGCACGGGATTTTGTAAACCAGTCCCTGTGCCCCCTCCCTGGGGGGGCGATCCTTTGGGAGGGGGAGAAGCCGCCCATGGTCGAGACTGGCTTGTGTGAGACCGCTATGCCGTACTGTCGTATTACTAGCGCGAGAACCTCGCTTGTGCCTTCGATGTAGGGTACACACACACGGGAAGGGGGGGGGGGGGAGGCGTCTGGGATTGGAGGGGTGCGCCGAAGTTGCTTGATTGTGTTGTTTACGAATCTAGCTGGGTAGACATTCTTCTGGAGGTCTTGTTTGATTGTTTCGATCTGTTTCGAAGGGTCTCATCTGAAGAGCAGACCGTGATCGCCTGTCTGACGAGTGCCGAAGCCACGGAAGACTTATGTGAACTAGGGTGGCTGAACGAATAGTTCAGTTATCGGCCTGTGTGTGTCGGCTTCCTATACATATGGAAGTCCAGGCGGCCGGACCTTCTCACTGCACAAACATCTAGGAATGGGAGACAGCCGTCTGACTTGTGCTGGATCGGGAATTGAATGGCTGGTTCGATGAAGTTTCGATGCGTGTGAAGACTGTCGATCTCACTGGTCTTTACAATCCAAAAGCAGTCATCGACATACCGTAGGAAACACACGGGTCCTGGGGAGAAAGAGTCCAGGGCTTTTCTCTCGATTGCCTCCATTGCGAGGTTTGCCACAGCGACGGAGACCGCAGCCCCCATAGCCGTTCGTCTTGTTTGTCTGTAGAAACGGCCAGCAAAAGAAAAATAAGTGCTGGCTAGGCAGAATTCTAGTAGACGGCACATCTCGTTCACCTCAAGGCACGTTATTTCGGAGAGTCTCGTGTCAAACGAGAGGGGCGTCCGCGCCACAGACACTGCCAGAGACTCAGACAGACTTGTGAAGAGTGACACGACGTCGAAGGACACAAGGCTCTCGTCGTCCCGCAGTTGGAGGTCCGATGTGAGCTCGATGACGTGTCCAGAATTTTGGTCGTACGTGTCGATTTTTACAGTTAGTGCTGATAGCAGTTGATGGAGATTGGTAGAGAGCGCACGTAACGGAGACTTGGTGAAATCCACTATGGGTCGGAGGGGGACATCAGGCTTGTGTGCTTTCAGCAGGCCATAGAAGGCCGGCGCTGACGCGTTCCGGCAGAAGAGACCGAAGCACAGGCCTCGGGACTCAAGATAATTATTAAAGATCGTATAGAACATTTTGCTTAGACTTGCCTGAATCTTGACAGTCGGGTCCTTTGGCAGAATCATGTAATCGTCGATGTTGAGAAGCTGGAGCGCCTCTCATCGTAGTCTGCGCGGTCGAGTAGCACGTTTGCGTTCCCCTTGACGGCAGGCAAGACGATGATGCTCTCGTCTTCTCTCAAGTTATGAATGGCTGCCTTCTCTTCTGCCGTTTATTAGCAAATAGAAGCTTTGAGGCACAGGTGCAAAGGCTAGTGGACTCTGGGTATCCCAGTTATATAGTGTGTGATGTTGCTGAAAGTCTGGCAGCTTCCAACGGAGCACAAGAACGACCTGTTTGGAAAACCCGGCCTGCTGCTTTCCCCTACCTCCACAGAATAAAACACAACTTGAAGAGAGTATCTTCCAGGTTCGGAGTCAATGTAGCTATATCTGCTCCGGACAAACTAAAATGGCTGTATTCCAAGAACAATTCTGAGAAACATCTACAAGACCAATGCAGGGTTCAGCACACGCACAACTATGTCGCCTGCCGTATAGGGGTCGTCTAGTGTATGTGGGCCAATCTGGCCGGTGTGTCAACATCCGACTACGTGAATACGCCCTTTCAGTAGAATCACCTCCGGCAGGACACGTCGCCCTACATAAAAGAGAGTGCCTTGGGTTTGCTAAAACCAGAATCCTCATGCAACAGCCCAACCCGAGAGCCAGAGAGATCTATGAGGCCCAAATCATCAAAGCCAAAGGAGACGCTTGCATTAGCGCACCGTCACTAGCTTTATTTCAAAAAGAGCTCTAATACATCATTTTTTTAAACGCTACAATTTTTATTGAATTAAAACGAAAGAAACACACAAGAGGACGAAACAGACGACACAGCTTTCGACTTGCAACTACAGATTTACTGGGGCGGCTCGCCCCAGTAAATCTGTAGATCTACCCCAATAAATCTGTAAATCTACCCCAATAACCCGGCATTCGTCTTCCTGCGGGATTCTTCGGAGCTCCTCCTCGAGTCGTCGTG
Organism: Ixodes scapularis; assembly: GCF_016920785.2. Taxonomy (NCBI): domain Eukaryota; kingdom Metazoa; phylum Arthropoda; class Arachnida; order Ixodida; family Ixodidae; genus Ixodes; species Ixodes scapularis. The sequence continues at coordinate 169,823,936 of NW_024609846.1, read as the reverse complement.
GCGACGCGTGCTCCACGGCGTCCTGATGAGCGCCTCATCCCGACGGGCTGCGGCCCTGGAGCCTCCGATCAACCTATCGGACTCCAACCTCTCAACCGAGGCCACCACCCTCTTGTCAAAAGGACCCAAATTTGCGCCCCCCGCCCCGTCGTCGAGGGTCGACCAACTGGCGTCTGTGTACGAGATTGCGGCAAGGATCACGGAGCCCGACCGACAGGACTTTGTTGCGGCGGCGACGGGAGTCATCTGCCACCACGGTGCCGTGACGACACCGGCTGGCTCGGGGGTGTCACGCGTGGTAAGCGAGCTCCGCCAGTCAGACCTTGTGCTGCTCGAGGCAGACAAGGAGGGTCGATTCGTGGTAATCGATCGGGGCGACTTCTCCAAGAAAGCGAACTTGGCCCTGAAAAAGAACTTTGTCCCCCTCAAGAAGCGTCCGTCGGGGGCCCTCCGCTCTGAGGCAAAGTCTCTATGCTCCTCTTTAAACCTCCCCTCCCTAAAAAATTTGATCTCTTCTCCCTCCAAACAGTATCTGACTATCTTCTTCTCGGCGAAGACGCAAAAGCCAGACATTCCCCTTCGCAGCATCGTCTCCGAGAGGGGATGCTGGCAGAAGCCGCTCGCCCTCTACCTTCAAAGGCATCTCTCCTCTATTGATCTTCCTCACCCTTACCGCCTGAGAGACTCTCTTGAGGTAATTGATTACCTTACAACGAAGCATGCCGATCATGACCTCAACCCGTTCTCCCTGGACATTGAGGAGATGTACTACAACCTCGACCTCAAAATTCTTCTAAACTCTTTGTCCGAGGCGATTGAGATGCATGGGGTGACGAGCTTTCAGAACGCGTCCGGAATACCCACCGGAGGCTTTCTCGACCTCCTCCGGCTCTACCTGAGATCCTCCCTCGTCGAGTACGAGGGGGAGATCTTCATCCAGAGGTCTGGAGTGTGCATTGGCTCCTGCCTCGCACCGATCCTTAATGAGATCTTTCTCTTCTTCGTGGATCGTGCGGTGCAGGAGGATCTTGCTCGCTCCGGTTCTGGATGCAGGATACTCAGGTTCGTGGACGATTACCTCGTCGTTCACCCATCATCCACCTCGGACGTCTCTGTCCTGATGCCTTCGCTGCCAACGCTGGGGGTCTTTCCTTCACAAAAGGGGATGCTAGCCAGGAGGGGCTCCAATTTCTGGATCTCCGCCTCACCCCTTCTTCCCACGGCCTATGCTGGTCCTTCCAACAGCGCTCTCAAAAACCTGTCCTTCCTTTCGCTAGCCATCATTCGAAAACAGTAAAATCCGGCATCGTCAAATCTCATCTCTCCTTTTCCTGTAAAAAGTCCTGTCCCCACCTTATCAAGGAGAGTCTCTCGCGCCAAACGGCTAGGCTTCAGGGGCAGGATACCCCGCGGATCTGATTAAAAACAACATCAAAAAGTTGATCGTGCAGTCCGGGAGCCGCCCCCGGAATTCCCCACCCAGATCCTTCTCCTGCCGCCCTGCTTGCATTCCCTACGTGCACAACACATCCCATTGTTTGAGTGCGCTTGCACGCAAATTCGACACTAGGGTCCTTTTCATCTGCAAATTCAAAATGGGTGGAATGCGCAAGCGCGTCAACAATCCCGAACCTCCGCCCTCCTGCACTAAAAAACACGCCCAGTGCTTTTGCCCCTGCGCGCGAGAGAAAGTGTACACGATCCCTCTTTCGTGCGGAGCGGAGTACATCGGTCAAACGGGCCGATGTATCAACGACCGTCTCCGTGAACACACGAGGGAGATCACGAGCCCACCCGAAGATTCCGTGCATCCGGTTGTTGTCCACGCAAAAAAATGTTCCTCTTGCACACCCCATTTCACCCAAACAAAAATCATAGGTGGACACCGATCTCGATTCGGAAGAGAAATAATAGAATCCGTAAGTATCAAGTCAGCGACAACAAACCTTTCCAGTCCTTCCCTTTCCCTCTCGGAGAGAGTGATTAGCTTCCTGCGAGGGAGGGGAGCCCCCCAGCACACGCGGCACTAGAACTTAAAGGTTTGGGAAAACAGTGGCAAACAAAAACAACCCCGGAAAGCCGCCCTCTGTTCTTACTTCTTCTCGCCTTCTGTTTTCGCCTGACCCTCTGGTGCTCCGGTCCGTCTTGCACCTTCCCCGGGGAATTCCGATGACCCCCCCCCCCTCCCCCCGCTCTCCGCCGCGCCCCCGACGGCACGAAGCGACGCGAGGTGTCATCTACGAGAGAGGCGACACGGACCAGACCACGCCGTGGACCAGACTCCCGACCGCCCGCTGTGTTCGTCCCCGCAACGGTCTCCCTGTGTTTCTTACACCTCCCCTCATCCCCCTCCCCCCTTTCCCTATCGCCTCCCCAAGTCGAGCTCTGAGCGGCGAGCCGCCCCAGTAAATCTGTAGTTGCAAGTCGAAAGCTGTGTCGTCTGTTTCGTCCTCTTGTGTGTTTCTTTCGTTTTAATTCAATGTAGATTACCAACACGCTCAAGTCTATAATTACAATTTTTAATTTTTATTTATCCTCTAGATTTTTTTAAACTTCTTTTTTTTTCTTTAATTTTTGTTCCTAACTGTTTTTTTTTAATTTTCTTTCTCTAGTCACATTTCCCCAGTCCTGTTTCTCTTTATAGCTTTTCATCAAAATATTACTATTTTTCTTCCTTTAGTCACTTTGCTTTGGCAGCAACCTTCCTATTCCGTTCCTATCACTAAAAATAACTTCAGGTTCGTTCTCCTCTTTCACATATAAAAGCACCAGTTGATAGTAGCGCTTTGTCCTGTCCTGTTCTTTCACCAGTCCGTGTCTTTTGCGCTCTCGTCCTCTATAGTGCATTACCAACCAGCCCAGCAGTTAATCCTGAGACACTTTCTCCCCATGACCCGTGTGTTTCCTACGGTATGTCGATGCCTGCTTTTGCGTTGTAAAGACCCGTGAGATCGACTGTCTTCACACACATCTAAACTCTATCAAGCCAGCTTTCCAATTAACGATCGAGCACTAGGCAGACGGCTGCCTCCCATTCCTAGACGCCTGTGCAGTGAGAAGGTCAGGCCGTCGGGACTTCCAGTGTATTGGAAGCCGACACACACAGGCCGATACCTGGACTTTTCACCGAGCTGCCCTAGAACACATAAATCTTCCGTGGCTTCGGCACTCGTCAGACGGACGATCACGGTCTGCTCCTCAGAGGAGACCCTCCGAAAAGAAGCCGAAACAACCAAACAGGACCTCCGGAAGAATGGCTAGCCAGCTAGATTCGTAAACAACGCAATCAAGCAACTACGACGCACCCCTTCAACCCAAGACGCCGCCTCTCCCCCCACCCACGTGTGTGCACTCTACATCAAAGGCACAAGCGTCGTTCTCACCCGAGTTCTACGACAGTACGGCATAGCGGTCTCACACAAGCCAGTCTCGACCATCGGAGGCCTTCCCCCCCTACCAAAGGATCGCCCCCCAAGGAAGAGGGCACAGAGACTGGTTTACAAAATACCTTGTGGGGACTGTCCCGCCTTGTACGTTGGGAAACGAAAAACACTCCAGTGCGCTTGCGGCGCAACCACAACGACATCGTGAAGCAGAATGTGGAGGGAAGCGCGCTGATTGAACACGTCGAGAAGACAAACCGCTCCAAGGACCTCGACAGCAGCGCCATCCTCGGAATGGAGAAAAAGTGGCCGAAGCGCTTTTTGTTAGAGTCGTGGCATATTGAGTGAACACGTGGCAACGTAAACCGGTCGGCGGGGACCCTTCCCAGCAGCTACGTTTTAGGGCTAAAAGGGATAATCTGGAGATCACCCGGGGGCGTTCGGATTCGTGGGCAGGCCGTTCGCGCGGGACAGAAACAGTCGTCCGTGATCAAGGGGCCGAGTTGGACCCGAAACGTCGAGATATTTGCTTTTATTAAATCGTGGTTTGAGTTTCAAGTTTAAGTTTTTACTCTTCAATGCTATGATTCCCTCAGAATGCTCACGCACTCCCTGGCCTACAGATTACCACCCCCGCCCATAGCCCGTCAGGCACGAGCTAGTCGCTGCAAGCCACTTCAAGAGCTCTTCGCTGACTCCTTACCTCTCCCATATCCTCCAAGCTTCTTCACCGCAAAGACGCCTGTCTTGTCCGTCAAGATCAGAACAGCAGCCTCCCCACTGTCGTTTCTTTGTGTTCATTTTTCAGAAGGAAGTGCCAGATGAAGTTCTCTTGCGGGCCCTTACTTTTATAGAGGGCAACCGAGAATATTGCAGTTCAGCATGGAAGGTCGGGAGAGGTCACACTCGGATTACATCATGTACCCGTGATGAAGACATAATGATGAGTGATGAAGTTTATTACGTTACGAACTTCCACCTCCCCTTCGATGGTCCCTTATTGATTCTACCTCAAGGGCTGTTTTGGTCAAAGCTGTGTCCCTGGATATTGGTGAACAAAAGAACGCAGATCTGTTATGTGATGTGTCAAAGGCAATATCATTTTAAAGGACAAATTATCATCTATTTTCGGATATATAATATAGGATTTTTTAGATCGTTGTGTTCTTTGAATTCAGAATATCCGTCGTCGTGGCTGTCGCATGTTGTTTGCTGATTTTTGGTTTTATTATTAAACTATAATTTTTTTTCAACCGCTGAGTTGTAGTTTGTTTGGCAGTGCTCTACAACATTGTGGAGTTTCGTATTGCATTCGACAGACGCAGCAGAAAAGTTTCGTTTCATCTCGTTTCCGAGACGCAAGACGCTAGACTCGGAGAGCGCCCGTCTGATGGACGAGTTCTCCGATTTTAGCGTCGGGAGTCTCAGACACTTTATTTTTGTAAGGAACGACAAATCTGGTCTCCCCAAGGAGAAGATTAAACATCATCGAGTTTCCAGGTCTTGTGCTAAGCGGCACGGATGTTCGCTGATCCCCCGAGCTTGCGGTGAGTCGATGAGAATAAGTGACCGGCCTGCAGAATATCCGTCGTCTAGTCGGGGCGAACAGGCCCCCTCATTTGTCCTCCTGGTTTGGGGGAAGGATTAGACTTAACAGCATTGAGGTGTGGGGTGCCTTTTAGAGCGCAGCTCTTAGGCGCCCGTTTCAGGCTTGAGCGGAGTCGGCGTCGGCGTCGGCATAACTGCGCGGTGCATTATGGGACGCGTGACGTCACTGATGACGTCATCAGTGAAGTCATCGGCATCGCCATCGCCATCGTCACCGATGACGTCATCAGTGACGTCATTGGCATCGCCATCGTCGTCGCGACTGATGACATCATCAGTGACGTCACTGATAACGTCATCGGCAAAAGGCATCGTCACTGATGACTTCATCAGTGACGTCGTCGGCATCCGCATCGCCATCGTCATCGCCTCTGACGACGTCATCACTCATGACGTCATCGGCATTGACATTGTCACTGATGACGTCATCAGCATTCGCATCGCCATCGTCATCGTCCACGTGACCGATGACGTCACTAGTGATGATAACGTCAACAGTGACGTCACTGGTGACGTCACTGATGACGTCATCGTCATCGTAGGGGTCACGTGACTCTCGCGATGTCACGTGACCCCGGTGACGTCACATGACCCCCGTGAGGTCACGTGACTCTCGTGAGGTGACGGCGATGGCGCTCGGAGGGAGGATTAGCTGACAGGATGAGGACGTGTGGAGGAGGGAAGAGGGATATACCTTCCCCTGACTACCCCTCCCTCCTCCCCCTCAAGAGCTGCGCTCTAATTCGGCGTTACGGGGAGTTAGTTGTAAACGGCTTTCATTTTTTTCTTTTATTGTTTCCCTGCCTTTTGTTCGATGAGCCCCCGAAAGTCACAGCAGGTTCGCGAAAAGAAATACTCCGTCGACTCCGACCCCGCCGCGCGAATGGTCGCTTCGATTTCCTGCACCGCCTCCTGCTTCTCGTGTCTTTTCCTTTTCGGAACTCGATGACCTACTCGGTTTTTTTCCAGAGATAAAGATATATGAAGCGAATGCACCAGAAAGGTTACAACTAATGACGAAAAATATAAGCATACAACGTAACCTCGAAAAGATCAGAAGCATGTACACTTATACTAAGGGTTAAAAATCTTTAAGTCACAATGCAATTATATTATAAAAGTGCACTAGGATTTGAAAATGTCCATCTCCACTATATATTAAAGAGCGTAGAGCGCACCTGTGGGAGATCGTCGCAGGCGACATCATTGGCCCACTGCAGAGAAGCCCACGGGGAAAGCAGTACCTCTTAGTTATTACCAATCTTTTTTTCGGAGCGGGTAGACGTGTACTCACCGAGGAAGTTGGTTTTAGGACGAACCTGTCAAAGGTTGCTAGATATTTTCCTGCGCTCCAGTACACCCAGGTTTTTTATTAGTAAGAACGCCAGTTATTTTACTAGTGAAATATTTATGAACTCCTGCTTTGTGCTGAACATAAAGCACAAGGGGACGCCATTGTACCATCCTGAAGCCAATATCACTGAGCGAGTGAATCGGAATATGAACAGCATAATGATCGCGCTAACAGAGAGAATCCGAGACTGGGATGAGCACATCGCCGAGATGGGTTTTGCCATTCGGAATACCGTAAACAAGAAGTCTAGATCAGTGGTTTTCCAATGGAGGTCCGCGAACCCTTTGTAGTCCGCAAAAGCATTCTAGGGGTCCGCGAAGCCGTGTTGCAACACTGCAATCAAAGTGGTCGTTTTCGTTTGATTGACAAGAAGCGTGCCAATTTTTGGGTGAATTTTTTAATGTGTATGTCAATGAGCAAATCTACTTTGCACTCACTACCCCTTAATTATATTCATTTATGAAACATTACCATAATCTATACCTTTTCGTTCCCCTCACCACAAACCTGATCCTCCATCACCTCCGTTGATCCACCAAAGGTCCGCGAAAGATAAACGGTTCAGAACCACTGGACTAGATTCACGCCATCGTTTCAGAACCACCTGAGTAAAAAGATATCGCCTCCGCCGTAGAGTTGGTTACGGAACCAACAGAAAACACCAGGGCACCTTCATCTCTAGTTACGTGGCAGAGCTAACGAACCGCTTGTCTAAGGTTCTGCACGACACTAGAGCTAAACTCGATGCCGCGAGGACCAAGCAAGCAGCGCAGTATGAGAAGAGTCATCGGCACTTGGAGTTCAATGTCGGAGACTTAGTCCTGGGAAGAACAAACCTTCTGAGCAATGCAGCGAGCAACTGCTCAGCATCGCTTGCTCTAACACGAAAAGGACCCTACGCAGTAAAGACGCGAACGTCGCTGCTTACTTATCTTTGTAGGAGCGATACAAATGAGGAGGCTGTCCCGGTTTACATCGCTGATTTGAGGGGTATTACATTGGCAATGGGGGAGATGATTAACGAGAAATTGCGGAAAAAGGCAGGAAATCCCTTGTTCCTGGCGACCGGAAAATGAAATCCGGAACTTGAATGGCAGCGCTTCAACCGAACGGTACAGGACTTCGTCGGTCAGCGAATTCCTAACAGAGGTTACCGCCACCTCTACACCCTGCGGCAGAAATTAAATCATATTCCGCTGTTCTAACAGTGTTATTTCTGCCCTGAATGCCTCTCTGGAGAGATATGCCGTGGACGGCAAAACTCAGATGGCCCATTACGTGGGAACACGGGCCAGACAGTTTCCTTAGGAACTCATGGCCAATCATAAAGGCGAGGACACCGACCCCAACGGCGGACGGGTGCACCGCCGAGGGTCTCCGCGAGCTCGGCCAGGCGGGTAACCCCCCCCCCCCCCCGCCCCCCCCCCCCCCCCCCCCCCCTCCAGCAGCAACACTTATGGGGCACCGGGCTAGCCCTTCCGGAGCAATATCTCTGCTGCGCAATGCACGCCCGTCTGGAGCGGCACCATCGCGGCACGGAGCATGCCCGTCTGTGGCAACACCAGCGCAGAACTAGGCAGACCCGCCTGCAGCGAGGGGACCAACTCAGGGTAGACCCTCGTCTGCACACTCTAAGAAAAAATAGAAGAAAAAAGTAGCGACAGTGCATTTTTCTCCCTTCTACTGCCGCGCCCCAAAGCGGACACGACAAGGGAGGAACGAGACGTTTTTCTCCTTCTCCACGCCGACGGGAGAAAGCTTCCGCTTTCCCGCATCATCTTCTTTCGATTTCGCTTTTCGAGCACGTCGCGCATGTCGTTTAATAATAGTTATTAGGTTGTCTCAGTTTCAGCGGCAGCGAAGGCCGCCTGTAATTCCGTCTCCCAGTCCAAACGTGCCGAACATTTCGGTTGCATTGACGTTTTTACCACTAATTTTCTCAAACGAGCAAACGAAGCCGCAGGAAACAGCTAGTTTCCGGAGCAGTGCCAGCAACGCTACGTACACTGGGTAAGATGGCCGTCTCCGGATTGCAGGACCCACGCGGAACCACGCGGTACTGTGTCGACGTTTTCGACGTTATGGAAGTCGCAGAAACCGCGTCCAGAACAGGCAGGTTTCGCTGCCGGGTGCCTGGGTGCCTTCTGTGTTAAGTTCAGTTCCGTTTTCCGATGCCGAGTGCCGACCAGCAATCAACGTGGTTCTGTATTTCTGAATGTCAGCAACAAAGCAGCAATATCGTGATGGCAGTGTTGTGCGTAGTGAATAGTAGACGAATTATCGCCCATGTGACCGTGTGTTCGAGTATCAGTGGTTTAACAACAAGATGAGATGGCGTAAACTGTCGGGCATTGATGCCGCTCGCCGGGCCGTGATTGCAGGGGGCGGAGTGTCGCAGGTTGACATTCCGCTTTACATTAATATGTTTAAGACCCCTTGAGGGATTGGGTGCGATCGATCGACGTGGTGATAGTCATTTTGGAACGCTGGTCTGAACACTAAGATCCTATCGTACAGTGGTTAATGTGACTGTCGGTTGTCTCCACCCCGAGAGCGATTGCGCTCTGGGAAAGGACTGAGCAGTACGAAAATATGACCGAAATTACGTATAATTAGAGTTTAGAAATTTAGCATTAAAAAAATAATAGGTAAAATTCTGAAAAAGAAGCAATCCTTTATTTTGTTTTGCAAATATACCATGGTTCCTGGTGAAACTGCCCTCCAAGTGGCGCGCTGGGATGAGGGCTAGAACTTTTCGAACTCGCCAAGGCGTAGCTCCGTACACTTAACACTTGCCGGAAGTCGCGGCTTGGACTGCATTCAAGTTGATCGAAAAGCGATTTCTCTGCCCGTGAAGGATCATTTCCAGCTGAGTGAATATCCGCTCTACAGAGAATAATTCAAGACGACAATTGCAGCCATGCGCGAACAGCACAAACAGAAAAACACTAAAATAGAAATACTGGCTACGACGGGCCGTGCGGGAAAGCAAACGCAAGCTTGGAAGCGCATTGGAGTGGCTTGATTTATTGGCTCTCAAATAATTACGGCATGATCGAGCGTTTACTTTTTACTAAGAGATTCATCCCTTGAGCCGTTCAAAATACTCTCAAAGGTATGACATTGTTGGGAAAATATCAACATGCTGGGAATATATTTTATTGCTTAGGCAGTCACCGAGAAATTCCGTGCGTTCAAAATGACCAGTATAAAATACGGAAACGCAGAGCTCGGGAGTACTGATCGGGTTAGTGTTATTGTATTGATGTTTGTATGTGCCATGTATGTGTATGCTCTCAATCTATGTTCAGCTGATGATTGTAGTGTGGGTAATATGTCTACATGTGTGTATTGATGTTTGTATCTGCCGTGTATGTGTATGCGCTCAATGTATGTTCAGCTGATGATTGTAGTGTGCGTAATATGTCTACATGTGTGTATAAGGTTCCCGAAGATCCCGAAGCGCAATAGTGGCGTGTGGAAAGGAAAATATTTTGTGTAGAACATGAATTGGACGCGGTACCTAGCGCCACCATGCCAGTTGCATGCACATACTGCTGTGCTTGGCGCTGCAGTCAGTGTCAAGCGATTTAACCTTCTCTCTCGCTACGCGTACCGGCTTCGAGTTTGTTCTTTTGAGAGCGGCTTTTGGTTTCGCAGATCGGTTTGCCATTCCTCCGTGATGTGCGGTTAACGTAGTAATTGTGACTCGAGGAATGGTAAAGGTAAGACGCAAAGTGCGCGAAGTAACTGGTTATCGTTTGACTCCGTTTAACATCGCAGTGCTGACGACGAGAAGACTGAGTAACTGCTTTTGAAACGCACGTTTCTTCACCTGCAGGGGGTTATTTCCTTCGGAGATAAACACAGTTCGCGAAAAGCTCGTGTGACGCTTTTTATTCGCTGCTCCTCTCGTTGCGTACAAGAGATGTAGCGTCCTCGTTAAACCCTAATGAGCTCGATTCGCTCGATTCGGGGCCGCCATATGAGATACAGGCGAAGGAGGAACTTTGCTCCCCTGCTTCGGGGACGAAAGTTTCTCCCTTTCTAAAAGAACATAGTTTAAAAGACCGTTCCTCCCCTTGGGAAGGACTATCGATACCCTTTTTTCATAAGGGTGTACAGCGGCTCCTCCGCAGAACGGGACAGGCCCGTCCGTGATGGAGGGGACCAGCCTGAAGCAGGCGCCCCTGCCACACCGTGGCCACGTCAACGGTGAATGGGGAAGGTGTCGTCGTCCACTTCGTTTCACGACGGCGCCGAAGGGACCAGAAACGACAAACGCCGGCACACGCTGACAATGGCTCCCAGAGACGTTTCGGGAACATACGCTGGCCTCACTGACCCATACACGAGGACTGCCAAAGGCCTGATGGCTGTGGCGGGTGCCAGTCATACACCTCGACACCTTGACACTTACGAAGTGGGTCAACTTTACCGTGACCTGCTGCGGAAGCCCTTACAAAAATTTTTAATGAATTTCTTTTGAAAGTTTAAGGAGTCTACTCATTGTGTCTTTTCGAGTCTCAATAGAAATGCAAATGAGTTTTGTAACGAATCCGTAAGGAGTTTACGAAAACTATTGGCCACCGCGTTCCAATTGATGTTTCGACAAAGCTACCGCATAAAGTTTCTAATGTATTTCATATGAATATAATTTGAAAGTCTATTGACACCGTTTCGAGTCTGTGTTGAAAAACAATTGATGTTTTGTAATGAGTCCCTAAGGAGTTTACGAAAACTATTGGCCACCGCGTTTCAATTGAGGTTCAGCCGTGCCACCTCATAAGAATTTCTAATAGATTTCATTTGAAAGTCTAGATACACTGCTTTGAGTCTCTGTTGAAAATCAAATTTTTTTTCTACCACTTTGTACTTGAGGTTTTGACGTGCCATCTCATTAGGTATATTCCGACGAGTCGGAATATACCTAATGAGATGGCCCATCAAAACCTGTATTGCAACGCAGTAGAAAATAACATTTGATTTTCAACACAGACTCAAAGCAGTGTATCTAGACTTTCAAATGAAATGTATTAGAAATTATACTGCTAGTGGGGTTTCTAGATAAACGGCTCTAAGACGGAAGACGGCAATAGGTTGCATGACATGTGGTCCGGATCAAACCGTTGTTTTGAGGGAAGGGGAAAGGGAGTGCAAGTGTCACTTTTATGTATGCCTATATACGCATGCAGTGTTCGGAAAATGCCTGGATAAAACCGTGGGAAGGAGTAATAACTGGTTTATTAAAAATGCAAAATTCAAGTATACGGTACACTGCCTTCGTGTCCATGGGGGACCTTGTACTGCTTTCGTGTCCATGGGAGACCTACTGCCTTCATGTCCATTGGAGACCTTGTACTGGTAACCTATAAAGAAAAAAGATGCACAGTTACACGTTGATCTGCTTATCTAAACTTCAATGTCCGCGCAAGGCATCCTGTTCACAGCACAGCACTACCTCAGCGCTGAACAGTATTACAAACCGGGACATCAGTCCTTTAGGAAAGGAGGACTCTCAGAACACACGATACAAGCTATGGAAGTAGCAGTGACTCGTTGCCTTAACAGGACTGAGTTAGCGCTGCACTGTATGTGTGAACCAGCCCTAAATGCGGAAAGTCACATTCAAAATTCCTACATTTTTGCTCACCCAGGCACTTAATTTACAAACTACCTTGATAGTTTAATGAGTGGCATTAATAACATTGTCAGGGGCATCATAATGCAAAAGTATATTTTGCCCCCGAGTCTGCGAGAATCAATCGCTCACTGTTTTTGCCGCCGCATTGCACTCTTTTATTTCGGCTTTTGAAAAGGTCTACCAAAGATAAGCGAGCAGATGTTATCGCTTATGAAGTTTACCAAACTTGAACATAGAGAAGCTAAGACTTATAAGTAGGGTGTGCATTCTCCGGTTTTAACCGAAAAACACCGATAAACATCCGTCGGTGACGAAAATATAAAATCGGTTAAAACCGAAAAACACCGGTGGTTGGATATTTTCGCCCTGGTTAAAACCGAAAAACACCGGTCGTTGCTAGTTTCCGACCTAGCGAAACCCTTTCCCCCTAGAGGTTCGTCAAACGTGTTATCTCGTGGATCCTGCATTCTTCCAGTGTTTATACATGGCTTGCAGGTGGCGCCAGTCCGCCCTCCTTTCTGGGGGTCAAAAGCGTCTAGTGAAAGCAGTGGAAGCTCAGCTCTCATACGCCTTTCCCCTATTGTGTCTCCCATGGCCCCCTTTTGTGGAAAAATTAACACTAGTGGAGGGTAGGCTCTCTCGTGCCTTTTCCTCATTGTGTCTGGCCAAGTGATGTTGGTGCAAGCCATGTATTCAGAGGTTGCTGTGGTTCCTGGAAGACACTGCCCCAACGTCCGTGTCGTACAGGAGCGTGCGTTTTCATAATTGCGGGTTGCGAACCGCAAGGAACGTGTTGCCATGGCGGCAGCACGTTCCTTGCGTGTAGATGCAAGCATGAAAGTATGCTTGCGTCTACTATAATAACCAAGTGTGAGAAATAGTTGCTTCCTAGAGAAGAAGTGTATGAACTATGTGAATAAAATTGGAACTCTCTGTCTGTGATCAACCGCTTTTTTTTTCACCGATAATCACCGTTTTTAGCCTCGTCGTGAGACGTTCCATCGAAATACACCGGAGTTTTTCAAATAAATAAACACCGAAAAACATCCGCCGATTTTTTTCACAAATAAACACCGGAAAGTACACAGTTATAAGCATCTCGCAGAATTAACATGGCAATTTGGGCCAACTGATCCATGATCGTAGACAAGCGGCGCAAAAAACATGTGGACAATAAGTGGTGGTAAACACTGGCGCCAGTGTTTTATGTCCACTTGTTGTCCCTGTGTATTTTTATTTACTTTTTTTGTTTGTTTACTATCTTTAACAAGTATTTTTAATCACAACGGACAGGAAGGAAACGGTAATAGGGTTCCATGCGGATCATAAAGCCATGCTCCGAATGGGTGAGTGTCAACCGCAGGTTTCACAACAGTGGCGGATCCAGGGGGGGGGGGGACCCCCCTCCCTCCCCCCCCCCTCTCGGAGGGCAATTGGACATGAGTGGACCCCCCGTGAACAAGAAAGAATGGGAGAATAGTATCCTTAAAAATTTTCCGCCCACCCCAAAACAAAGGTCTGGATCCGCCACACTAAGTTTCAATTATTGGGAGGATCGAGACACCAGAGGCCGAGTTCAAAAAGCAAACTTGCGATAAAAAATTGAGTATGACAAAACCCGAGAAGAAATCCGTATTAACAAAACAAAATTTATCGCAACTTTTGTGCGACTTACAACGAAATATTACGACATTATCCAAAGTGTCTCACAAACTTTTTAGGGAAAACATGGCCGCACATCACTTGGCTATTTCGCCGCGACCAGCAATTAATATAGAAGCGTGGGAAAGAGGCATGTATTTTGCACACTGTTCACATGCATCCCTACTTGAAGCAGTATAAGGGCAACGCTAAACTACACACGGAGGATTCAGCCGAGTCTGCCGAGCTGTCCATCTTGCCCGTTGGAGCTAAGGAGGTGCAGGACTGCGATCAACGGCGAGATGCGCCAATGAATCAACAAAAGCAAATGCCACACAAATCTTCAGTGCACCCAAAAGGATCCTTCACCCATGAATGGCGTGAACCTGATTTGGTGATCACTAGCGCCCTCTCGTACTTCAGTAGTGATTTTCAAAGTGGTGAGCAGCTGTGCGACCCTACCACACGAAAAGGCACATTCCTGACAGGATGTGCCTTTTTAATGCCAAAGCATTATATGTCCATGGAGCGGAAAATCCGAGTTATACCAAACGTTAACACAGAATAAAAGAAAGAATAAAATGTGCTTCCACGGCTGAGATTTGAACCCGGTGCTGCTGTGTGAGCCGGGCATGCCAGCTGCTGTGCTATCTCAGCCGCTTCGGAGTGCGACATTACTCTCCCCTCAAAAAGAAGCTTGTCCCATTACAGCAAAAGATGGCATGTCTTTACCCGTTCTTTGTCCCTGTTTATCTGAGGCTGTTTTTTCATCATGTTTGACGGCATCGGCGTTGATGCGCCCGAAAGATGGTCATAAAAATATGTCTTCGGTTCGATGACATCACACTTCACGTGACAACATGACGTACCATGATGTGTGACGCCGTATGATGTAACGTAATACAAATATTAGAGGGGCACTTAGTTATACCTACGTGGATTGAATGCGAAAGCATTGCCTTAACAATAGAGGAAAAAAAAGGAATGTCGTTAGGAATGGCAATGCTTTTGCATTCAATCCACAAAGGGATACCTAAGTGCCCCTGTAATATTTTGTGTGGAGTAGAGCTCAAATAAACGCGGTACGGTGCAGTATATCCATGATTAAGTTGCGGCTAGTCGTGAGGCTTAATGTTTTGCACCAACAATACCGGGGTGATTTCAGATAAGATCGACCAAAGGGTGGCTGGTCGACATTTTTAAATCAACTGATGTTTTTATATGACATTGTCTAGTGTCTGGTATAAACGAATCCACACTTAGTTTTGACCAGAAAAAAAAAATTTGGAGACAAGAAAAATCGTAAGGCAGGGAGAGGTGGACAGTTGCAATAACGCGCACTGATGGAGGGGGCAAGTTTGAAAGTGAATAATTAAAACAATAAAATTAGGAGAATTTTAAAACTTTTTACAAACAAACTATGGGTACCACTTGCTTGTAATATAAAGTAATAATATTTATTAAAAATTTATTTAGTTTTCTAAAAATTGCCAAACATGCCTGCTCGAACGACAAATGGCAAACTTTGGAAATCTGTATCTCATGAAATAATTTAATCATTATTACATAACTTGCAGACATTATTTTACTAATATATGGCTATTATTGAAAAAATAAATAAGGTATCTGAGTGACACAATAGTTACAATATATTTAGGCAAACATGGGAAAAAAATCAAACAAAGAAAAATTCCAATGCGAATAAAAAAAAAACTCCACCTTCGATTTTTTTTAAATTTGGGTACCCTGTTATACTCTATTTCGGCATTCATTTCTATTAAAAACATGTTGCATCATTGCGCTGTGAAAGAAGAAACAACTCCCCAAAGTAGGGTCCTTTTTCAAAGCCTACACTTAGCAGTGTCCTAAACAAGAAGTGACTCTGAGTTCCAGTTTCATGAAACTTGCACAAATCTTTTATATACATTTATTCAGATGAGGTCATTGATAAAAAGAGCGATCGGTCACACAGTAAAAGGGAGGAGAAACTATATACAGCATTTTACATAAGCATACAAAGTGGTATCATATTAGAGACTAATGATTTGAGAAAAGATGATGCAGTGTGAAGTTGTACCTTCCGGTATATTTTACATCTAGAGTAAAATAAATAACTACTTCCACACACAAAAACAAAGATATAATAGTAAGATATTTAGGTTGGCTGTGTATTTACGATTACAAACAATTTCAGGTGACGGATGCCATAGTGCCTAACTGGAGCAGCTTCGATGCTCTCGGTGTATGAATGAATCGTGGCAAGCCGATATATTTTATCCTGCTCGAGGATAACATTTTGGTTTTTTTTTATAGTAATCAGATAAAAATTATTAGTAACCACCAACAAAAACAGTAGGTTAAATACCCCGTGAAGAAAAATGTGATAAATAAGATGTCCCTGCATTCAAAATGAGCAGTCCTTGGGAAATCAAACTCGGCACTTTACGCTAAGATTTTCCTCGCTGTACCCATTTAATAAAGTTGCTTCCAAGCAGATCCGACTGTCCGTGCTACATATACGTCACAGGTCCCTTCTGTTGATGACTTGCTGAGCCGCCACGCGTGCCAAGACTGAATGCCAGGGAAGGCGCGCACCGTCAGCCACTCTTCTTTTTTTTGTTCACGATACCGAACAACCTCATTTTCGTCCAGATATACAAGATGCACGCCTTTCAGTTTCTTTGATAGAACGCTCACCATTGTCCTGGCCGTCTGAATTGCGCTTACTGAACGTTCTCTCAGGTTGTTCAGCGTGGCCTGGTGCTTCACGAGTCCGCCAACTCCGTCACATGCATTTTTCCCATGTCCAGATGCAGAAAATAACCACTGGGCTTGTGGGCAATCGTCCTTTGCAAATTGGTGAAGCGGGTAGCGATTCTTGAAATGACTGGCGGCGCCGTCACTTACGTACGTCACGTACGAGTATACCGCAACGTTGTCTTCAACCCACTCCTTCACTTTTTCTAGAGCCAAGCAAGCGTGAGCGGCGTCGTGACACAGGTCCTCACTGATGATGGCAAAGCTGTTTGTAGATTTTCTTGTCGTCACTACACATGTAAATATCGAAACTTGTTTTTTTTTCCAGTGATATGCTTGCACTTCGTCAGGAAGCACGATGGTCCAGTTTTTAGCAAAGTCAAAATGAAAGACAATGCTCCCGCGTTGCATGCACTGTTTTTCATCGTAGATCGCTTTACCTTGCGTTTGCCGGATATGGTTGTGAAGTACCCAACTTCCAACCGTCACTTGGATGACTTTTAGGAAAGTCTCAGGTTCCAAAGTTTTTTTCACAAGGTCGCCGGACTCCCATGTTGCAAGCACAATCTCTTCATCCTCCGGGATATCAAGTTCCTGGAGTGTAAGAAACTGGCCTTTTGGGCAGTGATCACAGTCTCCTTGAAGGCACAGTTCTGTTGCTGGGTCGCACAGAAATGCCGAGTTCATTTCACCAGTGTTGAATGTTGAGCCTGTAACGTTCTCTAGAGCGGCAATACAAAGATAATAATTGGCGCAGCGCACACAAACGCACACTTCCTGGTGTGGAATACATTGGACCCATCTAGGGCGGAATGAATAAAATTTCGTTAGCCCAACGCCGGAATCGGGATGCTTGTCTTTGTATATACGGAAGGCCTCTCGTATTGAGCGTGTCATGAAGCGCTTTGGCACGAACGTTTTCTCTCCGTTGAGCATGACAGAGATGACGTCCTTCTGGTTGGGACTTTGGCGCGAACATTGTAGCTCGTCTTTCGTGAAGTACTCTAGGGCAGCAGACAGGTTCACAGGGCTCACCTTGCACCTCGTGTAAGGATCCGGCTGATACCACACGCCATGCTTTTCCTTGAGTTTTCGGGATTTACTGATGAGGTACATTGAGGCCTGTGGAATCATCTTTTGAACCTCATTCTTCGTCAGTGTTGACGGCAGGAGTGTAAGCAGTTGACAACGTTCCCGGAGAGAGGTGGCGGTTTCAAAGGCCTGCCGAAAGTTGTCCACCCACTCAGTGCATGTGGAGCATGTTGGTTCGGACGACCCCGATGGTGCGTCCCTGTCGTACGCAATACGTAGCCTTGAGCGTATATTCTTGACAGCAACCTGCTCCAGTTCTGTCTGCTTTCTCTTGACATAGGCAGGCCTGTCCCGACTTCTTACGACGCTTGGTTGTCTCAGCGGCGACACATCTGTAGGTAGTATGCTGCGATTTAGATCTTCAATTGCTTCTTCAGCTGGCACAAATATGTCAGGGCACTGCTCCGAGCTTCGCATCGAGATCTCCTTAGTGATGTGCATGAAGCAATGGTAGCACAGGTAGTCCGTCGCACTCACTTTGGTGGAACAGTCAGGCGGAAGAATTTTCTTCAACGAGTTTAGGTCCAACTCGCCAACACTTCGAAAATTCCGCTGCTTTGGTATAGTCTTTTTGTGTTTGCAAAAGTAATCTGCACAAAACACTCGTTCGGAGCTCCAGGACGTCTTCATAATGTATACATAAATAATAGAAATTAAACCCCAACTGATGGCATATAATTGCCAAGTGAAAGAACTGGGTGCACAAGTGACAAGTCCGAGGCTGAAGAGCTCACTCACTGCAAACGTACATTTGAAAAGAGAGGTCACAACTGAGGCTGTCGGCAAAGCTTGATCCACGTCAAAGGAAGAAAGAGGGAAAGTCTCCAGACAAAAAATTGTGGTCAGCGGCCTTCGAAAAAGACTTTCCGGAATCGCACTGTCGTCCCTCCACGCGCTGATATGAAAGCACCCGAGCTTCTACCACGTGGTTCATGACACAGCCTGAGCCATGTCGGCGACCGGTTCGCGAGGGGTTGGCGGTGGGGTTACGTTGATGGTCACTCGGATTAGTCCTTGCTGTACTGAGCTACCGCCTGCAGTGCCTTATCGCCGGCTGGTGTCAGCAACGAGAACACACACACCCTGTCTACACCAAAACTACAAGCGTTCACCGCACACGCGTCGCCGCCGCTTTTAAGCTTTTGTGAAATTGCTTTCTTTTGCCGCGGAGAACCGCCTTATCTTAAGTACGCGCCTGAAATCCTTCCAGGCGGGCGTACACAATATCACGCGTTTCGAGAAATGCCCGTGGAGTAGAACTATGGGAAAATTCGGAGCCCGCGATGTCGATATCGTCGCCGTTGTGTTAGTACGCCGTCGCGTACTGCAGTCCCCCGTTGGGGGAGGGGGGGGGGGCGGTCTTACTACGATAACATGGCGACAGCGTTTACACTCTATGTATTTACGCGAGGCTCGAGTATTTGGGGATAATGCTGCCGGTTGGTGTGCCCCTTTGTGCCTGATATTATCGCCCGTGACGCCAGCGAGTGAGATGGCGACAGGCATGACTGCTCAGTAAACAGGCGTCGGCGGCCATGTTTTGCTGGTTGAAGCGAACCCCCTTGTCCTTGACAGCGAGCGGGGAAATGCGAAAAAAAGATTGGATCGGCCGTTTTGCTAGAACCAGCGACGAGTGTCGTCTGCGGTTTCCGGCAACTATTTTGCCATAATCGTGAGCTTAGCGAGGAAATGATTTTTGCTAGCCACAGAACACTACCACGCAGAAAGGGAATGCTTGAACATGTTTTTGTTCTGGATATATATCAGGGATATATATGAGAGAGAGAGAGAGAGATGAAGGTAGAGCGGAAGAGGGAATAGCATATAGTGTCGCAGGAGAATAAAGTAAACAAAGTTCCTAGTGGCCGATGGCTGCATGATCTTTTCTCGGATCACTAGTCCGTAATATGATACCTCTTTGTACACAGTAGTTTCTCCTTAATTTAAGTGTGTGAACGATTTCTTTAGTTATCATTGGCCTCATCTGAATAAAAATTTATAAAAGATGTGTGTTGGTTTCATGAAACTGGAACTCAGTCAGTTCTTGTATAAAACACTGCTAAGTGTAGGCTTTGAAAAAGGACCCTACTTTGGGGAGTTGTATCTTCTTTCTCAATAAAATGATGCAACATGTTTTTAATGGAAATGAATGCCGAAATAGAGTATAACAGGTTACCTAAATTTAAAAAAAATCGAGGGTGGTGTTTTTTTTTATTCGCATCGGAATTTTTCTTTGTTTGATTTTTTTTCCATGTTTGACTAAATATATCCTAACAATTGTATCACACAGACACCTTAGTTATTTTTTAAATACTAGCTATATATTAGTAGAATAATATCTGCAAATTATATCATAATGATTAAATTATTTCATGAGATACAGACCTCCAAATTTTGCCATTTGTCGTTCGAGCAGGCATGTTTGTCAATTTTTAGAAAAATAAGTAAATTTTAAATAAATATGATTACTTTATATTACAAGCAAGTTATACCCATAGTTTGCGCCTAAAATGTATTAGAGTTCTCCTAATGTTATCGCTTTAGTTATTCACTCTCAAACGGGCCCCCTCCATCAGTGCGCGTTAATGCAACTGTCCACCACCTCATGCCTTACGATTTTTCCTGTCCCCAAGTATTTTTTCTAGTCAAAACTAAGTTTGGATTCGTTCATACCAGACACTAGACAATAACATATAAAAACATCAGTTGATTTGAAAATGTCGACTAGCCATCCTTTGGTCGATCTTATCTGAAATCACCCACCGTAGTTTTTCCTCGGTTGCGACGAAGTGCCACTGCGCTACGAACTTGCCAGAAATTTCTGCATATGCGACCACTTTCTTCTGGAAACCTATGGTGACCTGCCACTCACTTTTGGCCAAAGAACAGTGAAAATACCAGATGTGAAAACAGCCATAACAAGCATTAAAGAAATCAAGATGGGGGTCACAGCATTAGTTTCCCAACGTGGCGAGACTAGCACAGGATTTCTGTTACTCGCCGTTTAAGACAGGGGTCGACTTTTTCCGGTCTGGTCTTGAAAACAAAGTTTGGTTCGGTTAATTTTGTAGCAGAAAGCCCGTGCTTTCCTGTTTGTGGGGTCATTTTCTCGGTTCAAAATATGATGCAGAGTCCTTCCCATAAAAATGCATGGGCGCCCGCTAGGACTCTTCGAAATGGTTAAATTAACTGAGGTCATTATACTCTGTTGCCACTCTAGAATAGCAGAAGGCCCTCCCACAAAGCCCTTCACTCTTTTTAATAAGCAAACACTAGAGAGGAGGAGAGCCGAGAGGACACCGCCAATCATGGCGAGCAAAGGGAATTGTGGGGGGGGGCTTGTGCTATTCTATAGTTGCAACGGACTATAACAAAAGTTTACAGTACTATGAAAACAAAAAGACCATGTGTGCACAGAAATTCGCAGGAAGTGTAGCAGGGACAGAATAGAAAAAACTGCAGCTGCAATATTTACCCTTTAAATTTCCCTCGATAGCACAGCAGAGATGACATGCTGGTCGTCAGCGCCTGGAGGGCCACCCCCTTGTACTAGGAGCACATGTAATCTGAAACGAACAACAAACAAAAAATTAAATGCATGGACAATCCGCACATGCTGTTATTTCGCTTCATTGGCCGCTTCAGAGAAAGCAAGCATGCACACCGTTGTCCAACCATGTCAACTGCTAGCCGAAACTTTCTGCGACCAGGATTAAGATATTGCTTGCGCTATAAAAAAAACATTTACACATTACCCAGCTGGCACGCTGAAAGTTCAAACATTGAAGAAACGACAACATAAAACTTCAATGCAAGAGCTATACACCTCGTGGACAATACACAAAAGTATGTTGAGTGTAAACCTTGCTGCACCGCAAGGCTGATTTACCTCAGCCAGTTTGGAACATCTGCAGTTCCATTCTTTTCAAGATATTATGCGTGAAAATTTGTGACAAATTAACTGGGTTAAATTTTTTTAATCGACACCCAGCCCAAATATTTAGGAAGTATACTAGTGGGTTAATTTCTAACTTACCATAATTATTTTCGGCATCCTGAAGGCGTCGCTTCAGGGTCCAGTTTTCATATTGGATTTACCTCGCCCACACAGCTGCAACCACACTGATATGTTTGCAAAGTTTCAGGCAGGGTAATTAAACGTCTGCAGTTTCTCTCGAACACCGCTGTCACAAATTTTGTCTTTTTTGTCATTTTGGTCTGTTTAAGGGTGGTTGGGGGGAGGGTCAATTACAATCCTCACACATGTGTACCTGGGCGTCAAAGGCTTGAGCTCGGATGAGACTATACTCATTTTCATACTTAAGGTGCAACGCTGTGAAAGCTACTGGCGCGAGCGTGGGGCTTGATCTTGTTGATCATTTGCACGCCTTCTCGCGCAAGCAAAACCGTAGATGAAGCCACGCACTTGCGCCAGTAGCTTTGAAAGCGTTGCGCGCTAAGTATGAAACAGAGTATAATGCCGGCCGAGCTTCAAACCAATGGGAAGAGGAAGACAAGCGTTTCAGGTTGACCAACCACGAACCTGTGACAACCGCATAGGTCATTCAACACATGTCTTATACCGCTTAAACACTGTGTCGAACTGCATTTTGAAGTCAGTCCCAATTCCAACGGTGTATGAACAGGGGCATTCATTTCGTGGCATGCCTTGAAATTAATCGAAGTGACGCAAGCTGGGAACACACTGCTGCTGCTTCATTTGGGAATAACTGCGGTCCTCGGCTTGATCACATCACAATTGCAAAATGAAAGAGAAAAAAAAGAGGCGAAAAGAACAACTGCTTTATCAAAAGTTTTAACCGACAAATGTAAACCCAGTTCAATTCTAGAAAGCCAGGGGATAGAAGTTTGTCCTAACAGTACAATTTAGTCCACTTCCATAACTTCAAAACAAAAGATGGATATCCTCTTCAACCATTTTGACTGAAAAGGAATATTGTCTCTGCATGAACCGGATTCCAAGGAAGTCTAACTTCGGAAATGTAATGAAGTATTATCAATGTAATCAATTTATAGTTGAAAGACATCAGTACACTGCTAGACCAATAAGATATTTCCTAAAGCAACGGACTGAAAGTAGCATTAGGAATTCAATACGTGTTCTGTTGACATGAGCTACACTTTCTCGGACCATACACAGAATGAGTGGCAACTTTTCATGACGCTACACATAGCTCCAAACATTAGGTCAGATAAAGCAAACCCAACTAGTTAAAAAAAGAAAAAAAAAAACATTCTAGCTTAACGAGAAAATAGGGAGTTTTAGAATATCGGGCGCTACTTTACCGCGCGTTACGGACGGCAAAATAGCGAGGATTGCGGCGAAGAGTTTTAGAATAGCGTTTCTCTGAAGGGGACCCCCCCAAACGCAAGCATCTTGCGCTTAAAACGCCACCAAGATGTCGCGACAGCTTTTATTGGAAAGTTAGAACGTTTTATCTTGAAAATTAAACAAGCTTTTTGTCCAGAGTAACATTTTTATCGTTTTTTTTTTACACTCAATGCCGCATGTTTTGTTTTTGTCGCTGCCAAGCTGCTCTGTTGTACTTACGAAGCCCAGACGATCCACTACCCAGGCATGCTTACATGTCTGCCGCGACTGTAAGTACACGCGCCTCGATAGCTTTGAGCTGTGAATCCAGCGATTCGTGGCGTTTTCAATACGCTTCGACCATACCGACCGCGGTCGCCGAGTGCGACTCACGCAGTTCCCGAGTGGGCGACGGCGTCGAAGACGCGATCAACAGAGATGTCGTGGGCGCCGCCTTTTGCGGTACGCCGCCTTTTGCGGTACCCACGCTATTATCGAGAAATAACGGGCCCCAAAGCTCGAGTCCGATGCTTGTTTTGGGTCTGCGCATGCACAGCAGCCACGAGATTATTCTAAAACTCCATAATGTTCACTTCTCGTTCAACGCGTACAATGCAAACAAAGAAGTATGCTTACCAACTGCGTTGAGTTGCTCGTTCTGTCGCGTCGTCCGTCTTCCGCGCTCTTCTTGAACCTAATCATCACAAGAGGAAACTTCACAGATAGATAAACTTGATTACATTAGCACATTTCCATGTCTAAAGGCATTTCTATCCCGCGACACACCCAACGGTCGCAAAACTGGCGAAACTGGCGAAACCATGGTCGGATGATGGGCGGAAAAAGAAAAAAAACGAAGAACTGGTGTCGCTACCGATGGGGCGTCGATGATGCGATCCTTAAAATATGAAACCGAAACCAGTAAAAGTTACAATACTGAAACCGAAACTGACCAAATCGCGATAGAGGGGCGCCGTAAATAGGTCTGCTCACATGATGCATCTTGTTGGCGAATCTTGTGTCGCGAAACTAGGTTTCGGGAAACAGATTCCCCGTCTGAACGCAACCGAAAAAGTGGCGCGCCTTCGAAAAAAGTGGCGCGTGTTTCTCGCTTCTGGAGCAATTTTTCGCTGAAACATCACCGACGCCCGTCAATCTCCCGAAGGAGAAACGCGGACGCTGCCAATGGCCGCTCGGCTTCGCTATGACGTCTGACCTTCGAGGAGGAGCGAGCTTTTGGAGGAGTCTGATTTTTGGCCGATTCCGTATCCGAGCCTAAGCCGAAAAAAAACAAAACAAACATGTCGAGCGACAAGCCCCTACGCGACAAGCGGCGCAGCGGTGCATACGGGCGACGAGTCTTGGTCCTACTCTGTTGCAGGTGTGTGAACGGAGCCTACAGTACGGACTGGGGGCGCGGTGCAGATTCGTCAACAGTCGCGGCGGGTGCAAGCGCCGTACATAAACATGATGACTGGGGATAACGTTCTTTAGAGAGTTTTAGTAGATCGTTCTGATACCTCCGATAGCCCCGATAACAATACTATGCATGCGCAAGGGAGGCGGTGGCGAAGTATCGGGATATCGTTATCGGAGTCATGGGAACGATCTACTAAAACTCTCTTTTATTAGCGGTGAAAACATGTCCGAAATGCTTCGAGATCATCTCGCGTTTTTTCCCAGGTTTGGCAGGACTAGTAAACCCGTTGAGCTGAATCTGACGAAATTCATTGAGTGGCGTTAATAAAACAGGCTGTCCCTTCACACTGTGCGTACTTCATATCATTTTGATGCGAGACACTTAATATTCCCGGTGCAGACAAGGTTTGGAGAAATTCTCGTGCGTCAATACGCCACAGGTTTCGCGCGTCAAACTCCACGTGTGAACAGGCCGATTTCGCGATATCTTGGTTTCGCTAAACTGTGGCGCGTTGAAGACATACATCGTTTGAATAAGCCTTTAAAAGTAAAAGAGGATGAATACAGTTATTATTTTAAGCACAGGAAATAAATCTGTATATCAGAACTAGCACCGACGCGCTATTTGCTTCGGGTGCAATGCAGTAGGGAGTAGATTTTTGATTTTTTTTTTTTTTGATAACACTCATTTCAATGCGTAATGAGTAAACACAAAACAATAGATATGGAGTGGGTAATGATAAAACTCATTTAACGACGAGTTTCTTATGAGTTTCATTTGACTCTATAAAAACACATTAGAAGCTCAATTGAAACTCATTGTTCATTTTTGTAAGGGAGCAGCCGGTCAGCCTGGTGGCAGCGGTAAACCTCTTGCGACAAGATCGCTCACATTTCCTGGCTCCTGCTACCTGGGAACCCGCTGCCCGGGCTCCTGCTGCCCCAGGCCCTGCTTCCCTGACCCCCGTTGCCGCAGGCCCTGTCATTACAGCTGTGGTTGCCCTCCCTGTGCCCTCTGCAGAAGTCCCTGCCGACGCTGCCGTCAACCCGAACCACCGTAATTGCTTGGACTTGCCGCCTCCAATCCCAGCCCCACAGTTTTTATTTCATTTTTATTCATTTATTACTGGTGACCACAATTCGTTCAAGTAGGATGAGCAAGTTACAAACATAGAATTCCCTTATTAATGAAACACAAAACAAGAAACAAGACAAGGAAATCAACAGCAAACCCAAGAAAGGCGATACAATACAACACTGCAAGCGGTATAACCAATCGCCAGTAAAGACGCACATTGCCGAACTATAAAAAATCCAAATGTATCAACACCGAAGCACTTCAAAATAGAAACATAAACCTTAAACGACGCCTCACACAATTCTATTATAAATGAAATAATGAAAAAGCAAGATCCGAAGATGGAATAACCGAACATGGAAGAGAATTCCAAACTTCAATCGTGCCAGGGAAAAACGAAATTTTAAGCTAGTTAGTGTGTGCGAAGTATTGTGCTAAGCAATGCTGAGAATGTTCTCTAGTTCGTCTTGTGGAAAGCGGCTTTAAATATTAATAGAAATCCAATAACAGCTCTTTTTTGATCGAGAGTACAAACATTTCAAACAGGTTATTCACCTACGGTGCTCTATAGTCCGTATTTGTTGGTTTTCAATAACAGTGAAGGCGAATCAATTCGTTTAAATTTTCCATAAATAAGCCTTAAAGCACGCCTTTGAACTCGTTCAAATATTTCAGAATTTGACGTAGTATGAAGGTACCAGGTCATACAAGAATATTCTAGTTTATTTTACGAGTGAATTGTAAGCCAATAATTTCACAAACGCGGTAGCGTATTGTAGCTTGTGCCTTAAGAAAACAAGAACAGCTTCTTGAAGGCTGCCGAGGAAGTATTTTTACATGGTTCTCCCAATTCAGGTTTTTATTTATTTTTGCTATGAGGTACTTGTAATCATCAACCTGAACAATGGGAATGTTATTTACCTTGTACTGAAAATTTAATCGCAGTTTCTTGTTGGGAATATGGAGATTAACAAATTTTTCAAGGTTTAGCGTCATGTCTCACGTATTGCACAAACTATGAATTGTGTTGGGGCATTCGCTTGTTAATCGTTCATCGTCAGGCAAAGATACCTCTTTAATCAACACGCAATTTTCTGCAAATAAACGTTTATTCACGAACGAGTGGATAGCGGAAACAATGCCATTAATATCTACGAGGCAGAGTAAAAAAGTAAGCGAAATTTAGCCGTGAGAAATTCAAATATAGTGATAGACTGCTGCGCTGCAAATATGTTTGACCTACCTCAAATCGCCGCCCTTGCGACTTGATGGGAAATGTCACGTGACCACAGCACTTCCAAATGGCCGCCCATTTGTTAGCATGCTCCAGCGAGGAGCAGCGTTCGGTTATTCGATTTGTGGACGCAGAGGGCGAAACAATTGCGGGTATTCATCGCAGTACGCTGAAGCACTACGGAGAGGCCTTTGTATCCCTTCCGCAGGTGTACGAGTTGCACAAAAAGTTTCAAAATGGAGCGTCAAGTTTGACGGACACACCTCGCGCTGGCCGGGCTCACACGTAACGACACCGGACGCAATCTCTGCTGTGGAACGGCTCATACACAGGAACCGGCGTGTCAGCATCAATGAAGTGGCTGAAGAATTGAATATTAGTCACGACTCGACGCACCATAACACTCATGATATTCTGCACTACCATGAAGTATCCGCCAGGTGGGTACCAAAACAACTTAGGGCGGTCCTTAAGGAGCGGCGTGTGGATGCTTGTGAGATGGTACTGCGACGCTACGAAGCCGAGGGAGATGATTTTCTTCGACGCATTGCCTCCGGTGATAAATTCTGGGTACATTCGGTCCAGTCAGAGACAAAGCAAGCAAGCAAGGAGTCGCGAGACAGAACGTCACCAAGGCCGAAGAAGTTCAAGACAGCGCCAACGGTGGCCAACCTAACGCTCACGGTCTTTTGGGATCATGAAGGCACAATATTTGAACATTATACATGTCCAAGGGACTCACTGTCAGCAGTGCATTTAACTGCAACCTGCTTGAGAACCAGTTGAAGCCTGCAATCATGTCAAAGTGTCGCGGATTACTCAGCTCAGGGGTGTTGCCGTGCCGTGTGAGGGCATGACACTGCGCGCCCTAACAGTCCGATAGCAGGAAAAATCAAAGGACTGCGGCTCGAGTGTATTCCGCACCCACCATATTCGCCAGACCTCGCACCGAATAAATTTTACCTACTTGTACCCTTCAGAGGGGCTCTCGTTGAAAAGAAGTTTGATACAGATGATGACCTGAAAGCGGCGGAGCATTCATTGTTCCGGAGTGAGCCTAACAATTTTTTTCCCCGCGGCATCTATGGATTTGTGAAGCGTTGGCGCACATGTGTCGAGCAAGGAGGTGGCTATGTTGAAAATAATTAAATGGCTTTTTATAATATCTATACTGCCACGAAAATAAAAATAAATTGCGGTTACGTTTTCACACAGCCTCGTATTAAACACCCAGGGATTTAGGATGCTCCCCTGAGGTACCACAGATGTCACGTCTAATATTCTAGCAGCTACCGCCAACCTGCACAAGATATTTACGGCGTCCTGAGTACGGACATACCCACCTAATGATAAGGGGATGAAGACCTATACGTTCTAGCTTCCTAACCAACTTTTCTTGGGGTACCAAGATCGAAGGCCTTATTAAAGTCCAGAAAAATAACATAGTCTTTGCCTGATCTATCTAGCATGGATGCAAAATCGTGAGGCCTCTTAAAATCGTGAGGCCGTGAGGACGGTGAGTGCGTGAGGGGTGTGAGGGCCATGAGTGCGTGAGGTGCGTGAGGTGCGTGAGGGCGGCGAGTGCGTGAGGCCTCTTCAGACGGAGCAACTTGCTTAGCAATTTTGGTGTTGCTGGCGGGTTGTTCCCTAGCTTTGCCTAGATTGACACGAATTGCTGAGATTGGGTCCGGCTCGAAACAAGCGAGCAACTCGGAGCAATTCGGAGACGTTTTAAGCGGCTGCATCCAATCAGAAACGCAATATTTTCCCGTGATACCTCGTGCCGGTGATGATGACAACAGAAGACTCAGTTCTGGTTTGAAATTGATGATTTTTGGAAATAATCTGTTTCAAAATGATGCATTGGTATTCTCAAGGACATTAAAATGCATACAAACACGTTTATAGCGCGTAATTGTGTGTCTAAATAGTGAAAGAAAAGGAAAATTTCATGATGATGATGGCAAATTGCAGCAATTGGTAGCTGCGTGTGAACGTGGGCGACCCGTGTTGCTGGTGTTACGACGTCAAGTTTCTGGGCGAAATTGTCCCATCTGAAGCGGGCCTGACTGGCGTGAGGGGTATGAGGTATGAGGCGTGAGGGGTATCAGTGCGTGAGGGCCGTGAGGGCGGTGAGTGCGTGAGAGGCGTGAGGGCTATGAGTCCGTGAGGGCGGCGAGTGCGTGAGGGGCTTGAGGGCGGTGAGTGGCGTGAGCGCCATGAGTGCGTGAGAGGTGTGAGGGGTATGACTGGGTGAGAGGCGTGAGGGCCATGAGTGCTTGAGGGCCGTGAGTGCGTGAGGGGCATGAGGGCCGTGAGGTTCAGTGAGGGTGAGTGGAGGGCTGAAGGTGAGCGTGACTGCGGGGATGAGGGCGAGTGAGGGGCTGAAGGTGAGTCTAGCTGTGAGGGTGAGGGTAAGTGAGGGGATTAGGTGAGTGTGGCTGGAGGGTGAGGGTGAGTGAGGGCGACCTAAAATGCCGACCTCTGCTTATCGGTTCGTCAGGGCTGCCTTATGTCGCCGGTGTAGTTCTTATTCTATCTTGAACCATTGTGCCGGCGCATCATCAACGACAGTGCCTTTGAAGGATTTAACTGGGCGCCAAGTTTGCTAAAGGTACTTGCATACGCAGACGGCTTAACTCTGTTGTGCTCCTCACGCAGTGAGGTTAATTTAGCGGTGAAACACGTTTCGGACTTCTGTGGTGTTTCGGGTGCTCGACTGAACGAAAATAAATCGACCGGTGCGAGGTTGGGAGTCTGGGACACTTGACCTGAGAGTTTCCTGGGCCTCTCAGGGAGTTGCGCAGTGACAAACTATTTAGGCATAAGCATGACCCCCGAGTGCCCCAGGACTGGTTACGCGGGTATCCATCTAAAAACTTTGCATGCCAAAGCACAGGACTGCTATGGGAAATATTTGTATTTTTTTAACCGTAGTAGGGTCTGTAATTCTGTATTTTTTTCCTACCGTGTTGTACGCGACATAAGTGGAAAAAAAATCTGTTGCGGTGTTCATATATTGCTGAATGTTCCTTCCAAGAACATGGCTTTGATATATATCTTAACAAAAATACCAAAATTATGAGCCGCACCATCGTTGCATAAACTGACGTAAAATCCCCCCCTGTCCTTCCTTTCTGCTCGCGCGTTTTTCCTCAGCGCAGCATATTCCGCTCAAGTTGTTTCGTGCCCAAAAAAACTACATCTGCCCCATATCTTTAGTCAGATTTTTATTTAAAAAAGTTCAAAATATGGTGCACGTAAAGAATGACTGTCACATACTGTAATCCCGACGAGCTGGCTTTACTCGTTGCCATGTGCGTATGCAAGGCCAGAGTTGCTTCATGATACTCCAGTGCATCCTTGTGCCAACCCGAGCCTCAAGCCATCTTTGGTTGGACGGCCCCAGCAACCGGACACCCTAGAAGAATGCGCCGCATCCTTCGCTGGGAGTGGTGGCAGCAAGTTCCTTTCTTTAAGGATTGCCTACGGGAAAGCTTCAGCAGCCTGGAACCAACCACCAGTTTCATGATTGGAGAAGCACCTCCATCCAGCTCACCGAGATTATTTGGAGCCAGGTGCGCCCCAACCTACCCTCGAATAAAAAACAGCGCGTCAAAGAAGGCACAGTGCTCATGCTTAGTGACCATCCAGTTCCAGAGAAACAGAGGCAGGTCCTCCAGCTGGGTCCAAAGTTATGTTTTGAACCGGCGCTTAAAAGGGTAGTCAAGTTGGCTTTGTCAATGTTTGTGTCCCGCCAAGTCCCGGAGGAAGAAAAACCAAGGTGCATTGCTGATTGCGTGAATTTGTTGTCGAAGTCAGACGAGATCCATATGTGGAGAAGGAGTCTGGAGCCTGTTATCGACTTTTTCGCTACTGCTGGGCTTCGAACACTTGTTTCCTACAATAAAGGTTTGTTGGTAATTATGCCAGAGGATATGGTCACAGAAAAGGCAACTTTTGTTTTACACAAGAACGTCAAGGGGGTTCCAGAAAGACCAGCAAAAGTTAAAAAAAGAGCCGTGGAGCTATTGGATAGACTGAACCCACGGCTGGTGCGTGCGTGGATTAAGAAGGAGGAGAACCTAACTCTGGAGGGTGTCTTCCCGGCCAAAACACATAAGGTGGGAATTCCGTTACGGACCATTTTGTCAGAGCGCGGCACCTGGCTACATGAGGTTTCTGGGTGCCTCAAGAAGCACCTTGCCACGTTGCGTGTCGAGGACCATTTCACAATTCCTAGTTTCATGCCGGTTACTGTCTATGTTACCCATAGCAATTGGGGGGGCTTTACTACGTTTAGTATCCATGTTGAAGGTCTCTTCTACTCAGTGCCTCATGATGAATTCATGCCTAGCGTAAAAGAGTGCATCATGGATAGCAAATATGAGATTGTGTTTAGGTCTCAATGGGTAATTTCTGCCGAAAGATTTCTTTAAGAGCTGTTCTTTTGTTTGAGGTCTACCTTTATCGGGTGGCACGATAAGGTACGTGTGCAGAAGTCCGGGGTGATATGGGGTGCAGGGTAGCACCTCTTTTGAGTCATAGCTTCCTTGCAAAGGTTGACAGGACAACTGAGAGGTTAGTGAAGGCGCCCGCAAAGAAGATATTTAGAACCGTAAACGACTATCTGGTTTTCGTGAATAAAAAGGACTTTAGTCAAACCCTTCATTTGCTGCTCAACGCGTTCAAGGAGCAAGGTTTGTACTTGCGGTCCACATTTGAGACCAGACAATTCATTTTTTTATATCTGCGTAGACGTGAGCAGAAGCCACGTGAGCTAGTGGCATCAACCCAGAACGACAAAAACTTTACTTAATTTTAGATCGGCGCAGTCAAAGCTCGTCAAAAAAGATATTGCTGAGTCATGTATCCGTTCTGCGGTAAAAGAGTCCTGCTTCCACGATGTAGACAGAAGCATTTCCGCCCAGGTCGGGAGACTAAAAGACGCCGGTTACCCAGAGTCCGTAATTGCCTCGACCGCGGAAACAATAGCAAAATATATTAAAGTGGAAGCGCGGGGCCAAGTTACGACAAAAGTAAGGAAATATGTGGCAGTCATCCTTTACGTGCACTGCATATCGAACGGTTTTAAAAGAGCTGCTTCAAGATATGGGGTAGATGTAGTGCTTTCGGCACCAAACAAAAGTTTAGCAGGATATGCTCCGCTATGGAAAAAAAAAGCGCAAAACACAAAACAAAGACAGGGGGAGAGTGGATGCGGCATCAAACACCACATCGAGTTCGTACCGCGCAAAAAGGGCGTCGTATATCAGATACGCTTCTCGTGCGAGAATGTGTAGAGCGGGCAAACCGGGAGGTGCCTCAACATTTCCCTCCGGAAGCACCATAGTTCGTTAACAAGAACCGCGTGCTCTCATTTTGCATTGCACTGCCGTGACTGCGCACGTAATCCTTTACTAGAAATTGTCATCGTGTTGTATAAATATAAAGACCAAAAGGCCCACGAGATTGGAGATGCCCACATAATAAAAAAAGGAAGGCCCAACTTGCGTTAGTCAGGCTTCCTTTGCATTGTTGGACAGTAAGATAATATTTTTGATCGGGGAAGATCGCCCATCAATTTGTATAACTGAAAGCACCAAATACCGTGATGCGCAGGCGCCATTCCATCATAATTAGAGTGTCATGATGGAAGCTTTCAGGGGGGGCCCGGGCCCCGTGCGCCCTCCCTGGCTACGTGCCTGAGCCTAGTTATCTTATATCTGAAACAGAACTTGGAAGCTGACGTTTTTTTATTTTTTATTATTGTGTGGTTGGCATAACTTTGAGCTGTTTTGCATTACATGCAGCAAAAGGGAATACAATAATATGGGTGAACACTGCTCTCTCCTTTATGGCTTTCAGCCTCAAAACTGAGGAATGAATTAACAACCTAGCCCAACATAACATCCCTGTTTGCGGTTGGGTTCCCTCCTTCCAGCAACTGTAATCTCAGTCTATGCAGCTCATGGTTCTTTTTTCCAGTTTTTATCTTACTCTATTCATCATTACACTATCAGAAGATGTTGTTGCTAAAAAGTTACCAAGATATGTTTTAGGGCGCAGCTCTCAGGCTCCTGTTTCCGGCTTGAGCGGTGTCGCCGTCGCCGTCGGCGTAACACTACAGGACATCGGCGCAGATTGGCCAGCGCCTCATACGTCACAACCGCTGCTCACTTATAAAAAGGACAACGAAGCGACGGCCGGGCACTTGGCAGTAGCGGCGGCACGGCACGGTCCTAATCGCACGCAAACCCTTACAGGTTAGTACAAAAACATTTACAAAATTATTCAGCGGACTTGCTGTCGCTGCTGCCAAGCGTCTTTCTGGTTGTGAGCATGGCTAAGGACATTGCTAAAGTGTGCAATGAATTGAAGGAGGACTTGAAACATGAATTTAAGACGCTCAAGGAAACGCTCGAAAGGGAGCTTAGAACAGAGATGCGCGAACTAAGAACTGATGTGAGGGAAGTGAAAAAAGGAATGGATTTCATAAACAAGGCATTCGAAGATATAAAGAAAGAGTTTGAGGTGCTCTCAAAAGAAAACGTCGTGCTTAAGCGGGTAAATGCGAGTCTGCAACAATCGCATGAAACGCTGCTGCAGGCGATCAAAGAAACAGAAATCCGTCTCGTTCACTGTGAACAGTACTCGAAGAACGCAAACCTAGAGATATAAGGAATTCCGAAACAAGAAAATGAAAATGTGACAGATACTGTACAGAAGATCGGCGACCTTACCGGGTCGCCGATAGCAGTGAATGAGATAGAAGTGTGTCACCGCGTGCCGACACGAAATAAGGAAAGCAACATCATCATTCAATTCCGAAGCCGGGCGCGACGAGACGCTGTTCTGGAAGCTGCAAAAGAGAAGCGCATAACAAACAAAGATTTGGGGTCCACTAGTACCGCACCAATCTACATAAACGAACACCTATGCCCCGTCTTGAAACGACTGCTTGGGATGTCAGTGGCAAAAAAAACATGCACATAAATGGAAGTTTGCGTGGGTCCGTAATGGCAGGATCTTTGCCAGGAAAACGGACAACGCCTCTATACTGGAAGTCACGCACGCGGACGAACTCTAGAAGATTAAATAAGTGTTGAATCGTGACTCGTTATTGAGTTTGTGTTAAAATGACTGACGAAAATTACTTACTGCCAGAATAAGTTAAGAAAATATTCAACACAACTAAACATGAGATATATAGTGTATTTCATCTTAACCTACAATCTGCTCGTAATAAAGAGGATGAACTTAGTATTTTACTAAAGAACTTTGGGTTTAGTTTTGACATTCAAATGCTCACGGAAACATGGTATTATGAAGAAGGTGACGTTATACACTTGGAGAACTACAAAATATTTTATTTAAATCGCTCTGCTAGACGTGGTGGCGGTGTGTGTATCCAAGCAAAAAATAGTATCGAGTGCGAACTCGTAGAACAGTTTTCTGTGATTAATGAGGACTGTGAGATATTGACTTTAAAAAATAACGACTTTTTGTTTTCAGTTCTTTACCGCCCGCTAGGCGGTAATATTGCTCAGTTTACTACATTCATTGAGTCCCTATTTTGTTTCGTAGGAGACAACGGCCTAAGAATAATTTTGGGGGATATGCTAAGTGATTCAAAACAATAAAGAGAGTTTAGTATGCTGATTGAGTGGTTTGGATTTGCTAATACTATCAATTTCGCTACTCGTGTGACTTCAAACTCTAGCACACTTATAGGTCTCTTTCTTACAAACGTTGATGCCTCACTGTTACAAAGTGGTGCTGTTGGCTGTTCAATCAGTGATCATCTACCCATATACATTTTTGTGCATCGGAATTTGCCCAAGGAAAGCATAAATGATGCTCTTTCATTTACATTTCAAGACATGTCATTTCCCGCTTAAAAAAGATTTAAGTATGAAATTGAACATGCGCACTGGGATGCGGTATTCTCTGATGACTCTGTTGGTGACGCATATGACTGCTTTATAATGATATTCACTACAATTTACAAGAACAATTTTAAATATAAGACACATCGGGCCCCAAAAGGCTCTCGCAAACCCTAAGTGACAAGCGAAATTCTAAAAAACAAACAAAAAAAACAAACAAGAGAAATAGACTTTTTGAGCAATTTGTTCGAACAAAAAATCCAGAAATATTACATATTTTTAAGAAATGTCGTAATGAGGTAACGAACTTAATTAGACGAACGAAATCAACCTATTACTTTAACATGTTTAGCAACTTAAGTACCAGTGCCAGTATATGGAAGAAACTCAACTCGATTTTAGGAAAAACGTCAGCCTCTTCTAGAACTAAAACATTAAAAATAAACGGACAAGAACTCGGAGGAGCTGAACTAGCCAACAAATTTAATGCTTATTTTATTAACTTAGTCAGTAATGACCGCAGTAGAGTGAATGATGCACTGATGTATGCATCGAGATTTATAAAAGAAAGTATCTTCTTTTATCCTACGGATGTTCATGAGGTCAGCTCTGTGTTTTGTAACCTTAACAATAGTAAAAGTTGCGATACTGATGGCATCCAAATAAAACCCGTTAAATATGTGATTGCGAAAATTGCACCTATTTTAACTCATTTGTTTAATCTATCGTTATCACAGAGTATTTTTCCTAAAAGAATGCAAATAGCAAAAGTGTCGATACTTTATAAATCTGGAGATAAAAATTATTTATCAAATTATAGACCGGTTTCTGTACTTCCGATATTTTCAAAGGGTTTAGAAAAACTGATACATTTTCGATTAAACCAGTTTTGTGAAAATTTTCAGTTGTTACAGATTCTCAATTGGGATTCAGAAAAGGGCGATCGACTGAACTTGCGCTGTTGAACATGAAAGAAATAATTCTCAAAAATTTTGAAAATAAAATTCTAACGGTAGGAATTTTTATCGACTTTTCAAAAGCCTTCAATCGGTTAAATCATGACACATTAATGTGTAAACGTTACAATTATGGCATTCGTGGAAATGCAGCGGCCTTAATAAGAAGTTATTTGAGCTTTCGTTTTCAGTGCATTCACCTCAATGGCCACTTCTCTGATCTAAAACAACTACAGGCAGGTGTACCACAAGGAAGTGTTTTGGGACCTATTTTATTCAACCTATACATTAACGACATCTTGAATATTTCACATAATGCCCAGATAATAACGTATGCGGACGATACGAGCATATTTTTTCAAGGAATGGACATAAATATTTTTTCATCTGAAGTGAATAGTTTTCTTAATGTGCTTAGTTCGTGGGCAATAGCAAATTCGTTAAAAATCAATAGCACTAAAACAAAGGCCATTCTATTTCGCCCTGAAAGTTCTTTCTGTCAAATAGATATACCACTTAAGCTAGATAGATCAACCATACAAGTTGTTCCAACGGTAAAAATACTAGGGGTGTTCTTTAACCAATACATGAGTTGGAACGAACACGTAGAACATGTTATGTCTAAAGTATCAAAAATAACAGGTATTGTCTATAAACATCGTTTTTGTTTACCAGAAAGGATCAGATTATATTATATAACACATTGTTTGCTTCACATTTAAAGTACTGCCAGCTTGTATGGGGCAATACGGCAAAATTAAACCTAGACAGATTATACATCGCACAAAAGAAGATATTACATTTAGTAGCCAATGTACCATATAGTAGTCATGCCGATATTTTATTCTCAAAATTTAAGGTAACTAGTATTTTTGACTTATATACACAGACATTAATAAAGAAACATAAAGATAGCCCAGGCAGCACACCAATGTTGGACCTACATTGGGCCAACAATGGCAAACGCTGGCTCCGGAGGTTGGTCCAACATTGGTATTCTGGCCGAGCGCAACTTCTTCCATTGTTTGGCCAGCCATTGGCACCAACGCTGGGCCATCGTTCAACCAATGTTCCAGCCATCATTGGCACCAACGTTGGGCCATCGTTCAACCAACCTTCCAGCCGTCATTGGCGCCAACGTTGGGCCATCGTTCAACCAATGATCCAGCCATCATTGGCACCTTTTTTAGGCCATCGTAAAACCAATATTTCAGCCATTGTTGGCATCCACACTATGTCATTGGCTATGCCAATTTTGGCTTTCACACTAATTCAATGGCTATGCCATCATTGGTATACAAGTTCAATCATTGAATAGGCCGTTATCTGCAGTCAAGCTGATTCATTGGCATGTCCCAGTGTTAATGCCATATCTTTAATGCTGGCCATGCAATGATGGCGATGTGTTTAAATCCTGGTTATTCCAACATTGGGTTTTAAGAACCCCTGGCCTGTTTCTTATTAGCAGCCCACTGCAAGAAAAACATTCTGGGCACAAATGGCAAGGTCCTCCTATGCTTTGTCTGTGCACTATTTTATCTGGCGAGCAAATGACTATTTCAAGATCAATTAATACTTTTTTCGGAACTTTTATTGAAAGGGGCTAGGGAGGAAGCTCAGCGGGGAGCCTATGCCTGGTCCTGGGGAAGGTCCTGGGGCGAGTCCTGGGGCTGGGGAGCCATTACGGCTTCCGAACGCCTCTTCCTGCAGCCTCCCCTGTCGCAAGACCCTGGCAGCCACTTC
Organism: Ixodes scapularis; assembly: GCF_016920785.2. Lineage (NCBI taxonomy): Eukaryota > Metazoa > Arthropoda > Arachnida > Ixodida > Ixodidae > Ixodes > Ixodes scapularis. Next base: position 169,786,806 of record NW_024609846.1, on the reverse strand, counting down.
TGCACCATTTTTAAGCTGCCGATTCTTCAATTGTTAGCTTCGCACTAGCTTCGCAGGTTTGAGTGTCCCCTAAAAAGTCCCCCGCTCACGACTTTTCAGTCCTCATCGGCTACCACCCGTGGTAGCCGATGATCAGGGGTCTACGACGTCAGGGCCGAGGTCCGGACGTAGTGACGAGGCAGTTGACCGATGGCCGAAGGCTTGAATCAGGCCCCGTACGCCGCTGGCAGCCTATGACCAGGTGTCCGCCAAGGTCTGGGCCGAAGGACATAGCGACGAGGCAGTTGGGCGTTGGTCGAAGGCTTGAGTCAGGCTCAGAACGTCTGTGGCACGGAGTGGCAGCGGGTGTTCAACTGCGCCACGCATGCAGTCTTGTCTATCTCCGAAAGGTTGGCGCCCGGACTGCGTGAGAAGTGGGTTGTGGGTCGGGCCTCTTGACGTTTGGTCACGCCGACGGAGGTCCGGCCTGGTCGCGTCTGCACCGTCCTTTGTCAACCGCCCGAATCCCCTCTCGCGCTCCTCGCATGCCCCCACCTCGTCATATTCTTTCTTGTCCCCTTCGGCTGGTCGCGGGATCGCTCATCACACCAGAGTAACCGCTCATTCACACTGGAAGCGGATCCGCGTTCGCAAAGCGGTTGCGAACGCGCTTGTATAAAGATCCAGTGCAATTGCACGTGCACTTGATGTGATCGAGTGCGCGTGCAATTATACTGGATCTTTATACAACCGCGTTCGCAACCGCTTTGCGAACGCGGATCCGCTTCCAGTGTGAATGAGCGGTAAAGCCTGGTTCAGACAGTTGCGTTTGACTGCGTTTTACTGCGTTGCGGCAGCGAGAAACCAGGACCTCCCTGCTGCTTATATCGCGTGCCAAGATGATTCCTTGAATTGGATTCCACGCTTCATACGAAGCACAGATGTGCCGGTGACTCGCTTTCGGTACTCGACGCAACGCAGTCAAACGCACTCAAACGCAAGTGTCTGAACCGGCCTGGCTAAGACAGGCAATTGGTGGCCAGCTTAAACCAATCGATTGCCAACTTTGGTAACCCGTTGGCTCTATTACAGCTTATATTTCTGAGGGCGTTGTCACTACCGTAGTCAGTACTGCAGTTGCCGTATTTTGTACGCACTTTGAAGTCATTTTTGGGCAAGCAGGCATAATGCTCAGCTTCTTCTGTTATAGACCTTTCCAATGTTTACAAATCCACAGCTCAGCGTGCGATCTCCACAGCTCAGCGCGCGCGTGTGGGTCACTTCGGAAAGCGAGCAAATCACGCGCGATATGCACGAACACTGAAAATGAAACCGGCCAGCAGCCCTTTTCTGGAAAGGTCTATATGTTGCGTGATAACCTTTCTTTGCAGATTGAAATGCGCATCACCTTTATGTCACCTCCTACCTCAAACATAGGGTGTTCGAGATGTTAATTCAACGCAATTTTTTATTCGTGAAGACATGAAATTGCTTAATCAGTCGCTGGATATTTGTTTAAGGTTTTATTTTTTCGCTAAAATTATTAGTGCTTTTTTTTTTTTTTTTTTTTGTCTGGATCAGTCAGAATTATAGGCCGCGTTTTGCGGCTCAGCAAAGCGGGTTGCCTTGAGATTTTCAAGATGACATACAGCTGACAATACACCCGTGTCCTAGGTTGGGGAGGCGAGTGGAAATTTCGGGGTTGAACCCTGCCTCCCCCCCCCCCCCCCCTTCTTCGGAAAGGTTTCCCTTCTGCGTCGCTAAATGGGCATAAGAGAAGAGGCACTATGCTTTTTGCCGTATAAACATATACACAAATCGAAGGAAGCGTGCATTTTGTATTTTGTGTGGAATTTACTAAGCATAACTATCAGTTTTGGGAAGACGCGTGTTAGTTATAGTCGTTGACAGGTGGTAGAAGCTCCTCCCATCTCTTTCCATATTTGTAGATCGAAAGATCAGGAGGAGTCGACCTCCTCCCCAGCGTTTATTTTTAACCTGTCACCGAACACGGTTTTTTTCTGCGTGGGCGTTCAAACTTGCTACAGCTCGCAATGCACACAGCGTTCTAATTCAGTTGCTAACTTGCTCTGCGTGTGAAAACAGAAGAATCGTTCCCCCCGGAGGCATAGCTAGAGATTGTTCTCAGCGTGCGCGATCAGCACATTAAAAGAACTAAGCCAATTATATATAACATTGGTAAGCCACTGGCTAAGACAGGCCAATGTTGCCCAGCCTATGTCAATCGATTACCAATGTCGGTAATTGATTGGCTTAAGCTGGCCAACATTGGCCTGTTTTAGCAAATCGATTACCAATGATGGCAACTCATTGGCTAACATAGACCCATGTTGGCCAGCCTAAGCCAATTGATTACCAATGTTCGTAACCAATTGGCTAAGACAGGCCAATGTTGGCCAACCTAAGCCAACCAATAACCAAAGTTGCTAAGCCGTTGGCTGAGGTTGGCCAATGTTGGCCAGTCTAAACCAATCGATTGCCAACGTTGGTAAGCCATTGGCTGAAGTAGGCCAATGTTAGCCGGCCTAAGCCAATCGATTACCAACGTTGGTGAGCCGTTGGTCAAGTCAGGCCAACGTTGGCCAGTATATTCCAGTGTACCACCAATATTGGTCCTCCGATGGCCACATTGGCCCAGTATTGGACCATTGTTTGCCAATTGAATACCAATGTTGGCCAGACGTCGTGCGCTGTCTGGGAGTATTTATTATAATAACAAATCATTCCTTTCCTTAGCTTCGCTGGAAGAATACTTTTCTTTTTATCATACGCGTAGTCCAGAGCACTGGAGAGTGCCGCATCCCAGAACCAATTACGGATTTCAAATGCTCCAGTATACCGTACCATCTACCATTAATTAACTCATAAAAACAATGTTCACATAGAAAGTATGTCAAATAACCAAATTAGACAATTGTATTTTAACAACAAATATTATTTTAAAATTTATGTGCTGTTCAGTATATCAAAAGCTGTATAATGTTCTGTATGTATTTTTTCTTCTTGTTTTTTGCAAGTGCCGACTAATCCGCCCAAGTCTGTATGGGAGGCAGGGACCTGTCAAGCTACGCAATGTAGCTTTTTTACCTGTCTCCTTCTCCAAACTGGAGTCAATAAAGTTGAATTGAATTGAATTGAAGTCACGTGACCCCGGTGACGTCACGTGACCCCCGTGAGGTCACGTAACTCCCGTGAGGTCACGTGCCCCCGGTGACGTTACGTTACCCTCGTGAGGTCACGTGACCCCCGTAAGGTCACGAGGGTCACGAGACTTCACGAGCTTAACGTGACCTCACGGTTACGCCGACGGCGACGCCGACGCCGCTTGGAGGGAGGATTATCAGGCAGGATGGGGAGGAGGGAGGAGGGGTACACCCTTCCTTCATTACCCTCCCTCCTTCTCGAGAGCTTCGCTCTAATTCGGCATTACAGGGAGTTGTAAACGACTTTCATTTTTTGTGTGCAGCACGCGACTCTTCGTGAAAAGCCATTTAAGGAGCTTTAGTTAATAGCTAGAATGTTTTGTCGTGTATGAAATTATTTGCTTTATATTGAGGCAAGTTTCCAAACCTGACCGGCTTGAAACATGCCCAGAGTATATTGGGAAATGTGATAATAGGTCCAAATATTGTTTCATTGTTTTTATTTTATTGTGAAAATCATCATTATCCGACTGATGTGAGACGCTATGAGTTTTATAAAAATGTATTTATGTTACCACATGTGCAGTCGCTGTATCATTTACAGAGGCTAATATATAGTCGGTTTTTGTTTCAGCTGTCGAGCACGAAGTCCTGCGAGCCACGCACGAGCACGTAAACCAGCTGTTGCAGGACATGCGACACCAGCTAGAGAGGGTGCATGTCTTGGAGCGCCAGGCCACTCAGGGACGGGAACCATGTCCCAGATATTGCACCTCCCTCACCGGTCCTGCCCAGGCTGTCTCCCCAGAACTCTGAAGGCCACAGGTATGCCGAAGCTGCCCTTCAGTATCCTACTTTTAGAGTAGAACTATTAGTTGCATTGTTTAGGCCGTTTTGTTTGTACTTTTGTTGTTACTATATTATTATAGTTTCTTAACGTACATTCTCCGGACATAGGAGCTACCACAGCGGAGAGCCGACAGGAGCGGGAAAAATCCCGCGTGGGTCACTTCGAGCGTTGCCGCGGCTTGGGAGTCGGGGAAATGAAACAGTCTCACCTCGTTATCGAAGGAGTGGATGCATGAAGCTTATCTGTATTTTTACATTTTAAACTTATTCTGCAGCACGGGCGATTAGGATAGCCGGCCTAATATACTCGTATAAAATGTAGAGTAACTTAAAAAAACTGCTGATGAAGCCTTTTTTTTTTAATTAAGATTTTTTTTAGAGAAAAAAAAAAAACGGAAGATCGATAGGTAATTGCAGCGATTCAAGCGGTTCATGAGAAACAAAACGAATACACTGACTAAAGAGTCGTATATTTCGCCCGCAATGCGCGAAAAAACGAAAGCGATAACTGTAGCAAGGGCGCGAAATCCGGATGGAATGGTGCCGTCAAGTACCTGAGCACGGAGGTGCGACGTGGTCAATTCTCATAGCCGTCGTGGTTCACGTCGCAGATGCCGCTGTCGACAGCCACCAGTGATCCGCGAAGTCAGTGGGTAAGCGCGGTTTGGAGTTTCTAAAACCATCCAACATTACGCCTAGCAACTGGATACTGCCAAAGTGGGATTTCGCATAACGCGGGTAATGTGCGGAATGTCTTTCGAGCAGACCACACGACGCTTCGCTCTTCGCTGCGCAATTCTGGGCTGGACGCCAGCGCTGCCCGCTTCGCGTGTACTCGTTGGCCTCACGTGGCAGGGCGGACGGAGTCTCGACTTTTCTCTCCTGGCGGACAGAGGGGAGAGATAAATAGTATTTCGATTTTTCGCGTGCGCGGCGACGACGATCGACGACGACGAAATCTCTGCAAAGTGTCGCCCATAAATCTATCGCTTTAAAAGATTGCGAAAAACAAAGAGAAAAAAGAAACACGCACGACAGAGAAACGCTTGTCTACCGTGCGTGTCTATTCTTTTGTCCTCTTTTTTGTGCTCTTTTGTTCAGCATAAACAACTAGGCTCGTCATGCTGTCTTGGTGTCGTTCTTGCAGATTAGCACCGATGGATGCAGTGGTTAGGAGGAATAAATTTAAGTTTTAAAAAAAAGTTAAACACTATTGGTCGATTCATTTCACGCTCCCTGTGACAGGCCATCTATAAGATGTAATATTGGGTGTGCGAATTAGGGGTGTGCGAATATTGGAACTTTCAGATACGAATCAAATACGAATAAGACAAAAAACGAGCTTCGAATATCGAATCGAACTTCGAATATGTCTCTTGTAATAAAAAATTGTAAAATAAGAGGTAACAGCAGGATTTATTGCCTTTTTAAAATAAATCAATCAATTTGCAATTTACTGGGCTACAGCAGGCTAAAGATGCTTCTATTCATGCACTCATAACAAATTATCGTGTAGGCAGGCACATAGCGAGAATTTTGTTTCGGGGAGAGGGGGGGGGGGGGGGGGGAGGGAGGGAGAGAGAGGGGAGAGAGGGCCCCAGCAAAATTAAAACTTTCGGGGGGGGGGGGGGGGGGCCGGGCCCCATGGGCCCCCCCGGCTACGTGCCTGCGAGTAGGAAAACTAACTGTTCAACGTGTTCACAAATTAAGCGCTCCCTACGCGCCGTGACAATATTTCCGTCAGAAGGAAGACCCTTTCACTTGGGAAACCTGCGAAATTTCACTAAAGTTCGAAGAACTTTAACTTATGGACAGTGTTGCCCGGCTGCTGACGAATATTTGAAATTTTGTGAAACAAAAAATTTATAAATTAGTTTATTTTATAATTTATAAAATGGTTACCAATGTTTACACTATATAAAGCGAAAAATATACGCTTTTAATGCATTTATTATACTCTGTTTCATACTTAGCGTGCAACGCTGTCAAAGCTACTGGCGCGAGTGTGGGGCTGGATCTCGCTGATCATTGGCACGCGTTCTTGCGCAAACGAAACCATACATGAAGCCACGCGCTCGCGCCAGTAGCTTTGACAGCGTTGCACGCTAAGTATGAAACAGAGTATAGTAATTGATGTGAACCAGTGATGCCAATAAACCCAACAAATATTGCACTTTTCCTCCGGCAAATGAGTCAACCAGGTTTCTTTCTTTTTTCTTTTTAATTTTCACGCATGCGCACGAAAGTTGAAATTCAGTCGAACTTTTGTCGAACATTACGTTGGAAGTTCGAAAAAGTCGACCTTAGTCGAACTCGAACTTGGGCAGGCTCGCGACATTCCTAGTTTTGACCGCGCTAGAGCGTACTAGAAAGGACAAGTGGGACCACCGGAGAGCTATTTTGGTACCTACACATGTGAAAAAAAAAAAAAAAAAAAAACGGCTAATCCAAGCCACTTCGCTCGTAGTGACCTCTCGGGCGCTACGAGCAAAGTGGATCGGATTTCCGCTTTTTATGAAAAACGCGCTTCGTTCCAACGCCCAGCTCGACAGGAACACTGGTCAAGGTCATAGAAACGACAGAACGCCGGACTATATTGTTTACACAACCTAGACGTCAGGCGTCACGTACATAAAGTCACCGCGACCTGACTTGTCAACACAACACCATGCGACATCAGGACGACGCCTTGACGTCAACGTCGTTATCGACGTTGACTACGTGCGTTACACGACATCAGTACTTCGTTCTGAAGTCATATTGCGTTGACAACGACGACGATGTCAACATTGACGTTGATGATGACGACGACAACATCACGGGACGTCAAGATAACGGCGTCCTTGTCAATGGAATGTCATAAGGATGCGTGAGGTCGGTTTGTTGACGTCGTTGTCGACATGACGCAACTCGACGTCACGAAGACCTCGCGACAGCTTCACGACGTCGACGTCATCGTCGACGATGTTACACGCCGTCAAGGCTTCGTCGTGACGTTAACGTTCACGATGACGTCAGGACGACGTTAACATGACGTCATAGTGATGTTTGACGTTGCGTGGGGCGTCGACGTCGTCCTCGATGTGGCGCGCGACGCCATGACCACGTTACAACGGCGGCTTGATGTCGCGTAAAGACGTCGTCCTCAACGCGACGCGATGTCACGACCGCGTCACAATGGCGACTTGATGTCGCGTGACGGCGTCGTCCTCAACGCAACGTCACGACCGCGTTACAACGGCGACTTGATGTCGCCAAACGGCGTCGTCCTCGACGCGACGCGATGTCCCGACGGCCTTACGACAGCATCTTGGCGTCGCGCAACGTCGTCGACGATGACGTCGTGGCGTCGTCGTGTCGTGGTGCTTTGACGTTACCTTTGACGTCAAAATCATAAAAAATACAATATAGCCCCTAAGGGGCTATATTGCCTATATGACCTTGACCTGTGTCGTTGCTTGATCGCAGCGAAGGTGGTGCTGCGATCAAAGTGGCTTAATTCCACCTGATCGCTTTTCACATTTTGAGGTGCAACTGAAAGCATTAGCGGAGCCTATAGCTCGTTCCACTCGTACCTTGTAGTTAACTCTAACTGCGCGGGAGTGGCAGGAGTTATTGTCGATGGCAATGCAACATTCTGCTCGCACCTAGCTTTTTCTTTTTTTTATATTTTCAAGCCTTTATACTAGATAACACTCTCGAGATTTATTTTATATTTATATTTCACTCTCGAGGTTGATTTTATTGTATCAATTTATAGAACGCGCAATTACATCACATATTGCTGTAAAAGCGCCACACAACAAAGGACTTGGTGAAAAAAAAACCGAAACTGATCCTGTCTTGCTGCCCTCGGACAGATAGAAAAAAAGCAGACCGATAACGCACGCATCATACGCCTTTCTCAATGAATAAACATATTCATATGGGAATCCGTGGCAAGCAGATTATTCGTTACTTGCTCGAATATTCGTAATTTATGCGAATATTCGCCGTCTTTGCCGAATATGCAATTTTCGAATCGAATATGTTTGGACTAAGGAAAATACTCGATTCGTATTCGAAATTTCGAATATTCGCACACCCCTAGTATACATTAAACGCTATCATTCTGTTCTCCACATTGTCATACCCATGTCGCCTGTGACGCGAAAAACGCAATAAAGAATCGTGGCTCTGGAAGCATTCGGAAAATCCCGGCGAGAGATTGCTTCGACAGTTGTTTGCGCGGCGAAGACCGTCACCCGGATTGTTCCTGCTTTTTGGGGTGAAGAACGCGTTCACTATATACCACATCAAAGTCGATAATTATCTGCAACCGCAGAGGAAGATCAGTGAATTATTGCGGCGGTTGTTGATATATGGACAATCACCATCAAAAAAATCCCTCAAAAGCGAAGACTTCGGGTGAGAAGGGAGACTATAAGAAAGCAGCTCCGTCAAGCAGACTTCATTCCTGTGTTGTGTGTCAGAAACCCTTGCTGACACATAGACATAAGGGGATTCGTCTCGAATTCGCTAGATAGCATTTAACATGGACTCTCGATCAGTGGAAGCGTTTCGTTTTCACGGATGAGTGCACTTTTTGTACGGAATGAGGTCAGCAACGACGTGTTTGAAGGCCTGTCTGCAGTCTGGGGCACGAAGGTTATTTATCATAAAAGAGACTTAACCATAGGAAGTTTTCGAAGTGTTATAACAGTTACTTTTGCGATGTTGAATGAAAACAGTAAAATTAAAATGATACACGTAAAAGTAATATTTCACATGCCATGATCTAAAATCATATTTTGACATCAAAGGCGACACACGTGGTTGCATATTCACAAAAGTGAAGGTTTTTTGAAATATAGGATATCTCACAATACAATTACTAACTAAATTGTACCTATTAATTTACAGCTACAATGCGAAATGCAGGAAGGAAGTTGAACGGAGTGGGCGTCTTTTTTCAATGTCTGGGTGACATCACCATCCAGGGTATCAGCCCCATGAGCAGTATCAATGAAAGGCTGATTTCAGAAAAGTAAAGCGAGATATGAAGTCACGTCGTGCTTCCATTTCTTTTGAACGGGCCTTTTCCTGAGCGGGTTCTTTGTCTTGCAGCAAAACAGCTGCCCGCGGTGCGCACGTCCAGGCTTGTGAAAAAAACAATGGGGAATCGGTGTATTCCACAGATATCATAGCACACGAATAGATAGGGACATCATAGAAAATGCCTGGGGAGTAATTAAAAAGGGCTTTTCGAAGCTTAAGCGGCACCGCGCTTCCGATGAAGAGCTTTGAGACGCCATCCGCGAAGAATGGAACAAGCTACAAGAGAGGCAACATTTGTGCCAAACGTTCTGCGACTCTTTCTCGAGACGCTTGGGCCAAGTTCTGAAGTTTGGTGGTGACGCGAACCGTTACTGCTCATAAGACTTTAGAAGGGTCCTGGATAGCGTGTGCTTATTTTTATTACACTGAAAAGTGCGTTAAACTTGGGGCTTCTTCCACAGCTATGTTTGTTTCTTCCATCTTTTGATATTGGACGAAATAAATAAGAACTAATGATTGTCCGTTCTGGGTTCTAGAAAACAACACAAAAAATTTTGACAAAAATGTTTTCACATTTAAGGAAGTATTTATTTTCAAATAAAGATATTCAACATAGAGCTCACCAATGTATTTTGCGCACAATGCAGACAAACAAAGGCGTGATTTTCAAAGGCCTTGCTGCAAGGTCACATTTCAAAAATGTAAATGCGGATAAACACTTTCGTCCACCACTTGATATCGGTATGTGTGGCTTCCAATAGCCAGGCTCCCAAGCATCCCAAGGCACAACAAAGCTCGAAGTGTCACCGTGCGGAAATTTCTCGGCTCCGGTTGGCGCTCCGCTATGATAGCTCATATGTCCGAAGACTGCACATCTCGAACTTTCGTTTTTCTGACAATGAATATAATAGAAAAATAGTGGGCACTTTCTGATCACGTTAGGAGAAAGCGTCACACACAAAAAAACGCTAAATTTAGCGGCTTTTCACTATTTTTAGTGACAGCATGTGACCAGATATAACATGGTCCCGGTGACATGACCACTGCTCGCTAAATGTAGCGGGCGATACCACCAAACTGAATTGTGTTAATTTTGTTCCTCTAGAACTTTGGGAGCCATTGCAATAGTTTCACCTCCAGTGCTAGGGCTTCCTAAGTGCGAGTAGCGTTTTACTTTTATTGGCCGGAGCAACCAATTATGTGACCATAACGACAAGCACTGGCATTATTGTTTAATTCTCAGTACGAGTCTCGGTACATAAATAATTGCCCGAGATTTATTGACCCAAAATATTGTCTATGGAGATTTCGGAAGATACCACCCGATTATTGGTACACATTTTTGTTGAACACGCTATGCTTATACAGGGTGTTTCAGAGAACTAAGGCCAAATCGCTCCTGCGAAAACTAAGCATCTCAAAGGGAAAAGGTTGATGCCGTGTTGGTATCTGCCCGAGAGCCTATTTAGGAACAATAATAACGTTTGAAAAAAAAAGTAGTTTTTTTGTGTTTTTTAGAAAGTAACTTTTTATTTGTTCATTTTAAGGCCATAGTTACAATTAGAAACTTACTGGGCATCATCAATAACCCCTTTATCCACCCTTTTTAGACAAGTGCAAAGCAGGCCGAGCATTCTACCATGTTTTGAAAAAACCCTTTAATTCTAACGCGTACTCTTGGTTTCGGATTCTTATCCAAGCTCATCTTGGGGGCAACTGTCCTGACCTCCAACGGCCGTAGCGCGGAACCAAGGCCAGACAATTCGCTGTACTTCGTTTCAGCTTAGTTCCGAGCGCGGCCGATGTGATGAGCCGAAGGACCAATCAAACAGCGAAAGAGGCACAACGTCATGGCGTGCTCTCTGCAGTTGATAGGAATAGCCGGTATTCGCCGTCTTTCTCTCTGTGCTCCTCCGCCGGCTGGTCCTATCAAGCGCAGAGAGTACGTCATGACGTTGCGTTTTTTGCGCTTTTGATTGGCCCTTCGGCTCATAACATCGTCCGCGCTCGGACATAAGGTGAAAGGAAGCGAAGTATAGTCTCGCCCGCCATCCCGACATGACCACGGAAACGGAAGGGTCATGACATGACCCTCCCCTTTCTCGTAAAAAATAAAGAAGTGTAGCGCGCGCGTGTGTCCAGGCGATAAGAGACGCCTCTCTGTTCGAAACAGCATGGCATTGCAAGATTGAGCTTTGAATTTTGGGCTGGCCTTAGCTCGGCGGTTCAGCCGTCGGAGGGCAGGACAGCTGCCTCCAAGATACGCTTGGATAAGAAACCGAAACCAGAGTACGCGTCAAAATTGTTTTTTTTTTTAAACATGGTAAAATTCTCGGCATGCTTTATACTTGTAATCAAATGGGTTAATATAGAGGTTATTGATGATGCCCATTAACTTTCCAATTGAAACTATGACCTTGAAATGAACAAATAAAAAGTTGCTTTCTAAAAATTAAAAAAAAAAAAACATTATTTTTAAAGGATAATATTTTTTCTAAGTAGGCTTTTATGCAGACACCAAAACGGCATCACCCATTTTCTGTGCGATGCTTAGTTTTCGCAGGAGTGATTTGTCCTGCGTTTTCTGAAACACCTTGTATATGAGGGTTGGATTTCTTCCTCAAATAATTTAGACATTTCAAACATTTCACAACTAAGTGAGGGGAGACATCCTGCACATTTCACGGGTAGTAATCTTATGCTAATCATAGTGGAATATGGTGTTAAATAACCTTGGGTCTATATAACCTGCACCGAGAAAGACGAAACACGTGGAGAACTACAACACGTGTGGCCCCTCCGTTTCTGATCTTTCTATTTTACTCAAATGCTCCAAATCTCCAAAGTGTTTGACCGCGTGCCGCATTGCCGTCTAATATCTAAGCTCTCCTCATTCCGCATTCACGAGTTAACTCTTTCCTAGATCTGAAACTTTCTCTCCTTAAGACAGCAGTTCAGCACACCAGGTGATTTTTACTCAGGGCTTGCCGATGTAACCCCCGGGGTCCCGCGATGTACTGTCCTTGGCCCTCTTCTATTTCTAACATACATTAATGATCTTCTGCAGTGACTAACATCCTCTGTACGTCTTCTTGCTGACGATTGTGTACTGTACAGAAAGGTCAACAGCCCTGACGACCACCTACATCTCCAAGGTGATGTTGATCGGGTAGTTAACTGGTGATAAAAATGCGAAATGAGCCTTAACACAGCAAAATGTAAACTTGTTTCCTTCACCCGTAAGCGCGTAAATTCAGACTTTGCATATTCACTCAACATTTCACCCATCATTGCTGTTCCTGCTTCTCAGTAACCCGGTTTTGAACTAACTTCTCATCTTTCTTGGGTTTCCCACGTTAACACGATAACAGCTAAAGCATCCCGTACACTCGGGTACTTGAAACGCAATCTGAAATCTGCGCCCTCTCACCTCCGCTAATTATCCTATAAAACCTATGTTCTCCCGAAATTAGAGTACGCCTCCGCTATCTGGGCTTTTCCCCAAACCTGCAATATTAATAAAATCGGATCCATTCAAAACCGAGCTGCCCGCTTCATTTCTTTATTTTATTCGCGTTTCGACAGCGTGTCAGTACTAAAGCAAAAATTATTCTGTCTACCGGAAACTCGACGTAACATTTCTCGCCTACAATAAGTTTACCGATTACGCCGCAGCCGCGATGGGACTTGGTTCTTGAATCCGGAACCCCTGAACAAGGAATCACGCGACTTCAACACTAAGAATTTTAAACGAAACTTTGTGAGATCATTATCATTCAACAATTCTTCGACATCTTGTAAACCCTGAGATGGGGAACGATAAAAAAAAAAACGGACGAACACCCCATCTCAGGGTTTACAAGATGTCGATTAATTACCAGCTCGCCTGCACTCTATCACTGCTAACAATTCTTCCCTGCCACGTGCCATCAAGCTCTGGAATGATCTTCCCGAGGCCGTTGTGTCAGTTTCCGATCCAACAGTTTTTCGTTCTGGGTTAACCAAACATATTTTAGCTAATTAATAATGTGTAACCATGTTCTTTCCTTTTGAACTGGGCACTGTAGCTATATTTTGCATTACTCGAGATGGTAAGCTTGTGTGTATAATTATTTTTTGTGTCACTGCCTGCTTTATGGTACCCAGCTGTGGAAATTTTTGGTTTATTTTGAGGCGCGAAGTTGTGTAATATTGTTTGTATGAAGTCGGGCGTGCTCACTGCCATTCCCTATTTATGTCTATCAGACTGTATAGTCCCCCCTCAGTAATGCCGACAACTCTTTGATGTATTTTGAATAAATGAGTAAATAAATAATTAAGAGGCCAAATATACAGTGCGGCACTGTATATTTGGCCTATTATCACCGATGAGACATCAGTGATAATAGTAATGTGACTCCAAATCTCCAAGGCCTCTTTCAAGTTAGACTGCCTCAACTACAGTGTGTGGCTTTAATTCAAACTGATTTCTTAAAAATGGGATGTGGGGTAAATGCTTTCTTTCCCTGCATGTGTAGAGCAATCGGCGGACATTAGATCATAGGATAACCCATCCCGATTAGTAGGCCGGCTCGTTTTCGATACAAGCTGAGCCGAGTTCACACCCAGCGCTGACGGAACCCTTGTGTCCAATACATGATCAAAGTGTGTGACTAAGCAATGGCGGACAGGCGATGGCACAGACTTTCGAAAAGGGTCTTTTGGGCAACAGCACCATAATACCTGATCAATGGGCACCTCGCGGTCTGTTGCGTTTGTCTAAAATCTTTGTATTTGTGCACTAATTGGGACTGTCGTGAATAAAGCACTTTATACATGAAAGTAAAGTTAATAGCCAGTTAAGCTTATGAGTACACCGAGCGTCATGGTTTTCTTTCCTCATCTAATGTCTTCCAGGCCTCAACACAACTGCAGTGTAGGAACGCTATTCATGTACCGGTCACATTTTATTGTTAAAACGCATTGGAACTAAAATTAAAGGTCATGTATATACAATCCACAAATTAACCAGTGTAGCGATCCTCCGAAACGGCACACAAAATCAGTGAACGTCAGAAAAGACGTGGATGGTAAATAAATACTTACAACTGCAACAAACGCAATAAGAAAACGACTATGATTGTAAGAAGAACAAAATTAAGTCAAAGGGCGAACTTCGAGGTAATGATGTCCCGAGAGTCCAGCTCTACCTGAAATCAATCCTATCCCTAACGTCTTCCCTCGTTCACTCAGAAGTCAAGCGGGACAGCGGCACCGGCTGACGTCCTGGAGGCCAATAGGGAGTTTTCGTAGATCGTTTTCGTCGTCCCGCAAGGCCCTCCGCAACCCGCTACGATAGCGGGAACTCCACAGTCAAGGCTATCGGCGCGCAGGCGCAGTAGCGACTTCTTCGTTGCAGAACGCTTAGCGGAGGGGGCAGCGCGGTCTACGAAAACTCCCTAATGAGTGTCCCAGCGGTACCGTAGCGGGGACAGTCGCTGATGCGCTCGCGACGGGAAGTCGCCGAAGCCGAATCCTTGTCTCCGAAGACTGCGCCGGTCTACACCGCTCATGTTCTCTTCCGCCTCTCCTTCTTCCTCTCTTGGCCGTCACAAAAACCCGATAACATTTTATTTTCATTTTTTTTTTCTTTTCCCCACATCCTCCTTCAGATTGAACCCGTGACAACCAGCTTTCTTAGGAGGGCTTGATACTTATTATTTAATACCATAAAAACTCGCTCTTAATTAGAAGTTGGAATTGATTCATTCGATTTCACGAAGCGGGCCATTTAATTTGCAAGTCATGCCAAAATGTAAGAAACGTTTTAAACATTAGCATATAATAAGCAATACATAAAACTATACACATACTACCTCCGTTTTTTTTATAATTTTAATGTTAACTGGGACAGCTGCTCTTTAAGTTATTGACACCCCTAACGTCAATTTTTTTTTATTTTTGCAAATGATTGAAAATGATTTCGAGAAATAGCCCTAAATATTTCAGGCTTGTGAAATGCATATTTGCAGTGAACAAAATTAATTTGTTTGGCCTGAGGCATGTTTTTGTACAGATTCACAATCGCTCAACTCATATTTTGAAACTAATGACTCATTATACTTGAGACATACTTCTTCACTACAAACGGCAATATTATTACTTAGAAGAATAGCTCCGTTTGGAAGTTGATTGGTCAACTGAAAAAAAATTTATATAAATGCCCTCTGACGTTCGCTACGTTCACTTTTAAATGAAAAAAGAAATAGGCGCATAGGAATTTTCAAAATATCTTGCAGTGATGGATAATATTTTATATCCAATTTCTGTCGCCTCTGTATTGTTTAAAGCAAACAAGTTTTTCTTATGCTCCGCAGACAAAGGAGCTTGATGAGCTTGGAGGAAACACCCTCCCGAAGGTGATGGGACGGTCATGGCAGGAGTGATGAGCATTGAGCTTCAGAGGCAGTACTGCCTGATGTGGCCTGTAGGGGGAAGCGTCCCTTCAATGAAACAGCAATAGGCAAGGTTGCAATTAGTAATGTATTTACTGATACGCGTTCTGCCGTTTTCTACTTTTCAGTCATTAAATGTTTACCACAAGATGCCTATTATCGCAATAAGGTGAAATTTTATCTGATGTCTTATGCATTTTTGTTGACAGTTTGCAGTTTATATATTCCATAATTTGAACAGCCGATTGCTTTTTGTAGAGAAGCTGGTGGTTTCCTATTCAGAAAAAGGTGCTCCATTGTGCATTGATAATTCTGAAAATATTGTACTTCATCTTTAATTTGTTTTGCAGTTGCAGTGGTACGCTCATTGGAGAATTTCATTTTAGAGCGCAGCTCTTAGGTGCCCGTTTCCGGCTTTAGCAGCGTCGCAGTCGCCGTCGCCGTCGGCGTCGGAGTAACCGCGCGTTGCATTATTGGACATTTCCAATATTGACATCACACGTGACGTCACGTGTGACGTCAGGAGGGTCTTGAGTGCCGTCACGAGAGAGGAGAAAGAGAGGCGGAGGGAGGAAGGGGGAAGAGGAAGGGAGGACAAAGGGAGGAAAAGGGGAGGGGACTAGAATGAGAGGAGGCAGAGGGTGGAGGGAGTAGGGGTTGAGGGAGAATGACGGGGAGGTGGAGAAGGGGAGAAGAAGAAGGAGAGGAGAAGAACAGGAGGAGGAGGGGCATACCCTCATCTCCGCACCCTCCCCTCCTCCTCCTCAAGAGCTGTGCTATAATTCGGCGTTACAGTGAATAGTGAACGTCTTTCATTTTTTTACTGTCAATGGAATCCCAACACGCGTCTATGCATTTGGTGTGCTTGTTTTTACTACGCATCACCTTTTCGATTTAAATAATTTCTGTAAATTTTATAATTCCATAGCTTTGAAAACGTAAATAAGAGTTGGCATAAGATGTTTTATTGTAGCCGTACTGATTCATGCACTAGTAAAATCAGTAAAAACCCAAAGTTTGTAACTTGTGTTTTAAATGGTGGAGCTAACGTTCCTTTCTCTAAGAAGTTATTGCCACATTTCATTCGTTTAGATTCTCACAAGGGCAGCATGTAGTACTCTACACAATTCGTCTTCTTCCATCAGTCACTCGCGGGCGCACGGGTGAGGTCATCACCGAGGCGGAGACGGCAAAAAGCATCCACGGAGAGGCTGCTGGTCAGCCAGCAGCTGCAGGCAGCGCACAAGCTGTGGCCAGCACAAAATATGCAGCCACCACGCAAAAAGCCGGCAGTGTACTAGCTACTGACAGCGATATG
This sequence comes from Ixodes scapularis, assembly GCF_016920785.2. Lineage (NCBI taxonomy): Eukaryota > Metazoa > Arthropoda > Arachnida > Ixodida > Ixodidae > Ixodes > Ixodes scapularis. Next base: position 169,770,025 of record NW_024609846.1, on the reverse strand, counting down.
CTGATCCAGCTAAAGTTCCTGCAGTTTTGTAATTCATGGCTGAATATTCAACTTAAAACTGACCTAATAAAAATAATCTGCCAAGTGACTTTAATGTGTAATTTGCGAAATGACTTATTCTTGAATAGACCTCTCTTTTTAAGGCCTGTTTACCCATTTACTGCAGCACTAACTTGGTGACATACGCACTTTGCGCTCTATCAGTGCTCTGGTGCATGCGACACTGCCTTTTCTTGCTTACAGACACAGTGCAATACACAAGTAGTGCTGACTTTGCGTTATATTAGCTGCATCTGTGCACCGGCCTTTTGTTTTTCTCAATGCTGGAAGCGTGCTTGAACATCATTTTATGCTTCTCTGTATTCACCAGTAAAACATTTCTATGCAAATAACTCACTATTACTAAGTTAAGAAACTTGGAAGCCAAGAGTATTGATTGGAAACGTAGGAAAACCTGTTATTGCCTGCTAACATAATACATGAAAATATATTGGTGTGTCTTGCATTAGAAAGGATATAATGGAATATTGGTTTCCAATATTGGAAACCATGCAATACTTAAACATCAAACGATATTGGCTACGAATAATGGACAACATGGTAGATTATTCCCTACCAATATTAAAAATCACGGTATATTGGCTTTTCAACAAAATTTGAAAAGGTGGTAGATTATTGGTGGCTAATTTTGGAAATCTTAGCGTAATTATGATATAAAATATTGGAGAAGACGGTATGACAATGCATACCAAGATTGGACAAGAGGGTATGTTATTGTATGGCAATATTGAAACGAATGGTATATTACTTGTTTGCAATATTCGAAAATGTGTCATTTTGGCGGATTTCAATACTAGAGAACATAGCATTTAAATAGATTCCAAGATTTGGTGAAAGAGTGGAAAGTATGTGACCTCAATAACTTGAATGCCAATGAAAGAAATTATGGGCAAACAATACGCCAATATCGGAGCTTGGATTGGCCAACGTTGGAGCGGGTTGCCCTCCAATACTGGGTACAATAGTGGAATCCAGTTTCTTCAACACTGTGCCATCCTTGGGCCAACATTGGTGTGCTGCCTGGGTAAAGTAATTTTTAAAGACAAGATTTATCCCATGCCGCTTGCCACAGCATTCAAATTGCAAAACGCAATAAAGAAAAGGCTATAATACACACTCATCAGGCTTTTCTGCTCTAACACTCTCTTTCGTAGGCCTCAAAACATTTAGCATTACTCTGCTGTCTTTTGGTTTACCCGATTCGTCCTCAATCAAAACTCAAGTTATAAACAGATGAAAATCGTGACTGTGAATAAAAAATTGATAGAATAGTCGGAATGTTAACTGATCAATTGCCTAGCCCTATATTTTTGTAACAACATAGAGTTCCTCAGCTATTCATTTAGTCTTAGACCTGTCAATTACATTCTCGCCCTTTATGTCCACACCCGGAGGAACTTGCTATTTTTGTTTTTAAGATATACTGCATTTTCAATACAGAAATATGGAGCTAAAAGTGCGCCCATATAGACACAATATTTAAGCTATGTATAGAAATCGGACACCTCGCATCCCTTCTCAGCCCACCAGTGTCAAACGTATTAATAAGTTAGAAATTTCTTAAATATTTCTCGTATGCGAAAAAAGAACATGACAATCAAAATAAGAATGAATACGCTTGAATTCAATTTGCAAGCACAAAACACAGCCTGTCTAGAACGACAATTTCTGGCAAATTCATGTACAAGCCAATAATGTGTACAAATACACCCGAATTTACCATAGGATTGCACGGAAGAACGGCTAAAGTTGACTGATTGCTGTTTGCTTCCGTTTGCGTCCAGGAAGTCGTGTAGACATTAGTGTCAGCTGAACGTCTAGCGGTTATTATAGTAACTCAATGGTAACTACGAATCAGAGTTGTACGTAATCCGTTACAAGTGACGAAATTACTTGTAATCCCCTACATTTATAAGTAATTTAGTAACGAAATAATTACACAATTTCTTGGGTAATTCTAAAGTGATTCCCTTACATATTTGCGTAACGGATTTCTTGAAATCCGTTACATGTTTTTCACGAACCAACCCCCCCCCCCCCCCCCCCCCCCGCCGTTCTATAAAAAGGGTTGTTTTGTTTTGGTAAAGTCCAGCGCATTGACCAGTGCAAAGGGAGGTTTGGCAATCTTTAGTTCCCCACGGCCTTTCTTTACAACACCAAGCCCCTGAATTTTTTTTTTAAACCCTAACACTACAAGAAAAAAAAAAGAAAGAAAGTGGGGAGAAGCTATATCCGCTTTTTTTAGACCCTTTGTCGTTTCTTTGCGATCGAAGATGGGGAGAGGAGAACACCAAGTGATTGCGTGCCTCTTCGGGGAGCTCGAGACGGTAAGTACACACACATGAATTAACAATGTCCTTCTCGGTTATAGTGACTACTACTATTTTCATAACTTCACAACACGAGACAACGCTCCGTCTACACTAAAACCCACTTAAAAAGGTGCAATATATGTGAAGCTGTTATTGCCACAATCATCCTCGTTCCTTGTTGCACACTTATCATCTTCTCTTGCAAAGCAAGATGTATTTTTTTCTGCTTCTTTCACATTATTTGACCCTGTTTTAAAAGCTACTTACTTTTTTATAGTCCAATTTCTAGGGTTGACCCACTTTGTTTGTGAATTCCAGCCAGGTTATCTGCACCTCAATCAAACTTTTTGTGAGTCATCTTTTTGCGAGCACTTCAACAATAGTAATTGCCGTCATTTTTTTTTTTTTTTTTTTTGCTGTTGCTTGTTTTTCAGCAGGACGCATCTTATCTGAAGCAGAGATTTTTACAAATAAAACATAATGGTGGCTGACGTAGACTTGAGATTCTGGGCTTGAGGAGAGTGTGAAACTCATGAGTGGGGCCATAGCGTGGCTTAGTTCTCTGCCCTTCGCTGCTCGTGGCTTAGTTCTCTGCCCGTGGAGAACACCGGAGTAAACTGCAATCGGTCCGTGCTCCGTGCGTTTTTGAACGGCATCAAGAAAGGAACACACGGCACACGTGCGTTTACATTTCCTTGTTTTAACCGACGTTCTAATTAATTGCTGTAATGAATGTCTTGGTGTTTCTTCTTTATATTACTTGTATACATGTTTTTTTTTAAGCTTACCAGAATTGTTTTCTTTAAAAAAATTTATGAAAGCTAGATTAATTTGGTCTGCGCAGGTGAGTTGTACGGCCAGGGGGACATAATATAGGAGGATAGCCGTAACGATCAGTCGGCTAATTAGATAAAATTCGTTAATGAACTTTTTAATTAATAAAAATAGACATATAGTTCTAATTAGAAACCTGCTCATCGTCATTGAAAACCACTAAATCAGTCATTTTCAGAAAGACTTTTAGCATGTGAGAAGCGCAATAGTGCACTAAAGTTAGCACGCACAAAGCTAGCGGTTGCGGTATGGCGTCCGTACAATTTTTCCCTCTCTTATCTAGCCCCAGCCTTGTACCTGCTCCACGAGCGATAATTTTAGTGCACGAGCGATAATTTTAGTGTGTTCTTACGCATTCAAAGTCTTTCTCAAAATTACTGATTTAGCGGTTTTCGATGACGCTGAGCAAGTTTTTAATTGGAACTATATGTCTATTTTTATTACTTAAAAAGTTAATTAACGAATTTTATCTAATTAGCCGACTGATCGTTACGATTAGACCCCTATACTATGTCCCTGGCCGTATAACTCACCTGCGCAGACCGAATTAACCTAGCTTTCATGGTTTGTTTTTAAAAATTCTGTTAAACTTAAAAAAGCACCCCATATATATACTATTGTTGTTACACTTTATTAAGATAAGGATGGCGCGACGGCCTGGAGGGGACGGTTTGCAGGGGGGATTTCCCCCATATATATATATATATATATATATACATATATATTGTGGTATTCTCGCTCACCGCTTGTCTGGAGAAAGGGTCCAAGTCCTGATGGAGACATCTTTATTCTTCGAGCCCGGTGTTCGGTGGCTTGCGCCGCCATGGCTGACCTGTCCTGTCCCCCCCGTCACGCGCCTCGCGCCCCGTGCTTTGGCCCCGCGCTCGTTTCTCGCGCGCCGTCCGCATCGTCGCCGAAGTTCTCAGTGTCCGAAATCCCCACATCTTCCCCCCCTTCTGGATTGCCCATGTACCACAAAATCAGCAGGCAGTTCATTACTCCAGACGTTTGCACCAACCCTACTTCGCGGGACAGAACACCTCACAAATATAATTAACTTCATGTAGCCAATAACCGGGTCCACATCTTAAAATTAAGAAAAAGTGAGAATAACAAAGTATCTGTCTGCTTTCCTGCCGGTCTCTCCCCAACCGAGCATTGTCAGTAGCGCCGCTTAACTTTAAAAAGTCTTCCAGCTCACACCCCGACCAGCTCGCGTGAAGAGAAAGAACGTACGTCAAAGCAGTCACTTTCGCTTTGCAATAAACACTGATAAAAAATTAAGGGGAAAAGAGAGAATAACAAACGGTTTGCCTGTTTTCTGACCAGTCTCCCTCCCCACAACCGAGCATCATCACTAGCGCCGCTTAACTTAAAAAGTCTTCCAGCTTGCACTACGACTAGATCGGGGGAAAAGGGAGAACAAACGCAAACGCCAGCACTGTCGCTTTAAAATAAATTAAAATCCAGCAATAAGCCCTGCATTCTATAGTCTTTCCAACCCCCTTGGCTGATGTGCCAAAAGCAATACAAGAAGAGCAAAGCGGGAGAACCGGACAGCTTAATCTCAAAGCGGATAATTGACGCTTCCCGTGATCGTCTCAATGTCTTCCTATTGGCTCTTGTCTCTCTCGAAGCCTCTCCTTGGCGTCTCTGATCTATTCAGCTTTGCATTCAAGAGTGCTCCACCAAGATGGCGTAGCACAGCAGAAAGTGAACGTCCGCCGGGGCCATCATTTTGGGGATCGGGGCGCTCGCAGTCAGGGGTCCCTCACGCAGCCGCCCGCGGACAGCTCGAAGATATTCGCTGCTCCTCTAGTGAAGTCTGGCAGGGCTCTCGACGGGCTGCACAACTGCTGCTGCTCGTAGCAGCCCGGGTACCTGGAGTAGGCCTTTCCAGCAGGACTTGCCTTGGCCTGGTAGCGGCATCCAAGCAGGCGTCCATCGCGGATGATGTTAATCTCGTCCATAGTGGCTTTGTTTTACCGGGCCCCAGACAAGCAGAGAGCCCCACGTTGGGCGCCATTTGTGGTATTCTAGCTCACCGCTTGTCTGGAGAAAGGGTCCAAGTCATGATGGAGACATCTTTATTCTTCGAGCCTGGTGTTCGGTGGCTTGCGCCGCCATGGCTGACCTGTCCTCTCCCCCCGTCACGCGCCTCGCGCCCCGTGCTTTGGCCCCGCGCTCGTTTCTCGCGCGCCGTCCGCATCGTCGCCGAAGTTCTCAGTGTCCGAAATCCCCACAATATATATATATATATATATATATATGGAGAGTGAGAGAGAGGAAAGTATATATATATTGTGGGGATTTTGGACACTGAGAACGGGAGAAACGAGCGCGGGGCCAAAGCACGGGGCGCGAGGCGCGTGACGGGGGGACAGGACAGTTCAGCCATGGCGGCGCAAGCCACCGAACACCGGGCTCGAAGAATAAACATGTCTCCATCATGACTTGGCCCCTTCCTCCGGACAAGCGGTGAGCGAGAATACCACAAATGGCGCACCAACGTGGGGCTCGCTGCTTGTCTGGGGCCCAGTAAAACAAAGCCACGATGGACGAGATTAACAACATCCGCGATGGACGCCTGATTGGATGCCGCTGCCAGGCCAAGGCGAATCCTAGGGGACCCTGCTGGAAAGGCCTACTCCATGTGCCCGGGCTGCTACGAGCAGCAGCAGTTGTGCAGCCCGTCGAACGCCCTGCCAGACTTCACAAGAGGAGCAGCGAATATCTTCGAGCTGTCCGCGGGCGGCTGCGCGAGGGACCCCTGACTGCGAGCGCCGCGATCTCCAAAATGATGGCCCCGGCGGACGTTCACTTTCTGCTGTGCTTCGCCATCTCGGTGGAGCACTCTTAACAGCAACGCTGAATAGATCAGAGACGCCAAGGAGATGCTTCGAGAGAGGCAAGAACCAGTAGGAAGACTTTGAGAGGATCACGGGAGGCGTCAAGTATTCGCTTTGAGATTAAGCTGTCCAGTTCTCCCGCTTTGCTCTTCCTGTATTGCTTTTGGCACATCAGCCAAGGAGGTTGGAAAGACTATAGAATGCAGGGCTTGTCGCTGGATTTTAATTTATTTTAAAGCGACAGTGCTGGCGTTTCCGTTTGTTCTCCCTTTTCCCCCGATCTAGTCGTAGTGCAAGCTGGAAGACTTTTTAAGTTAAGCGGCGCTAGTGATGATGCTCGGTTGGGGGGAGGGAGACTGGTCAGAAAACAGGCAAACCGTTTGTTATTCTCTCTTTTCCCCTTAATTGTATATCAGTGTTTATTGGAAAGCGAAATTGACTGCTTTGACGTACGTTCTTTCTCTTCACGCGAGCTAGTCGGGGTGTGAGCTGGAAGTCTTTTTAAAGTTAAGCGGCGCTGCTGACGATGCTCGTTTGGGGAGAGACCGGCAGAAAAGCATTGAGATACTTTGTTATTCTCCCTTTTTCTTAATTTTAAGATGTGGGCCCGGTTATTGGCTACATGAAGTTAATCATATTTGTGAGGTGTTGTGCCCCGCGAAGTAGGGTTGGTGCAAACGTCTGGAGTAATGAACTGCCTGCTGACTTTGTGATACATGAGCAATCCAGAAGGGGGGGGGGGGGGAGGATGTGGGGATTTTGGACACTGAGAACTTCGGCGACGATGCGGACGGCGCGGGAGAAACGAGCGCGGGGCCAAAGCACGGGGCGCGAGGCGCGTGACGGGGGGACAGGACAGTTCAGCCATGGCGGCGCAAGCCACCGAACACCGGGCACGAAGAATAAACATGTCTCCATCATGACTTGGCCCCTTCCTCCGGACAAGCGGTGAGCGAGAATGCCACAATATATATATATGTATATATATTGAAAAATTTTTTTTTTTATTCACGAACTCCTCAACCGAGCCTCGACATGATCAGAACCAGACGAAGAAGAATATCGAACGAAACCTTATTTATGACTTAATTGTCACCTTAATGGTACCAACTATGCTTTGCTATTGTCTGGCAATATATGCCGATATAGTAAGATGTCCACGGCTGCAAGGACGAAGCTTTGCTCTATCTTCGAGGTAAATAGTACTTCCATTGCTTCGCTGAAGAAGCTCAATGCAGAGCATAAAGCACTCAAATACTCAAGGTCAAGAAATGGAACATTTCGCAACAATAAAAACTTGAGTAACCCTCTACCCTCTGTGTCTTAATTGAGGACAATAATGTTGAAAGTAACGCCATCAAAGTAACGAACTACTTTTTGGAGTAACGGTCACTTACTTTTATTGGAGGGTAATTGTAATTGTAATTATTACAATTTAACTTTGAGTAATTGTAAATGTAATTCCCCACTATTTTTCAGTAATGTGTACAAGTCTGCTACGAACCGTTCGCAACCCAACACCAAACGGCGGACGCCGCCGTTCGGCGATCGACTCTCGCGTTAGGCGTCTGGCACTCGGGTTAAAACACTCTATGGGAAGCCCCAAGAAATTCCAGAACGGCATGTCATCAGATCCAAAACGAACCAATTTTTAAATAAAATTATATACTGCAACCAAAGAACGCGAAAGCAACGCAATATCTAATACAAACTCCGGCGAATGCGGCGGAAACACAATATATGCATACTAGCATTAACTGCAGAAATAAGATAACTATTTTTTTCCTATTCGCTTGACGCCGTTTTGTAAAATAAAGATTAGTATGACGGAGTGCACCTTTCATCTGATGTTTCCTTAGTCACTCATACGAGGCATAGCAATCTTCTCTCTTAATAGTTATTAGATTTTGTGAGGCGCAACTTGGCACTGGCAACGCCTCATTTGAACGAGCTTGCTTACTGATCCCTTATTCGTCCGAAACTTGAATCCGCATCTGCCACCTGGGACCCGATTCAAATCAATCTCATCAACAATACTTAATCATATAATCTGTTCAGCATCTGACCTTACCTTTTATTTATTTCTATATGCCTTTTTCTCTTCACGAGCCTCACATCTCTCCATACCTCCCCACCCTCTGAATATCATACATTTTCTATGTAATCTTTTTAATGCCAAAGCATTAACTGTCCCATGGAGCGAAACAGGCGTTGCCTGGGACCGCGAAAAGCGACACCTAGATTCAGTGCGCCAAACGGCAGTAAAATTCCCATTGACTGCGACGCGCCACAGTTCCAAGGAACGCCACGCCACAGAGAAGCCCTCTTCCTGGCGCTGCAGCCCGCTTAACGGTAAAAGGGAGAAGATGCGCGCGCGTGGCCGTAGGGGTTCAGGTGGCCCCTCCGGAAGACAGCGGGGCGCGCTGCTTGTAATAATGCGCTGCCGTCCACGAATCCTTTCGCATTCCTACACGTAAGCAGTCTTAAGTGTCGGTCTGTTTTTTTTAGTAATATTTATACAGAGCGCGCGTCCAGTCATCATGTAGCGCAGCCAACATAATACAACCCATTACATCCATGTAAGGAGCGAAAGACAAGAACTCTTTTTTTTTTTGGAGCTCCTTTTCAGACGTACTATCATTGATTGGAACGGTCTTCCCCAAAACATGGTTGACTACCATTTCGGATGCTATTTCGTGAAATCACATTTAGGCTTTATAGTGAACATGTTCGTGTTTGTATATTTAATCTCTAAATGTTTTGATAGTTTCTGCATGCACACGTCTTTTCGTATCATATTTTTCATTCGTTGTTTTTCCCCTTTTATGCATTTCCCCCGGGGAGTCGACGCAAATTTTGTCCCCTGAATTATAAGCCTTGCTCACGTCGCCAGAAAAACGCCGCGCGCCGGAGGCCTCGCAATTCGCCATTACGGGACGTCAGTGTTAGCCTTAATTAACAAAGAGTCTCTTTGTGCGGGTCAAGAATAAAGAAAGAATAAACGTGTGGGACGAAGACGACACCACCACATCTTTCAATTAGCAACGGACATATAGGAATTCCAAAAGCGTGCAAATGATAAAAATACGGAAAAATCGAGGAAAGGGAAAGTAACTAAGACGAGAACGAGGAAGAGAGAGACTATAAGACTGCATTTTATATGTTCGTGCCTATCCTTTTTCTCTCTTAGCTCTCCGCAAATTTCCCGCCTTTAATCAGTCGCTCGCGTTTTTGAATTCCTCTATGTCCGTTGCTAATTGAATGATGAGACTGTGTCGTCTTCGTCCTACATGCTTATTCTTTCTTCGATTATGTCATTTTTAAATGAACTTTAAATCAACCTTGAGATGCCGATGTAATTCTACTACGTAAGAAAACTGAACGCATAAACACAGAATTCCCAAGGGTAATCTTTTTTTTCTAAATGTGAACCTAAACATAAAAGTGCTATACATTTTATGCAGAAAAACTTTCAGATGATAAAGTTTATCGTTTTTTTTTTAATGAACCTCGAAGCATGTTTTCTGATTAATTTAAACCCACTATAATCACATCCTTGCGCTTCATATACACTCTAAAAAAAAAGTGTATCACCTTATACCATTTTGTCCCATTTAATACACCAAAAACTTCAATTCGACGCACAGTGCCCTATGGTCGAACAGGCGGCCCCAAATTTTACAAGGGGCTTGCTAACGTTGCGATATAGCATACTAAATAGCTAAAGTACCTTATCAAAACACAAAAGAAACATAAAGAACATAAAACATAAAGAAACACTGAGTTTTTGCAGTAAAGCCAAGAAAGTACCGATTATTTTTTTTTTTGTAGTTTAGTCAATAATACGTACATGAGCTATTTTAATAAGTTGCATCACACGGCTATTAAGCCCTTCGTAAAATTTGGGGCCGTCTATTGGACTGTAGGGCGCTGTACGTCGAATTGAAGTTTTGGGGTGTATTATATGGGACAGAGGGTGTAACAATACACCCTTTTACACCCTTTTTTAGAGTGTACAATATAGCTTAAATCTGTACGAACCTGTCATATTCCGGCCTGGAGCCTTCATCAAGCAGCCCAATTTATCTACCGGATACACGGAACCTATCTGATGGCAACGTAAAGGGTAATCTAGTAAACGTGCAAATACGATGTAATACGACGGTTTGGGTGCCTACCTGCAGTGTATCTCGATGATAACCACCGTGTTTCACGGACGTAGCTTCGTCAATATATCTTCTTTAAAGAGAAAACAATAATTAGGAAATAAATCTAAAGTGTCACATTCAATTTAATATTTGGCATGCTCACTGAAAGGTACGTACAGTTTCGCAGCCCTCAATGGAATAGAGAGACAGATTATTATTGTGGTTATATGGCGATCTTCTTATTCAATGTTCAGACGCTCGCAGCAAAAAATGGCATGCGGGTATTTCTTCGGGTTCTTGGGTACAATGCGAAGGTAAAGTTTTATGGCGACTGACAAAATCGATGTCGTGAGTATACTTCCATGCTTTGATCGAAACACGGGTGTGTAGTCGTAGAAGGCCAAAAATATTGCCGAGTCAACCCACTAGAAAAGTTCAATATTCCTGGAAACCCTCGCTTGATTTCGTGCTTCACCAAACGGGCTTTAAATACAATACATAGATGTCAGGTCGCTGGCGAAAAAAACAAAAAACGAACAATGAAAAGATGATCGAGGCTGGCCATTTTCAGCGTAGAGGATGCGCATTTGGCGCTCTTTCCCGCATCCCGCCTATGGGTGGATGTCTGAACACGCAGGGAGCGAGCAACGGCCAGTCGAGCGTGCGAGGACCCGAGATTGCTTCGCTCGAGGCAATCGATGTGGCATTCGCCCAGCGCAGGTTTCTTTTCGCCGCTATTGATTGCCTCGGGAGCGTCCACTTTTGTTCTTTGTCGGGCGCAAAAGGCTACGCCGTGAACCGAGCCGTACTTTGACGCGCGCAGGAAGGGCTTCTGGGACGAAGGGTTGAGCGCTCGGCTTCATTCTTGTCGCCGCAGACGATGAATAAAGCGGCTGAGCAGAAGTTCCGCGCTACCGAAACTGCCGCCCCTTGGCGGGGATTCCAACTGCGCAGTTCGAGGACCCTGCGTATTGCTGGTTTTTATTGCTGTTTGATGGGCGTTGCGTTGTCGTCAATGTCTGGCGGCGAGACTAAGCGTTCCTGGCACGGGGCACGCCAGAGTTTGTCTGGCATCATTAATTCGCAGATTTTTTTTTACCCCACTATAAATATAGTTTTATACGCTCGGAACGAACCGAGTTTAAATCATACTGGCTAATGTCTTTATGAGAGAATGTGAGAGTTGAGTATATCAGCTAGAGTAATAAGTGGAATATTCTATTGACAAGGACGGCTGCGGAATTTCTGAAAGCACTGATTTAAATTTTCTGAGACAGGATTTATATATTTGAGGCTCTGCGGTGCCGTCTCCAGTAGCATGGTTTTCTATCACAATTTCTTTTTCCTCTCACCAGCAAATTGTAAGTCTAATATTAGTCACCGCCAAGAGGAACACATCAAACTTGTGTCACGATCATCTGGTGGGCTAGTTGGTCGTTTCAGGAACTTGTGTCGTTTCAGGAACTGCTTGATTTCTTCGCAAATCCCTCCCCGCTTTCCTGGCCCACTTTGAAATTACTTTTGACAAACGTAAAACATACCTCAAATGGAAAAAAAAAAAAAAATCACTTGAGCCTAACTTAGACAGGACGCCGGAAAGATGTCTAACTTGGCCAAAGTTTGGAAATCCTACCTTCGGCGTAAGAACGTTTTGCTCCAAGCCGCTTCCGAGAGCCGAAATACTTTTGTTTGTATTTTATAATCTCCCAAGTGCCAGACACGAGCCGAAAATGCGACGTATCAGCCAAAAAACAAGCAGTAAAACGTACTCTGGCCCCTTTTTCTTTCCTTCTTTCTTTCTTTTTTTTTTCGGGGGGGGGGGGGGGGGGGGCGGGGGCAGTTTAGGTGCAAAGTTACCGGCTGAAAATCGAACAACCGCTTTTCCCTCGGAAATTAACGGCCGAAGAAGGCAGGCCACAACCGAACAACCAGACAGTGAAGCCTAACTCTGGCACTAGCGTAACAATTTAAGGTCGAAATACCCCGGTTCCGGCGAAGGAATAGTAGATTAAGGTATGAACGTGCGTTTAAGGGCTTTCTGGAAGCTACATTTTGAAACAGCAACCGAATGTTGGCCAAAACAACTGGGCTTCTTGGGAATACGTCTTTGTATGTAGCAAGAAACTGAATTATCTCGGCGTTTAGTTATCTAGCTATCTCGCATGTGAATCGCATTTGACACGCACCCTGTCTACGCTAACCGCTCTTGCTATCTTCGACACAATCTAAAACTGGCACCGTCATCAGTAAAACAACTAGCTTACTCTACACTTGTGAGGTCCCAACTCAAATACGCGTTATCCATTTGATCTCAATGGCAACATTCCTTGGTAACAAACATAGAAGCAGTTAAAAATCGCGCAGTCAGATTCATATATATTCAGTCTACCGAGGAGACACCAGTATCCCTTCACTTATAATAAAGTTTAACCTCGATCTACTTCCATCCAGAAGAACATTATCACGCCTGTCCCCTTTTCACAAGATCTACTATTATAACAGTGATATCAGAACTTCATTGCCATTTCCACCTAATCGCATATTTTCTCGCATTGAAAACGCGTGTAAGGTACGCCCGATCTTCGCTTCATCTGCCTCGTTTCTTTAGTTCTATTTGCCGTTAACAATAGCGGACTGGAATAACCGGCCTAACAGTATTGTGACCCAAATAGATGATACCACATTCATATCGGAACTAAGTAACCACTTGAAACTCTACTAATAGTTTTGTCTATTTTTTTATTTATATGTTCTTTGGGTGATGAATGTTTTTATATGTCTTTATATAACAGATTTCAATGGCCGCTTAACCCCTTCTGTAATGTCCGTAAGGCTTAATAAATGATGATGATGAATTATACGAAACTCGTAGCGAGTAAATGCTAAGTACAAGAACGGAAAACAATTTGGTGTATTATTTAGATATCCAGTTCACAGGGAATACGGTAATTAGTAGCATTATAGTGCATCATGTAAGGCTTCATAACTAGAACCTTGATTGTTAACCGGGTAAACAGACGTCGTATCACACAGTTTCACACGTTTACTATGCAAAGTACGTTGATTAAATATTAGTATTCTGTCCCACTCTTGGTTTGCTGTATATATTGGACGCAAGAAAATGATTATTTATGAAATATTTAAAAAATGTCATAAATGTAGTTTTTGACTGGTTTACTTAAAACACTATATTTGTAATTTCGAAAAAAAAATGTTTTGGCAATTCACGCAAGCAAGCCATATTGGATCATTATTTATACTTATGTGGCATTAAAGACGGATTTAGCAACAAGACCAAAATGAAACATAAAGGCAGCACAAACCATCTGCGTTTCCATTTTGATGAACGCATGACATAAGGAAATCAAGTTGATCACATTAAGAAGAAATTGAGAATTGTTTCGTCCTACATACACCGTATTGATATTGCAGCATGTGCTCCTGTAAACAAAATATTTATCGAGCTCTAGGAGAGTCTGACCTTAGATATGGTATTTTGGTTTACGGCTCCTGATCGAATACGGGAGCGCAAACAGTAAACAAGTTCATATTTAGGATAGTAAACACTATTTTGTATGGTACAACAATTCAAAACTTAAATCTGATGCCTCAACTTAAGACATTCAATATATTGTAAACGCATACATCACTTCAATACATTGTTATAACAACATTTCATTTCTCTAAGAAAGAATTCAAACAACCGTTGCCTCAAAAACTCACCAGAAAGACAGAAATGTATCATTTACCCAGATAATACACACACTACGGGAAAATGCTGAGAGGGTTTTATATTTCCTGTACATTCAATATTGTATCAGAAAGACTTGGGGATCTAAGCTCTTTTAAAGCGGTTAAAGACAAGTTCAAGACGTGGTGTTTACAAAATGAAAGTTGAAATAATTTGTTCTGCGTCTTTCTGCTGACATTCATGCTTGCACCGCTAATTATTTTGCTTACTTGTGCATATTTTGCAATTGCTGTATGCTTATTTTCAATGTTAGCCATAACTATTTCGATCCTTCTGTGCGCGTACGTTGACCATTGTGTATATTGTGCAAATTGTTATGTCTTCTATGACTCATTTTCTGGTACGAATAGTAAGTGAACCTTTTGTTGTGTATTTAGTGAATGTGCACCGCAATCATTAAATATTTTGTCTTTCTGTTGTTTTCCCATTACACCTCGCAAACGTAATAGTCTGCATTGTACTCAGCTAAAGGAAAAAAAGAAAGAACAACTGTCGATGGTTGAGCGTGTTGGTTCCTAATTTGCGATAAAAAAAGAGGGACATTGAAGACAAACATAGAAGACAAGACAGACAGCCTCCTCTGCTTTTTTTCAATTACCATTTTTCCTTATCGTAAAAAATCAACTATGCGGTTCTTTTTTTTTTGTTCAACGCAATGAGCAGCGTTTAATTAAATTAGCTTTTGCGACCGCCGGACCACGTCGCACAAGCCTCTAGGCTTTGCAGAAACCTAATTTTGTACTGCGAAAAGAAAAGTAATAAATTATTATTATTATTATTATTAATATTATTATTATTATTTATTATTATAGTCGGCGGTGGTGTGTTCGGCGGAAGGTAACGACAACTATTCTTCACCAGCCATGAAACATCGAGCTGTTTCCGATCGTGCTCCGTTCCGTTCACCTTCTGGGCAGGTCTGTTCCCTTCTCGTCATCACCTTGTCCCTTTCGCCTCCACTCTACATTTCAACGTGTGTCGCCTCGCCATTGCTGCGCCGCTGACCAGCTCCCTCGTCGCCTACATGCCGTTTCGTGACACCCCCTGGCTGCGCTACCTTCACAATATAAACTGTGGAAAAAACGCCCGTGCACCCTTGCAGTCGGCAGCGGCTTCTTCGACCCAACATTTATGACAGTTACTTTGTACGGGTGAGAGGACACATACCTTCCCCACCTTTCTTGCTTTTTTGGCCCTCCAATATAAAGTGTCATTTTGTAATTCATCATGATCGCCACAGGCGAGTGTCTCGTTTGTTTTAAAGATGTTTCACCTGATGGCAAATACATGGTTTGTGTGGAGTGTAAGAGCGCTTATCACCTGGGGTCCTGCGCGGGGATCACAGAGTTCACCTACACCACAATGGCTGCTGGGAAAAGAGCGAAATGGCGTTGCCGCACTTGCCGTTCTGCTGATTCTGCATTTGCGTCGGCAAGCGTGGCTGAGGATCTTGAGCGCGACTCCCCTTCGGAGACCCCGTTCAGCGCAGTAATGGTCAAATTAGACGTTTTATTTTTCATGAAGGCAAGTGTCCACACATTGCTTACGCTCCCAGCTAAGGTTGACGAACTGTTAACACTGAAGCCTGCCGTGCAGAATCTTGAGGAGGCAGTTAAAACAACTCCAAGAGACAGCAGATGACCTCACAACAAAATATTACTCGGTACTCAGCAAATCAATTAAAAATGAGGAGAACGTTAAAAAAGGAAAAGTCGAACTAGCGGGGGTTGCCGTTACTGTGAAAAACCAAGAGTCTATTATTCAGCAACTTCGTAGTGACGTAAATTACATGGAACAGCGCAGTCATTCGACGAACTTGGAAGTCAACGAAATTCCACACACCAGGGGCGAATATTAAAAAACGGTCATTGCCGACCTCGCAGCGAAATTGAACCTTCCTCGTCTCTTGGAAACTGGCGTCCTTGCTATTCACAGGCTATCGTCAAAGCGCGACGTCGTGCCAGCTATATTAGTAAAGTTTTCAATCTTTAGGGTCTGGGAAGCGTGGATGGGTAGTCGTGGTTTGCTGCGTACGCTAAACCAATCGGGAGACCTATCAAAGATTTATTTTAATGAAAACCTTACACGTCTAAACAGAGAACTTTTCTGGATGGCCAGAAAAAGGCGAAGAAAGTACACTTTAAATTTGTCTGGGTCAAGGGGGGCAAGGTTCTCGCAAAAAAGGAGGAAGGCGCTCCAATTATTCGAGTGAGCACTGTGGACGACGTCGGAAGGATACGCTAGAGAAATAACGGCTCTTTTCGAACAATGCTAGAATTTCAGTGTTCTAAAGAAATAGCTAAATATTATGCAACATTTTTTCATGGTAATACGTTGAATACACGAAGGATAAAAAATAATGGGACCTCTTTATAGTATTGACTAATGATGTCATGGTAAATACGGACGTTTTTGTACTAACCGAAACTAATATATCATGAGGACTGGTGAAACCAATTCAAACTGGAGGGCTTCAACTCCTTCTGGTTTTCGCGATCGAAAACGGGGGGTGGGGGTATCGTGGTTTTCATGAAAGACACGTGGCTGTCACTAAGCGCGATTCATTTATTACTCACGCGGAAACTATCGGCCTGAAAAATGAAGGTGTTTCCTTCAAAGTTTTTTTGTTGGCCGGTTGTAGGCCTCCCTCCCAAAGTGTGAGGGACTGTGTGGATGAATTAAAGGAAATGCTGCCAGAGGTGAATAACAGGGGACAGTTTTGTTTGGTGGGAGATCTCAACGTAGACACAGCGAAGCAGGATAGATCTGAGGTATGAGATTATCGCAACGTACTGGCTAATGAAGGCGTGTAATGCGTCATTAGTGCTCTTACGAGAGAAGAAAGTTTAGTAGATGAATTGGTGTCGTCATCAATTGACCATATTTGTGTCAGAGCTCGAAATACTGTCGTCGTTTCGTCAGTTATCTCCCAAAAGCTTGCCAATCACTTTTTTATTGCATGTCAGTTTGGGACAATTGCGGAGACGAGGATAGATAGCGATAATAAACATAAAATGCTAATCATTGACAATGATATACTTGACCGACTCATTTCGTCCTTTGACTGGAGGTCATTCCGCGAGTCAGTTTCTGAATTCAGTGTTCCCGCAAAGTTCGTAGAGCTTATCAAATCCTTCAACGACTTATCCAAACTTACTGTGACAATAAAAAAACGAAGAACCGAGTTTGTCTGGTTAAATAAGGAGTCACCGACCACCGACGGATGACGAATAACGTTCCGAGTTCCGTTTAGCGAGGAACAGAGCTAAAGCATTACTTCCTTCCGCGAAACGGCAACATTTTAAGGGAAAGTTTGCAGAGGCGCGTGGCAGCTCTGCGTAGACTTGCGAGGTTCGAATTGTAGGCTAACTGTGGACGACATGATAAAGCGTAATTTCGGTGAAAACTTCAGGGAAATAAAGGAACGTTTCAAAACTTCTTTTTTTTTTTTGTAAACCCCACCAGTGTCCCACAAACTATGTTTGAGCCTGAGGCTGAGATAGAAAATAACGAGACTTCTGATTTTTTCTTTCTAATGAACGAAGATGACTTGTGCTCTTCGCTCTTCAGCATTAAACCTACCAGGTCGCCTGGCATAGATGGCATAACTGCCGGTTGTCTTCAGCGTAATTTTGAATATGTTAACGATGACAATATTTTCATAATAAACAGCTTTATCGAGTTGGGCGTGATTCCTGACTAGTTGAAGACTGCCGTTGTAGAGCGGATATTTAAGGCTGGCCAATCTAAAAATATTAAAGAAAAAATTACCGTCCAATCTCGATTCTACTCGTGCTTGGACGAATTTTTGAGAAAGACAATTTGTACGTTATGAATATTTTTATTGAGAAGTGCTGACTGTTATCCAGCAGGAAGTACGGCTTTGTTTCTGGAAGTGGCACACAGCAACTTTTGGAAGTTATGGCTGATGTGAGATATTTGGCATTTGAAGGTAAAAAGTTCTCTTGTGCACTATTCTTGGATGTTAGCAAAGCTTTTGATACGGTAAACCACGAGCTTTTATTAAAAGCTATGGAAATTCGGTTTCCGTGGCCCTTTTCATTATTCATTGTTAGTGAATCTGTTGGACAGAAGATCACAGGTCGTCTCTGTAAGCAACGTAAACAGTACATCGCAGTTTTTACAAGCCGGTTTTCCTCAGGGATCGTTGCTGCCTCCTTTTTTTTATATTTATGTTAGTGAGTTGGAATCTGTTATTTATGGATGTAGATTATTTCCATATGCGGACGATACTTTACTTGTTTCACGTCATGTAGACTTTTCTAAAGCTGTAAACATTTTGCAACCAAATGTTGTCCACCTAATGAATTCGTATAGTTCTAATGGCATAAAGGTTGACCCCCTAAAAACCCAACTTATTTGTTTTACAAATCCTTTAAAACCGTTTTTTAATGTTCCATTTTGCCTGCACAGTTCTTCTGGTAAACCCTGCTTTTGTGCGCCTGTACCCAGGGTAGACTCAACTAGATATATGGGACTCATTTTTTTTATTTGACATATCTTAGAATAAACACATGGCTCACGTATGTGGGGATCTAAGAAAAGTGGCTGGCATGATGTATAATATGAAAGTGTTTGTACCTTTCACTGTAAAAAAAATGATTGTGCATGCACTTGCTTACAGCGTTTTGAGATGCGGAGTTACGATTCATGCCCTTTGCACAGCGTCCTGGCGGGTTAAAGTTGATAGTATTATGAAAGGAACCTTGCGTAGTGCTGCAAACAATTCTACTTTCTTATCCAGTAGAAATTTGTTTAGTGACATGCAGATGCCCTCATTGCTTCATTTATTTAAGGAAACAGTAGTGCTCCGACACTTTTGAGATGACAATTTTAAAACGCTTCATAAGCCTGCTCGCCTTCTTTGTGTTTCTCCTCGCTTTAATGTAGAGAGATCTGTGACTAGATATGGGAAAAGACTGCGTTATTCTTATTATTCTTATGTTTCAGAAGTCTTTAATGCTCTTCCTGAGGATATATACAGTATTATTGGCAAGGGAAAGTTAAAAAAATGGCTTCGTTCAAATATTTTTTGGAAGCTAAATTGCGCAGTGCTAATCCTTGCAAGATTTTTTTTAAATTTTTTTCTCGCTTTGTTTTTGTTGTTTTGATTTGTTTTGTTTTGGGGTTGTTGATTGAAAGCTTTTTTTGTGTGTGTAAATGATTATGGTTCTCTTTTGTCGCCTGTTGGACTTGCCCGGTTCAGTTGTACAAGCCAATAATGGCTTAGACGAACCTGTCACTTGTGTACCGATGTCTGCTGTGACAATAAACTATTATTATTATTATTATTATTATTATTATTATTATTATTGTTGTATGCGTATGTACGTACCTAGGCTCGTTAACTCGTCTCTGCGCACGCTGGGTGTTGCCTCTCGCTTAAAGAGGGACTTCAAGCATCCTTCTGCGTTTCTCACGTTGTGCCGCTTGTTGTGCATGCCCCAGTTAGAATATGCCTCAGTTGTGTGGAACGGAATCTCTAAATCCAACTCTTCGGAAATCGAACGAGTTCAGAAAAAGTTTATATCCATCTTTAAACATCGCTACCTTATAAAAGATGTTCATTGTTCAACTTATGACGCAATGGAAGACTGTGTAGACTTGCTGAGCCTGCACCGGCGTCAGCAGAAGGCGGACCTATTGTTTTTGTTCAAAACGTTGCATGGTTCGATTAAATCATCAAGCCTCATGTCTGAAGTGTGCCTTAGGGTTCCACGTGTGCCTACTCGGAATCAGTCATCTTTTATATTTCCAAGAATTTTCGCCTTTTAAGCCCAATTATTAGACTGACTGAGTTTTATAACCAGTACTCTGAGAAACTCGATATTTTTAACTAGTGCTACAAAGCATTTGTTATTTTTATTGAAGACCTGTTCGTCGGGAGAATAATGATTGTGGTTCACTTTAAGATTGATTTCGGAGAGCACAGACACTCTTGGGTCTGTGCTCTCTGTATATTATAGACACTCTTGGGTCTGCTGCTTCGTATATTATTTGCTTTGGGTGCCTCTCAAACTTGTTTTTACATTACTGAAATTTCTCTTCACTGCACACAAAACCTAGAAATTGTATTTCATTATCATTCAGCTCAGTGAATGTCGTGTATTGTTATATTCAGTTACTGTATAGTGCATTGCTCTTTTGTATTTGTGTGTTTTATGTATTCATTTTCATCCAGTGTGCCAGTACCAAGACCGCAAAATTGTTCCTGGGGACTATATAAACATTGATTGATTGATTATATTATTATTATTATTTTTTGTGTGACTGAATTTGTCAGATCTCTCAGATTCTTGTATGGGTCTCTCTGAACCTGTCGGTGATTGCGATGTTATTATATATTATTTTAAGAAGGTATATTCGTTGTTGTGGTAGTCTTCCTACTCTGCGTTCGGACCCTGTGTTCCGTTCTTTCCTTGTTGTGTATATCGTATCTTTGTGTCAGCATGCGTTATATGTATCATATCTTTTACTCAATGTTGAGTTTTTTATGTTTTTTTCCTACTTTTTTGTAGTGTGTAAGTTTCGGTGTGCCAGCACCAAGACCGCATGGTCGTTCCTGGACACCTAATAAAAATTATTCTTGATTCTTGATTCTTGATTATTATCATGGGCACCAAGCGATCGTGTTGACAGCGCTGTAATTCTTGAAAAGTTGGCGGACCACTACTTTGTTTCCTGTCGGATAACACACACTTCGACCTCTGAACCTCACTCTAACATTATCAGAGGGGTCCAGATTATTAACATTGTCTCTTTCGACAAAGCTGTTGCCTCTTATGACTGGGATGGCTTTTTGGGCTCCGCTGGTGGCGTTGATCTGTATACAGAATTTGTTCAGGTTTTTAACTCCTTCACTGAAGCTGCCAAACGAACTGTTACCTTAAAAAAGCGCAGACCCCATCACGAGTGATTGACTTACGATATCCTTAAGAAAATTAAAGAAAAAGACATTTTGTGGAGCCGATGTCGGAAGTCGCCTAATAATGCAAATTTGCAAGTTGAATTTCGGCAGGTCAGAAATTGCGTCAACGCTGTCATTCGTTCTGCAAAGCGACGATATTTTAAATCAAAGTTTGAAGAATACAAGCTTAACTCGGCCAAAACATGGTCACTGATTAACCAATTTCGAGGTACTGGGGCTAAACAATCTATCGACCAAACTCTTGAAAATAATTTTGGTTCACTCACCCCGTCATTAGCAGATAAATTTAATGCCTTCTTTGGTAAATATACTGGTGTGACTCGAGCCGCTGTTGACAAGCGATGTACTCTGGCTGATACATCTCTAGCGTCAGCTTTTCTTCCTCCGTTAACTGATGCCGAGCTTTACTCTCTTTTGTTTAGTTTCAAAGCCAACAAGTCACCCGGTGCTGATGGTATTCGCACAAATGATCTTCAACGGAATTTCGATAAGATTAAGAAGGTTCTCCTAGTTATGTTGAATGACTTCATTACGAGCGGTAAAATACCTGAGGGTCTTAAGGTTGCCATCGTACGACCTCTCTTCAAAGGGGGTGCGCGAACAAAAATTGAAAATTATCGTCCTATTTCGATTTTACCAATCTTAGGGCAAATGCTTGAAAAACACCTTCTTCAGTCGATGAACGGCTTTATAGATAAACATGACATGATTTCACCCACCCAATATGGTTTCGTGGCTGGGAGAGGCACCCAACCGGCTCTTGACGATTTCTCAGATTACCTCTGCTCAACGTTTGAAAATATTATGTTCGCTTGTGCGCTCTTCCTGGATGTATCTAAGGCCTTCGACACTGTCAGTCATCAATTACTTCTAAAAAAATTACAACGCTTAGGTTTTCGGGGTCCGTTTTATTCTTTATTAGAGAATTTTCTAACTAATCGTCCTCAATTTGTCTTAACTGGGAAATTTAGAAGCTCTCTCCTTTCTTTAAAAGCGGGGGTACCTCAAGGATCTGTTCTTTCACCTCTACTCTTTAATATCTTTGTCAATGATATGTCTCGCGCTATCAATGGCTGCAAGATCTATCAGTGCGCTGATGACACACTCCTTACTTCGCGTCATATTAATTTCCCTTCTGCAGTCAACATTCTCCAGACGAATGCCACCCATCTAATGGACTGGTTTGCGGATAACCTTCTTGACATCAACAGCTCCAAAACAAAGCTTGTTTGCTTCCGCAATCCCCTTAAAAGACACCAAGCTACTCTCAGGTTTATTCTCCACTCCTCATGCTGCCATCCGTGTAACTGTGACCCGATCAAATCTGTTAACAACGTGAAATATTTGGGTGTTCATTTTGATTTCGACATGTCCTGGAACACTCATATGTCCTACTTATGCGGTAAATTACGAACAATATCTTGTATGCTCTATAACATACGGATGTTTATGCCCGTCAATGTTCGTTTTTTGTTAGTCCACCCGCTTGCCTACAGTGTGCTACGGTACGGAATCACAATGTTTGGTATCTGTTCAGGTCGCTGGCAGGCAATAGTTAACACTTTGTTAAGAGGCATACTGAAGAACATCCTCTACAATACGCCTCTTTCTGCCACTGCCGACATTTTTGAAAGCCTTCAACTGCCGAATTTCCGCTCACTTTTTGTTCAGACCGTCCTCCTTCGCAATTTTTGGAGCAGTGATTACAAGACACCGCTACATTCGTCCCGCACATTACGCAGCTCTCCTCGATTTGTAGTGCCACGTTGTTGCACCCGGTATGGTAAATGCTCGCGCGAATCCTATGTGCCACGTGTCTTCCCTCCCGGACTATATTTATGATATCACATCACTGAAAACTCTAAAAAAAGAACTCAAGTGTCTTAACCTTGATAGTATTTAGTGCCTGCTCCGTGTGCGTTTATGACGATCCTGATGTGCTGGCTGCTATAGCTACCGCAGATTCGAAATGTTGCCTCTTCTTTTCTATTTTATTTTTGGTCTCCGTGCATTGTGTTACACTTTATTTGGGACTCGCGTCTGTAAGTGTTCATTATATTTACGTTGTTACATTCATTTGTACATTGCTTTCGTATGCTGTATTTTTTTCTGTAATTAGTTCTCTGTGCTACAATCAGGAAAGGGGGAGGGGGGAAAGGGGGTTGGGCTGGGGAAGGGGGTGGGGAAAGTTTTATTATCTTTCAGTTCTCATTCTGAAGGCAATGCCTTTACCTTATCACTTAAGTGGACTTTTCTAATTTTTTTTTAGGGTGTCATCCCACAAGCCCTTCGCTGGCTTTGATGTGCCCGCAAACGTATGTCTTTAGTAGTCCCACTGAGTCAATAAAATGTATGTATGTATGTATGTAAACACTCTACATATTTAACAATAACACGCTGCAGTTTGTAAAAACGTTAAAGGCCATCACTTAAATTTGAACTGTATGCACTAACTTGCGGCGTTCACGCCGAAATTCCCCAATTTGAATGCATTTTTTTTTCTTTCTTTCTAGCAATTGGTGGTGGCGGTAGTACCATTAAGCTTATCGTGTGTTGTGACTTTGTGTTTACTTCTTTTAATTTTTAAGTGTATTTTCCTAGGGCTTGTCCGTTGTGTGTGTTGTCCATACTATTGCTTTATGCCCTGTTCTGCCTTACAAGTTAACACAGTGCACCTGTACCAAGACCGCAAGGTTGTTCCTGGGCACGAATAAAAACATTGATTGATTGATTGATTATTATTATTATTATTATCATCATAATTATAATTATTATTATTATTCGCATTTTGTCTCCCAATGAGTCCATCTAAAAATTTATAAAAAAAATTTTGTTTTTTTGCGTTTTGTATTCTTTGTTTTAAAACACCCTTATTTGATTCCATTAGATTGATTTCCTTTTGTTGCCCCTAGTAATGTCACTAGGCATGTGTCTCCTGACTGGCGCATTTTGTGTATAATCCAAAGGTGATTGATTCAAATAATGCGTTTTATTCGTGGCTATTATTATTGACACAAATAGGCTGTCGTCCTCAATGTGGTGTATTTGTGAATTAACTCAATTTTCCTTGTGCCAAATTCTGCGTCATATTTGTTGTTCTGCTTCGTTTTCATGACTAATTTTGTGAATGTTCTCATGCACTGAGAAACTCAAGATTCACGTGGACGTACGCTGCATCGTGCAACTCTTCAATGAACGATTCTGTGATGTTTTTATGTGACATAACCTGATTTTTTTTAACTAAATTTCAATTTTTTTTGTGTTTTGGAAGCCTAAGCTTCAACTTGATCTATTGCGAATTCTCGTTAAGTGCACACTTTTTTATGTTTTTCCTTTTTCTTTCTTCTTTTGTGATAATTATTTTGATATATTTGCAACCTCGGTTTTGTGACACAAGCCCTTGAAGGCTTTGACGAACCTGCGTTGTTCTGTGGATATGCTCCTCCATCACAAATAAATTATGACTTTTAAATTATTATGTATTTGTATTACGTATTTGTTTTGCCTTAATGGTGGACCTGGTCTTACAAGCCCTAGCTGGCTTTGACCAGTCCGGCACTAGCTCTGCCGCATCTGCATTTCTTAATCAAGATATTACTATTACTATTACTGTTATTATTATTATTATTACTATTATTTTTCGCGATCGACAACAAACTTTTATTTTGCGTGCTAAAATATATATATGTCTTGCAGGGTGGTAAAATTCCTTTAAAAATAATTAAATTAGAGTATTTATTAAATTTTTGAAAACTGCAAAAATGTAATTAAATTACATTACGAATTGCCACAATCCAAAATCAAAGACATTTTGTTACAATTACTCTTAAGAGTAAGGAATTAACTTTGAACTTACTTTTCAATACCTTGACGCAATAATTCGTGCTCATTTTACTTACAGTATATGTACCACACCTCTATCTTCCTGTTTACAGCGCAGCAACCTTATTCGTCTCACAGTGAACCATACTGAACAGTCGTTTCGCTCTTGCACACAACTGAAGCGTTAAACATGATGAATAGCTTCTTATTTAGTTGTGACTCAAAGGCAGTCCAATCACCAGTTTTGCAGTTAATTCAACGGTGGAGGAGTTATAGTTCGTATCAGTTAGTTAAGTTGGGCAATGGGAGCTCGTTCTTACAAGCATTTGCCGTGTGAAACGTTTCACTTCCGATGACGACTCAATCTAATCGTATTCCACCAAGAGCACTAGTTGACGCATTCCGGGTGATTCCTCTTGAGTAGTATTGTTCCCAAACACCCGAAAAGATCAAGCTATTGCGGGTTGTCACACAAAGGTGTTTGATGTTTGCTAAGCAGAAGTATCACCAGTTGAGAAAACGGATTGGTCGAGCATCCTTAAATTGTGTACTTTCCCAACAAAAGGATGGCACTATCTTCTCGTTTGCTTATTCCCAAATAAGCTCTCCAGGAAAAAGCAGAGAGGCATATTGCCGCGCGCGCTCGCCAAGTAGGCAGCGCGCGCGTGGCCTAATGGTTATCGCGCCTGCCTCCCACGCGAAAAGCTAGGGTTCGAATCCTGGAGCGACATGTCTTTTGTTTATTCCTCTAATTTAGTGTTCTGGAAAATTCGAGAATCATGTTGCTTGTTCCAGGCCCGAATGTTCCACGCGTCGAAGTTTCTTCGCCGATTATTCCAGAAGACCACGCATGTACATAAGGGGCTCCGCGTGGCGAGCCGCAGTCAGTTTTTCGCCCCAGCGTTCGACTGTGCTGCTACGCCGACTTCGACGCCCGCGACGCTCTGTTATTATCTTTGTACCCTTTTAGTTTTTTGGCACAAGTTCGCCACATTAAACGTTTCTTTCTTTCTGTTTATTTAGTGTTCCTTTGGTCACCACCCGCGAGATTTTGGTGGAGGTGCGGGGTAACCGCATGCCCGTGCAGCGCTCCCCTCCGAGTTCTCGGAGTGCAAGTCCGAACACAAGCCCCCAAGAACCCAACGAGGACCAGACCGAGATCCGATTAAGTCGCCGGAACCTTGGCCTACCCCCGGAGTTAGGACCCTTGCCACCCAGGACCAGGCAAACAAGGAGGACGACGATGGCCAACCAGTCGGAGACCCCGGCCGCTCCAGCCGTCGTTTACCTGCCCGTCCTACCGCGGACGGCTGCTCCATTCCACGGCGAGCAATACGAAGACGTCGAAGACTGGATTGACCAGTATGAACGCGTTGCCCGCCACAATTGCTGGACCGACGAGCAGCGCCTGAACAACGTCTATTTTTCGCTTGAGGGTACCGCCAAGCACTGGTACGAGAATCATGAGTCCTCTTTGACGTCGTGGGACATGTTCAAGACCGATCTCAAGGCTACGTTCAGCAACCACCACCGCCGAGAGAGAGCCGAGGACCTACTGCGAACCAGAACCCAGGGCCCCAACGAGAGCGTCACCGGCTTCGTCGAGGATGTTCTTCGCCTGAGCGCCCGCGCCGATCCTCAGGCTACAGAGGAGAAGAAGCTGCGACACCTGATGAGGGGTGTGAAAAGCGAGATATTCGGAGGTCTCATTCGCAATCCCCCGACAACTGTGGACGGGTTCGTCACGGAGGCGACGAATATGGAACGTGCCCTACTAGCACGCGCCAGGCACTACGAGCGACACCCTGGCGTGACTACTCTGGCAACATCCGGATACAACCTTGGTACCGACCTCCCAGGCATCCGTGACATCATCCGTGAAGTCGTCCGGGAAGAAATCCGCAAGATGCTCCCCGCTATGGATCGCCCGTCCTCCCTGTCGCTCGCCGAGGTCGTGCGAGATGAAGTTCATCGGGCCTTCCAACCTGAGGTTCCGATCAACATGACGACGCCAGAGGAGCCGACTTTGAGCTACGCCGCCATGGCCCGACGACCGCCGCAAGCTAACCGCCAGGCCACGGCGCCACCCCGACGAGACCGTCCGATGCCACAGTATCCTCGACGCCAGGAAGGGCAAGTCCAGGACGTCCGCCCGGAGCAACCCTCGTCGAGGAAGACCGACGCGTGGCGAACGGCCGACCGACGCCCGCTCTGCTACCACTGCGGGGAACCCGATCATGTGTACCGCCGATGCCCATACCGACGACTCGGGCTGCGCGGGTTCCACCCAAACGACCCGCGCCCCCGGTATGGTGAACGCCCTCGGGAGATCGACGAGTACCTGCGACGACCCCAGTCCCCCGAGCCTGCGTCCCGCCGAGAGTTCCGGTCGCCATCGCCGCGACGTCCAGCTTCGCCGATGCACCGACCCCGACGTGAAAGCCTGTCACCCCTCGCTCCTCGCCGGGGAAACTAGGCGCGGCAACCCCTGGAGGTGGAGTTGCCGAAGACGACCGACGTAAAGAGCCTCCAAGAACGACGGAGCGCTCCCACTCCCCCGACGCCACGCATCGCTACGACGCCCCTGTAACGGTGTCCAACAACCTAAACGTCGTCATTGACGGCCACGACGCATCGGCACTCGTGGACACCGGAGCAGACTACTCAGTCTTGAGTGGGAGGCTCTCCCGCCGCCTTCGAAAAGTCATGACGCCGTGGGAAGGACCCGAAATACGAACCGCCGGAGGACATCTCATTACACCAGTCGGGAGATGTACTGCTCGCGTCGAGATCCACGGTGAAACGTGCCCTGTCAGGTTCGTCATTCTACAAGACTGTTCGAGGGACGTTATCCTCGGAATGGACTTTCTCTGCGAGTATGGCGCCGTCATCGACCTCGGAACAAACCGGCTGACGCTACGAAAACCTGCTCCACCATCGGAGGATCCCCAAGCGACGTCACCCACGGTCCGAGTCCTCGCAAACCACGTAAACCTACCACCGCGGTCGAGTGTTTTCGTACTTGTCGGGATCGATGAAGCTTCCTATGGTGAAGTTCTTCTCGAGGGAAACCTCCAATTGCTCCTGGGAAGAGGCATAGGCGTCGCAAGGGGAGTAGCTGAACTTCAGGATGGGCGGACTGTGGCCCTCGTGACGAACTTTCGAAACGAAACGCAACACCTCACGAAAGGTGCAGCCGTGGGCCACGTCGAGGAACTCCGAAACCCCGCCGAAATCACCGCGATTACTGACGAATTCTCGCCGTCCCAGCAAGACAGTACGTCGCCAGCGCAGCTCGACATTGACCCTAAGCTTCCGGACCCTAAACGACGTCAGCTGGTTAACCTCCTCGCCGAATACCGCGACTGCTTTGCGACGTCGTCGAAGGTGCGCCAGACCGCGGTTGCCAAGCACCGCATCGTTACCGAGGACGACGCGCGCCCTGTGCATCGATCACCGTACAGAGTCTCCGCGAAGGAAAGGGAGGTGATCCAGCAGCAAGTTCAGGAGATGCTGAATGACGACATAATCCAACCTTCAAGCAGTCCATGGGCCTCTCCAGTCGTGCTGGTTAAGAAGAAGGACGGAACTCTTCGGTTCTGCGTGGACTACCGACAGCTCAACACGGTTACGAAGAAAGACGTCTACCCACTGCCCCGCATCGACGACACCCTAGACCGGCTGCGCCACTCTCGATACTTTTCATCGATGGACCTGAAGAGTGGCTACTGGCAAATCGAGGTCGACGAACGGGACCGAGAGAAGACAGCCTTCGTCACGCCGGATGGACTCTACGAGTTCAAGGTGATGCCCTTCGGACTATGCACGGCGCCAGCAACTTTCCAGCGTGTCATGGACACCGTACTGGCAGGGCTGAAGTGGCAGAGCTGTCTCGTCTACCTGGACGACGTCGTAGTATTTTCAGCTGACTTCGACGAGCACTTGCGACGACTCCGCACGGTTCTCCATGCCATACAGACCGCCGGGCTCACTCTCAAGCCGTCAAAGTGCCGGTTCGCCTATGACGAACTGAAGTTCTTAGGTCACGTGGTTAGTAACGAAGGCATTCGTCCAGACCCAGAGAAGACTCGCGCGGTCGCAGCATTTCCAGTGCCAAGAGACAAGAAGGCCGTGCGAAGGTTCCTTGGGCTATGTGCCTACTATCGGCGCTTCGTTCGAGATTTCGCAAGGATTTCCGCACCGCTCACAAACCTCACGAAGGACGCCGAGAAGTTCGAATGGGCCGAGGAGCAGCAGCAGGCATTCGACGAGCTGAAGCGACGACTGCAGACGCCTCCTGTTCTTGGACATTTCGACCAGGATGCGGAAACCGAGATTCACACGGAAGCAAGTAACGCAGGACTTGGCGCGGTACTGGTTCAAGTTCAAGAAGGCACCGAGCGAGTCATCGCCTACGCAAGTCGGACATTGTCCAAGGCGGAGCGAAATTACTCCACGACTGAAAAAGAATGCCTTGCGGTCGTCTGGGCAATCACGAAGTTCCGCCCGTACTTGTACGGGAGCCCGTTCCGTGTAGTCACGGACCACCATTCGCTCTGCTGGCTTGCTAACCTGAAGGACCCGTCAGGACGTCTTGCTCGATGGAGCCTCCGACTACAAGAGTTTAACATGACAGTGGTCCACAAGTCCGGCCGGAAGCACAGCGACGCCGACTGCTTGTCCAGAGCCCCCGTCGAAACCCCTTCCGGCTGCAGCGACGACAATGACGACGAGAGCTTCCTAGGAGCTGTAAACGCCGACGACATGGCACGACGTCAACGGGACGATCCTGAGCTGCGCGCATTAATCGAGCACCTGGAAGGGGGTGGGGGTACCGTGCCACGTGTCTTCTCACGAGTACTGCCAACCTTCGCCATTCGACAAGGTGTACTCTACAAAGAGAACTTCGGCGACAACAGCACACCGTGGTTGCTGGTAATCCCGACCGACCTTCGGGAGGAGATCTTTCAAGCATGTCACGACGACCCGACGTCGGGACACCTCGGTTACAGCCGAACACTGGCCCGTATTCGTGAAAAGTATTACTGGCCAAAGCTCCCCAAAGCCGTCCACCTCTACACCCGATCGTGCCACGAGTGCCAGCGACGTAAGAAACCGCCAACGAAACCGGCCGGCCTCCTGCAGCCGATTGCTCCCCCGACCGCACCGTTCCAGCAGATCGGAATGGACCTACTTGGCCCCTTTCCGCCGTCAACATCGGGAAACCGCTGGATAATCGTCGCCACAGATTATCTCACGCGGTACGCCGAAACGAAAGCCCTCCCTTCAGGGACTGCTGTGGAAGTCGCCAAGTTTTTCATCGAGTCCATCGTCCTCCGGCATGGCGCCCCCGAAGTCCTGATCACAGACCGAGGGTCATCGTTCATGGCACAGCTGACCCAAGAAACCCTGCGTCTCAGCCACACCAGCCATCGTCGCACCACGGCGTACCACCCGCAGACCAACGGGCTCACGGAAAGACTCAACAAGACCATCGCCGACATGATTTCCATGTACGTCGACGTGGAGCACAAGACATGGGACGAGGTGCTGCCGTACGTCACCTTTGCCTACAACACAGCCGTACAAGAGACCACCGGAGTGACACCCTTTCAACTGGTGCATGGGCGCAGGGTAACGACAATGCTGGACGCGATGTTACCCCACGAACCGGCTCTCGACGGTAGCGACGACGCCCAGGTGGTTGCCCAACGGGCAGAAGAAGTCCGCCAGCTCGCCAGACACCGTATTCAAGCCCAACAACGTGTCGACGCTGGCCGCTACAACCTTCGTCGTCGGGACGTCCACTTCCAGCCCGGAGACAGGGTGTGGGTGTGGACACCGATCCGCCGCCGTGGTCTCAGTGAGCAACTCCTAAAGCGCTACTTCGGACCCTACAAAGTACTTCGTCGACTCGGTGATCTGAACTACGAGGTGATGCCCGATGGAACACGGACTTCATCACGCCGCCCTCCACGACCAGAAGTCGTCCACGTCGTGCGCATGAAGCCGTACTACGCTCGATAGGACAGTGGACCTTACGTATTCCAAATGACTCTTTAGTTTACCGTTCTTTTTGTTGGCTTTTTGTTTTGTGCTGCATCGGGGCGATGCACTTTTTAAAGGGGGGAGTAATGCCGCGCGCGCTCGCCAAGTAGGCAGCGCGCGCGTGGCCTAATGGTTATCGCGCCTGCCTCCCACGCGAAAAGCTAGGGTTCGAATCCTGGAGCGACATATCTTTTGTCTATTCCTCTAATTTAGTGTTCTGGAAAATTCGAGAATCATGTTGCTTGTTCCAGGCCCGAATGTTCCACGCGTCGAAGTTTCTTCGCCGATTATTCCAGAAGACCACGCATGTACGTACATAAGGGGCTCCGCGTGGCGAGCCGCAGTCAGTTTTTCGCCCCAGCGTTTGACTGTGCTGCTACGCCGACTTCGACGCCCGCGACGCTCTGTTATTATCTTTGTACCCTTTTAGTTTTTTGGCACAAGTTCGCCACATTAAACGTTTCTTTCTTTCTGTTTATTTAGTGTTCCTTTGGTCACCACCCGTGACAATATCACGAGCAGCAGCTGCTCTGCTTGATTCTCGTATGCTCCGATTAGTAAAAAAGCACCTTTTTTTACAAGGCCAAGAATACGCACGTAACGTTTTGGGGCCTTGACAAAGCGTTTGGGATTTACTATTTATTCCGGTCGTTTGTTGTTCACGATAATCGAAGCTGACGGTTTGACCTTGCATGTCGATAGGGCAAGAAGGATGGAGATGCGCCCTGTCTTATCCTCTCGGGTTTTAAAATATGTTGATCTCACTGGTAATGTGCGCCTTGCCTTGTAGTCTATAAGCTGCTCACCACTCAGCTTACAGTGCGGTGGAAGCTACGTGCTCGTGGGAACAGCCACGGTTCCATCTTTTGCCACGTAACCACGCTTTCATTCATACCGACGTGCGGGGTAGGGGTCGGGCTATGAAAGGAAGGTGGTTGCCTTGTTAATTTGAAAACCAAGGGAACAGCGGCAGCTTCACAGGAATCTGAAAAGTTTTCATTCGCGGTGCGCGTTCTCATCGTTCGAAAAAGATGGTAAAGGGGAACAAAGCTCCACGCTCGCCATCCGCGAGCGCAGGCCCCGATATTGTTTGCATGCTTACTATGCGGCTGCTCTCTTCTTCGACCAGTCTGGTCTATTTTCAACACCATCGCAACCGAGAAATGAGTCACGTGCTGATTTAAAGTGGATGAAGGCGTTGAACTGGGTGGTCAGTAATCAATTCATTTTCCAGCTTTACCTCACAGGACCGTATGTTGCCATCTGTTGCTTTGTGAGTCTTCAGCACTCTTCCCATTCGCCACAATTGCCATGGTGGATTGCTATCATGCACAATAACGACATCGTCTACGCTTAGCGTCGACGCATTAGCTTGTTTCATACGGCGCGTTGATCGAAGCTGCAGCAAGTATTCATGATGCCACCTTTTCCAGAAGCTGTCCGTTAAGCGTCGTCGATACTTGATCCTCTTGAATAGCTTTGTTCTTTTGGATTGGTACTTCGTCTTCCTTATTAAGTCGGGCAAGAACGTAAATATATTCCCAAGCTGGATATCTCATGGTGTTATCGGTTTAGGCTCCGTGGTGCCTGTGCTGTTCATTGTGAGAGGTCGAAAGTTGACTATCCCTTCACCGTCGGTCAAAAGAGAGTAAATAACTTTTCAAAGGTTAGACATGTCCTCCCCAGCACGTTTCGCGAAAACCTCTCCCACCAGCTTCCCCACCATGGGGCACTAAGAACAATGAATTTCCATGCTATTCGGTTGTTGGCAAACAGAGCCGTAAAATCTTATTGCAACACTCTAAACAACGCATATAGGTCGTTCGATGCCTTCTTAAACGTTAGTGCGCTGTCAGAGTAAGAATAGATCGTTGTTAGAGATCTTCTCCATACTGTGAAACGCCGAAAGGCCAGTTGAAAAACTTCTGTAGACATTGCTGCCACGAGTTCAAGAAGAACAGCACGAGATACTACACGAGCAAAAAGTGCAATGTATCACTCCGCGCTACCACTTGCTGCCCTGACATACAATAAACCTGAAAAATCTACGCCTACAACATCAACCGCCAGTCGGTCAAGGGGAAGTAGAGCCGTTGGGGTTGTGTCAGCCTTGACAGGAGCCTCTTGCATAAACAGCAGTGAATATCACATTTTTTTCTAATTTTCTTCCACTTATAATTCAAAATACTTGTCGGCGTTTGTGTTAACTTAGGTTTGCCTTGCTGCATGCCCATCCCGGAGGAACAACATAAAGCCAGGGTTTCCAAAACAAGAAACTACTTTTATTTGTATAACGGAAATGGTTGGTTAGTAGTAAAGTACAACGATGGCCGTGGCGTTCATCCTACACGTCTCCATGTCCTCGGTCCGTCTCCCCCGTACCGTGGGCGTGTCCCCCTTTTATAGACTCTGGGCCCTTACAACCAGTATGTACAGGCTTGCCTCATCAACCTGGCTGGAGGCAAGTTCGAGGAGGCAAGTCCAGGATGCAGTCTATGGGCGGTCGGTGGTGGCCCCTGGCCGCGGTGGCAGACCCTCGCCACCACATGCACCAACCTGCCTTGTGCTTATCCGTGAAGACCCGGGAAGTGTGCGTTCGGCACAACCAGGGTTGTGAAGTGATGCTCACTTGGCATTATGATTGGGTGTTTTACTTTGTCCGATGCTGGCAGCATTTGAAGCCGGACTCCGTCCCGGAGGACATTGTCTCTATCCAAGAAGTGACTCATTTCTGCTGGAGACGACTGCTTGGGAGCATTTTATTTCTCCAATAGACATGTTATCTTGTCTGGATAAATACTGTTCTGAACGTTGCTGATTCAGTATAATTCGGCCCCAGCTATCTTCTTGGCACTGAGTGGTTCACTTGACGGTTTTCCCATTTTGGCAGTTCTTCAGAACTCGAAGACACAAGGCCATCACTCTTAAATGGGTTATGCCACGATAAAAATAAAATATGAGACAACTATACTGCTAGGACCCATTGTATGTTCCAATAATCGTCATAAATTTGTTTTGAAAATGGCACGATAGTTTTGTGTATAAATCGACTTATATGCCGGTCCTTCGGATTCGCCCCATTCGAAAAGGCCGCCGTGGCTGGGGGGCTTGTGACGTACCCAGCCTCCCGCGCGGCGTTCCCTTGCACGCACTCACAGACTTGACTCTCTGTACTCCTGTCGTCCCGAATTCCACCTTCCTCGTTTACCGTCCGCGTTTCGAGCATGCGGTCCGTGACGATTACATCTAAGGCATCGCTCGCTTTGTCAAAGTGCTCGACATTGATAGCAGCAGCGATGAGAGTGATTGCTATCAAGAGATGTTGGAAGCTGATCATTTTGACTGCGACCCGCTGGTGACCTGCTCCAGCGACGGCAAGTTAGTTACGGACGAACTCGCCGTGGTCACCGTCGTCCGGGATTATCTCGCAGGCGCATGCAGGGTGGAAGGTAAATGGGCCGGGGGTGAGAGCGAGAATACCGTTCGCGTTGCCGAATTGCGTTAGTGGTTTTGCAGAGAACCTCGGCGAGGAGGGCTTGGGCGATCATGGTGGCGCCTAGAATGAGAGAGCGTTCATAATCACGTGGTTTATGGACAGCATGGCGTGACTAGCTTAAGCAGTGCTGCCTGGTCGCTAGATGAAAGTGGTAAAAATTCGTAAATTGATTATTGCAATTTCCAGGGCTCTAAAATCGCGTAACTTGGTGTATATACTAAGTGGCCTATGAAGATTACATTTCAAAAATGACCTATTTGTTTACTTTTCGTGTCATAACCCTTTAAAGAGTTACTCCACAGATTTTTTCATTGTTTTTGATTAAATTGAAATTTCGCTAAACACATTAGCAAACATCGCTAAAATAGTATCCCAAATATTAAATCAAAATATCGTTTTTTCGCGAACTTATTGAATTTACAGTTTTTGTCCTCACCGTGTTTTTTTTTAATTTTTTTATTGAACCTTTTTTGACAACAACGAAGAAGTGACGTCAGTGGAAGGCAGGGGTTCACATTTTGGACTGTAGAATGCCTTCCCAACTTATTCGAAGCACCTTAATGGTGTCAAATGAATGCATTGGAGGCTTGCTCTAGTACCCGTGCTCCAGCACGGAACGATTGATTGCCATATTCGATTTTTTTAGATTGCTTGCTGGACTGGCAAGCCTGCGCGCCGTTGACGTCACGGCACTGAAAAGTGCGAGTATATTTGAATGTTGGTTTTTGCATCTTTTTCATTTCTCGATTTCACAATAATTATTCTGAATTTCGCGGTACAAAATAGTATACCGGAAACGGCAAAGGCCGGGGAGTTAGAGAATTTAGTTAGTTGGAGGTAGCTAAAAAACCTGTGGAGGTGCGATGAAGCTCGCTGTATCTCGTCAGATCTAACAGCAGTTAGGGTGGTGGTGTTTGCAAAATCACGTGAACTGTTTTTCTCTCTTCTTTCAACAAGTCTGTCTCCTCTTTGTTACTCAACCTCAGATCTGACCATTCGTTTTTGTGTTCAGTTGACCGCTTTGGTCCTGACCACAATAACTCTTTCGACACCATTCGGGACACTGCGATGCCACGAGTAAGCAAATCCGCTGTATTGTCAGTCCCCGGACAGTACCTCCAACGAGGAGGACCAGTGTTCCATTGTATCTCCGTAAGTCGGTTGGTCACGAATGTCTTCTACTTGTGGGTTCGGTGTTGATCCATGTGAGCGTTATGAGAAAATGCGTCCACAGTGCATATTCGTGCGGAATTTCTGGGATGGCCTTCTCAAGACATCGGTGCACTCTCGACGCGATGACGGCTCCCATACGTTTCAGGCGAGGAAACCTCTGATCCTTAATAGGAACAACCCAAGCCTTTGTCAATAAAAGCGTAGGTCGTTCAAGTGGCTATGATTCTTTGTTGTGTTCGCTGCAGCTTCATAAGAACTGAAGGTTGCTTCGCAGAAAATATGAATTTGGGTGTTCTTGCACTGCCCTCCCTCAAATACAAATCTTGGAATGACAAGTGCATTCTTCATTGAAGGTCACGGCACCATTACTGCCATTCGTTCTCCAGATCCTCGGGTAGAGCGCTATCCCACATGATTCCTCTCGCCCATAGCTTATGAAAAAGTGTCTTCAATCGGATTGTGAAGGGCGACACAACTCCCCCGAGGGGATCAAAAATCCTACATGAGGCTTGTAAAACAAATCGCTTAGTGTCATCACTCAACCTTAGGAACTTTAGTAGAGCTGGAAACGGAAACTTCAAGATATCCTTCTCTGAGTCTCAGTGAATTAACAGAACATTCTTCTTTGTTCATAGATAGGCGTGACATTTTCTGGATTTGTCTGTTCTCGACGTAGAACATATTTCAATGCTTATCTATTTGTAGTTCACTTTCGGAGAGTAATTCCTTCGTTCTGCATAACAGACTTCGAGTGATGGTATATCTTGATGGCTTCTTCCTCGGTATTTGTGCAAGTAACCAAGTCGTTAATGGAAGAAGTTACGAAATACGTCGCCCACTTTTTTCTTCTCTGTAGGCAGCTTTTTAGGTGTTGGAGGATCGTAGCCGTCAAAAGAAATGGATTAAAAGTAGCATTAGAAAGAACCTTCGTCATCTTCCACGTCTGTACCTCGTCATCCTTAAAAAAAGTCGAAGGCGGTATTTCTTCAAACCAGAGAAAAAGGAGTGCATTTTTGTCCTTTTC
The DNA here is from genome assembly GCF_016920785.2 of Ixodes scapularis. Lineage (NCBI taxonomy): Eukaryota > Metazoa > Arthropoda > Arachnida > Ixodida > Ixodidae > Ixodes > Ixodes scapularis. The sequence continues at coordinate 169,733,559 of NW_024609846.1, read as the reverse complement.
TGTTACACATATTTGAAGAAATACGTGTCTTTTGGATGTCTCAGGTTATTGCGAAGCGGCTCGACCTAAATCGTCGCAAAATTCCAAGAAGGTCTTGATAACGGTTGTCTCCTTTCTCCAAACATTCGTTCAGACTTGCTCCCAACTGCGTGTGAGGATGCATCGAAAACGACTGGAAGTCGTGTCCTCAGCGCGTTTTCTCTTATGACCTTAGGATGTGCTATGTAAAATATTGTGCCTTCGTCACCCGCTGTTTTGTTCGGTACCATTCTGCGTTACCCACTATCAGTTACTCTTTCATTGCTTCGTCATAGTGAAGGATTAGGGAGTCAATCCTCTAGAGTCGACTTACACGTTTTTGAAGTCTCGCCATTGTTTCCTGCTTGTTGTCCTTAAAGACACCTATAGTGCTCTTCCACGGTACTAACGCTTCGTACTGTATGCCAGACCGGCGAATATTCTCTTTAAACGGGCACATCACTTGGGTTGTTTCGGACTTTTAGTCTCCTGAATCTGTGGTTCCAGGCTCTCTAACATCCACAATGATCGGAGAGTGTCTTCAAATTGTTCTATCTGCAGGACAGGGACGACTAATCTAGGTTGAGTTCTATGCTACTTCAGGATAGGTGTCCGTCCGTGGAAAGTCCAACACAGCTTGGTATTTAATGCAAAAAGCGTGCTGCAGCTCTTACTTCCAGTGACTTCACCAGTCATAAAGCACCGTATTTCGTCAGAGCCAATCAAAATACTGAGGCCGTTATGTGCAGAAACCCCTGGACACATTAGGCGATCGTCAATGAACTTTCCATGTTTCTTCATGTCAGCTGCGACGACTAAATCCGTTGTTAAAGTAGATATATCTAGACATATCACCGGGGTATTGATCGCTTGGATCTTCTATAGGTCTATGTTGAATTGGCTTTTAAGTTCAAGCTCCACTACACGAAGTTTCCTGCTCTCTTGAGTTGAAGCACAAGCAAACTTGCCATCTTGGTGTATCCACCGCACTTAAGCTGAAGGAGTCTTGACAGATCCTCGGTGACAAACGCCTGCTGGCCGCCTCCGCCGATCACACTCTAATATACCTACAAGAGGTACCGCTGACCGCCCACTCCCGAAAGGTTTGCAGAAGTATTACTCCGGACCCTCTGATATCTCGGTGGCTTGATGTAGTACAAACCGTGGTGCTGCTTTCTGGGTTGGATTTGCCTTTTTTTGCTTTTACTCATGCCGGGTAACACGCTGACTTAGCGTGTCTTCTACCGCAAGTGGCAAAACTAATCTTTCGCCTGCAGTCTCCTGCTCGATGGCCACTGAAACTGCATCTGAGACACCTCTTCTGTTTTGCCAAACGCTGTTTCTTCTGGTCTAGAGGAAGAGCGGAAGACCACTCTGAAGTACTATGGCTTCTTCCGTTGCAGAAACAGCATTTTGTTTTATGTGGTTACGGTGTCGTGTAGAGCACCGATGCGGTCGGTTTAGCGGATTTACGTCGAGTAATATTGTCCTCGTATCTAGTGACATTTATGTACTTCATTTCTGTGTGCGTAAATTGTCTCTTCTCCCGAATTTCGACCTCGATAGATAAAACATCAAACAGTCAATTTAGTTCTCAGCAGCCCGGTGGGCTGCTGGCACCAGGTATGGCAGTCGCCGCAGACAAATGAGTGTTTCTGTGGTAGTCCACGGCGATGTCGCGTGGAGGAGCTCGCATCAAAATATCGCAGAGCATCAATGAAAACCTTGACTTATTTGTACTCAATTTCTGGAGACTTCGTGTAATGATTTGCATTTTGCCGAACATCGTTCGTAGACCCGAAGTGCCGTTGGCTGACTTAACAGGTGAAATAACCTGTCTGGAGAAATAGTCCTGCTCCAATCGTTTCTTTTTTCCTAAACGGTAACTGAGGATCCCTATTGCATCCGTGTAGCAAGTCTATGTCCTTAATAATTCAGCAACAGTTACTTCCGGTTCTCTCCCAAAGTACATTCGAAAGTGGCCGAACGTTTTGCTGGTGGACAATGTGGGGTTCTTGTGAATCGTTTTATCGAATTGCTCCCAGAACGCAGACCACTTTGAGATTTCACCTTTGAATAGCGTAATGGGGAACTTCGGTAACTTAGTTTCCGCATGTCTGATGTCTTGGGCGTCGGTTGGTTGACGACTAGGTTCCCTAGGGACTTGCCGTGACGATATCTGGTCTAGAAGGTATTTCATTAGAGGGCACTGATGGTGGCAGTTGTTTCATTTTCGTACCAAACGACTGCTTCAAAATCGCTTTCGAACGAACCGTCCAGTATGTGTCAATCAAACCCTTTGCTCAAATTCCAGAGCTGATCGCTATTGGCGCGCAATCTTTCCAATGTGGTGGTTATCTGGTTAATTCTTGAATCTTGATTTTGCAAGTGAGTACTTGCCTCGTCGATGAGTCTTGTGTTTTGTGCCCGTCGGGTCGTTTTTTTAGTCTTCAGCCTTTCAACGGGGATCCACTGCGCAGCCGAGTCTTCTCGTGGGTTGTCCCGGTCATTGTTTTCGGGTTTCGGCACCAAATGTTGATTTGAGGACACAGGAAACCGCGGCAGATTCACAGGAAACTAAAACGTTATAATTCCTAACGCGCGTTCTCATCGTTAGAAAAATGCAAAAAAAAAAAAAGTGGAATGAGCTCCGCGCTTGCTTTTCGCGAGCGCAGGGCCCGATCTTGTTTGTATACTTGTCATCCTGCAGATCTTTTCTTCTCTGGTACTCGACAAGTTTGGTCTATTTTCAACAGACTTGTCACGGTGAGCTCCGCGCTCCGACCGCACTGTCATTTTAGCGACAAAGTATAAGAGTCTCATGATGACGTGACGCCGTGAATTTGTCTTGCCTGGAGTGTGTGGAGTGTGCATTCGGTGGCTAAGCGTTCGGAACAACCTAGCTCACTCCCCTGTAATTTTTCGCCAGGTGATATTCCATTTAGAGCCATGTCTAAAAACAAGCTTTGCTTTATATGTTACCTACTGAACAGTTCTACTTGCGTTATTGTTCATTATGTCTGGTGTGTGGGAGTCTGTAGCATGTCTTTCGGACATCGCCAGCGAAGCAAAATTTATGTTGTGCTCTGTGTGTAAGAACAATTATCACCTGGTCCAGTCTTGCGCTGGTATTACCGAAACCTCCTATACAGGCATGGGGCAAGCAAAGCATGATAGATGGCGATGCAAGACATCTCGTATTCAAGGTAATAGAAGTGGTTCGCAAAGTGGAGCAAGCTACGAGGTTTACAAGCCGTAAGACAGCTCAGCAGCCGTGGAAGTTCAGATGCAAGCCTTTGGGCAAACACTTCACCAGCTGTTGGCAATGAAAACTAGTATAGACAATTTCCTCTTACTCCCTGCGAAATAGCTGAGCTCTTGACACTGAGGCCTACAGTGGAGGGATTACGGGTGAGCATGCAGGAGATGAACAGCAAAGTGGACGGGTTAGCGGCTAACTATAACACTGTTGTAGCGGTCGCGACAGCAAACGGAACTAAGATATCGGAGCTAGAAAAGCAACCTGGAGAATTAAGTGCAACTGTAAAATATGAAGCCGAAACGAATCTGGCAGTCCAGTAACAAATTAACAACACGGAACAATATGGTAGCATTGCGAACTTAGAGATACGCGGGCTGCCAAAAAGTGAAAATGAAAATCTGAGTAATAGTTTAAGTGACTTGGCAGTCAAGCTTAAAATATTTGATATTGAAAAGGCAGACACCCAGGCGGCCCAACGTCTTCCAGCTAAGGCAGAATCAATTCCGATTATCTTGGTTAAGTTCAGCACTTGTGAACTGAAAGATCGCTGGGTGCGCACCCATGGCAAACTCCGTGCTCTTGAACGAACTGATGACACACCAGCGCTCTTCTTCAAATGAAAACGTCACGAGGCAAAACAGACAGGTTTCTGAATGGTCACAGAGCAGGCAAAGCGAAGGAAGTACAGGTTCTCGTGGATGAAAAACGGAAAAACTTTCACGAAGAAGATCGAGACGTCACCTGTGCTGCGGATAAGCCGTGCCGCAGATTTGAACGGAGTCGTTTAGGTAGAAGGAATGGGATTTTTCTCATTTTTTGAATTCTGATGTACTTAAAAATATTTAAAAAATACGTCAAAGTTGTCCTATAATGTACTTTTTTTTCACGTCAGTGTTAGAAGTATCCGAAAGTACGGGAATCAATTTGTGGTAATTGTTCAAGTTTAGGACGCAGTTATGAATGTTTTCCCCTTAACTAAAATAAATACTACTGGGGACTGGGGACATGATAGCTGTATTTTTTCAATCCCGGTTACAATCGTTTTGCCTTTAGAAGATTGTCTGGAAGTGTAAAAGGATTATGTGTGTACTTGGAAAGTAGCTGCTGCACAGCTCAGGCTGAATTAGTGATGTCGCATGCGAAGATATTAATCTGCAGAATAACTGCCAAGGGTCTGCAGTGGTCATGATAGCAATATTTCGCCATCTTTCTAGCAATACCAATATATTTCTGGAAGAATTTTTAAACGCACTATCGGAATTCAGCCCGACCGGTCACTTATGTTTGGTGGGCGACCTCCACCCAAATATCATGTATTCATCGCTACATGTCGTGTGTGATTATTTAAACCTTTTGGCGACTCACGGCATCGAAAGCGTTATACAGGCCCCCACACGATAAGAATTTTTAGGAGGCAAATTTGTGTAATCTTGCATTGATCATATTTAAATTTTCCTCAGCCTGTAAAACAAAGACTTATCGTTAGAAGGCGTAAGGAAGACGATGAATGGATTACGACCGAAATTTTAGAGCCTATAAAGTAGAAAGAAGTTTTTGGAGAAGATACGAGCGTTCACCATAGAATCTCAATCAAAAGAGTGAGTTAAAAATTGCCAGAAAGAGGGCATCAGCATTAATCCCTGCCTCTAAGCGCAGGTATTTTAAAGGAAAATTTGTGAGAAATCTATTCGATTCCGGGAAAATGTTTGAATGCGCTAACCAAGTTCTGTCTAGGCAAAAGAAATGTTCTTGTTATGATATAATAGATAACTCTTTTGCACCGGTTACGCAAAAAAAAAAAGGATGACTTCAACGCCTTTTTCGCCCGCGCGTGTGGGAAGCTCCAGTCTAATGATGACGTCAATAACATTACTCAAATGCAATTAAGCGTCAGCTTTCCTTCCTCTAGTGTAAGAAGATGAACTTCGCATTTCTTTATTTTCCTTTAAGGAAAAAAAATCTGCTGGTTTCGAGTAAATTATGATACGCGATCTCCGATACAATTTTGAAAAACAAAAATATGTTCTCATTAAATTGTTGAACGGTATTATGGAGACAGGTCATTGGCCAACCGGAATGAAAACTGCGATTGTTAAGCCACTCTACTAAGGTGGGAAAGCAAACGACTTTGAAAGTTATCGGCCAATATAAACTTTGTCATGCCCTTCGCAGGTACAGGAGAAACATGTTTTAAAATTCAATGAGTACTTTCCTTAAACGGTTTAGTATAGTGTATATTCATTAATGCGGATTTGTTGCGGAATGAGGAATGCGGGCACTTTAGGAATCTTTTAGCGACTGCCTTCACGCAGCTTTTGATAATAAAATACTTACATGTGCAGTTCTTTTTTATGTTTCGCAAGTTTTTGACAGCTTAAATCATTAAAAACAAAATCTGAAATTGTACAGACTTGGTGTGGGGGCCCTTTCCTTTTGATTTTGAAATGATACCTTTTAAGGCGATCTTAGGATGGGACTTTTAGAAACCGCAAAAGCAGTACAGCTTTCTTAAACGCTGGGGTGCCGGAAGGCTCGGCCTTGTCGCCTTTGCTGTTTAATTCATACGTAAATAACTTTTGCTCGTCTATTTCTGAATGTAGAGTTTTTCAATGTGGAGACGACAGGCTTCTGGTGTCATGTGCTAAAAGTTATCGTGTGGCCATTCAGAAACTACAAAAAAAAAAAAAACCTCGTTTCTGCAATGGATTGGTTTCCTTCAAATTTAATTGCAGTGAAATGCTTCAAGGCTAAGCTTGTTTGCTTGAAACACCCGCTTAAGAAAATGGAACTCTCAGCTCCCGTCGTTCTGCTTGCTTCAAGTCGCCCCTCATGAGAGTGCATTCTAGTGCAGTGTGCAAACTCGATAAAATACTTAGGAATTTTTTTTGACAGCGATTTATCGTGTTCTACGCATGTGACTTCCTTGTGCAAGCGGTTGACAGGTGTTTCATGCTGTCTCTACAATGTAATTATGTTTTACCTCTTACTGTTAGAAAAAATGCTAATGCACACTTTGGCACATAGTTATTACGATATAGTATAACCCTCTTTCCGGGATGTTCTTTTGTTTTGGCAGGCCATAATGAATTCTTTACTGAAGGGTTTCTTACGGAACATCGCGTTTGACAGGACCGTAGACTCTAGCTTCTCTATCTTTAAAGAATTGCAGCTGCCGTCTTTCAATGGGTTATTTAAAGAGACTGTAATACTTTAACATTTCTGAAATTTGACTGGATAACTCCGTACGTTCAAGGCTGCCCATTGAGACAATCAGTTCGATATAGCATACCGCGAATCTGAACAAAATGCGGAGAAGGCATGGAAGTATTATATGGCCACATATTTTTAATACTATGCCAGAATACTCACTTGCGGTCACATCAAGGCAATTACTCAAAAATAAATTTACGAAATTTAGGTCCGTGAAGTTTGAGTGCGGGAATATTTATTTCTTCCAGAGATGTGGTTTGCGTGATATAGCTTTTATTGTGCAGCGGAGTTGCTGTCGTTTTGTTGACTTATTCGAGATGCACGTTTTTCCAGAAGACAGTTTCTATACTGACTTAAAACGAAAGACACACAAGAGGACAAAATAGACTACACAGCTTTCGAAACGGACGACACGAGAGCTGTCCTCTGTTTCGTCATCATGTGTGTTTCTTTCGTTTTAGGTCAATGCAACACGCTTAAGTCTTCAATTATCAGTTTCTATTGTTCTGCGGTGTTGCTGTCGTTTTGTTGACTGATTCCACACTTATGGTTTTCGAGAATGTAATTTATATTGTTTGGTACTGCTGTTGTTCGGTTGCTTGAATGTATGATTTCACCGATGTTTGAGCATTTTATTTGTATTACGTACTGAATTCGCCACCTACCCTGCCGAGCCAGAAAACTTGGCCCTGAGGCTTACACCGGCTTGTTATCGTATTTTTTGGAAATGTATGTCTTACAAATATATACTATGTCCTATTGTATTCTATCCCAACAAACATCACTGAAATAGTAAGTAAATACTGGGCCAAAATCCAAAATGTTCGCGAAGTTATTGAATTTAAAATTTTGGTCCTCACCCTATTATTCGAAGTGGAAGTCTTTACTTGCAGCATTGAAAAGATAACTTCAGTGGAAGGCAGGGGCTCACTCTCTGGACTGTAGTCGGTTCCCAACTAATTGCAAGCAGTTTATGGTGCCAAGTGAATGTTTTAAAAGATTTCTCTAGCACGCGCGCAGCAGCATGAAACAAATGCTCGGTATAGTTCATTTTTAGACTGCTGGTTGAATCTGCAAGCCTGCTTCCACTAACGTCACGGCACTGAAAATCGAATGTATATTTGAATATTCGTTTAGGTATCATTTGCACTTGCCGATTTCATAATAACTATTCTGAATTTTGCAATACTCAGTAGCATACCGGAGAGGAAAAAAGCTGGTGATTTGGAAGATTTAATTTGTTGGGGTAGACACCACCTCGCGTGAGAATAACGTGTTTGCCCGCACCTCGTGTGGGCTTCTTTGTAAACCTCGCGTTGACCTACAGTGTGGCTTAAAGAAAAGTGTTTTGGCTAAGGCCTTCACAAAGCTGTATGATTTTGCCTCGGTTTCGAGAATTCGAATGTTCTGATTAAAGAAACAAATTTGTTTTTATACCAAACCAGGCGCTCCTGACCGCGCTCTTCTGTGAACTCTGGCATACGTTGGAGGTAGGGGAATCTACCTTACGAATCATGACAATCTGGAGCGTGGTAAACGCGCACACACGGCTGTGAATAGGCGCATTCACAACAAAATTGTGCTTAAAAATATGTAACATTTAAAAGGCCTGTCGTAATTTGTGCTTTGTACCAGTTTTATTTATTCCTGGACTTCCTTCAAACAAAAAGGCAAAACGGCTAGCTTCCCTCTCAACGCTCTCTCCTCTGTAAGTGAAAAAGACGAGGCCTCCGCAGTTTAATCAAAATACTTTACGACTTCGTGTGACTGTCAGAGAGCGCAATGGCCGCTTAGAGAAAATTAGAGGGTTCGAGAGAGTCACGCCACCGTTCTCCGCAAAACAAAAACGGTTGGACCAAAATTTGTCACATGACTCGCTCTGACGCACTGAAAGGCTCATTGGGGCCATAGTCTTCGGCGTTTGCCAAGTTATGGTGATGGGTAGAAGGTCGCGTAGGTCCGGTTTCCACAAGGTGTTCCTTAGTTTTCTAATTTCGTACGTTGCAGTTGTAGCCATGGTTTTTTTTGTGGTAAACAAAATACGTCCATGCCAACCAAATTGAACATTAAGCGTCAGCTGACCTCACAATTTTAAATTGGTTATGTTCAAAATATCTGATCGGTATTAAATATTACGCGCTTTACTTCTTCATATCGTCGAGTGGAAGTTAACTGCATCAGTCTACCACGATGCAAGGACATAAGGACATGTAAAAGTGGAATGCTTTTTCCGGTGGGGATTTTCGTGCGAGGCACAATGTGTAGAATTCATTAATTAGCTTTTCAATAATTTTTAAAATCAATCCCCAACAGATGCTTTGTTCTTAGGCTTTTTTAAATGTTTTTCACAGAGTTCATCATATTCGCCGAATGGCTAAATTTTCTTGCAAGGTATTTGACCCTTTTGTTGACTCATAGATACGAGGTTTTCTTTTTTCTCGTGTCCGGTTCCCTGTGGCCAACAACAGCAAGTCCAATTCTACTCACCTCATTTCCGGGGTCCCGCAGGGATCCGTTCTTGATCCGTCTCTATTTCACATATTTATAAATAGTCTGTCTAAATCCATTCAGTCATCAGGTATCTGTAAAGAGCAGAATACCTCTTTGCATATGACTGACTATTGTATCGGAAAATAGCTTCTTTTAATGACCATCTCCAGCTTCAGGGTGAACTCAAAATAATTCATATTTTATGCTCCAAATGGCTTATGTCGTTAAACATGTCAAAATGTAAACTAGTTCGATTCACTCAGAAAGATACAACATCCAATTTTTCGTGTTTGGTTGGTTCTGAACAAATTGGCTTCGTCCCTCCCTATAAGTATATTGGTGTTACAATGACAAATCGAGTTATCTAGTCTTAAACAACCTCACTGAAAACATAACGGCAGAAGCTTCACGCACCCTTGGTCACATAAAAAAAAACATTTAGGAGTAGCACACTCTAATTTGCGTAAACTAGCTTATGAAACATAAGTTTGGTCAAAATTTGAAAATGCATCGGCAATTTGGTGTTCAAATGATATTTACCTAATAATCATCTTGTGTCTGTCCAGAATCAAGCAGCAAGGTTTATTCTTAGCGATTAACACCGAACATCAACTTACTATTCTCGTAAGCGCCGATTGGATATCCTAACTCTCAACGTACAAGTAAAATATCACGCTTGAGTATTTTCCATAAAATGTACTACATTATTAACCAACTGCTTCCTTCTACGGTACTACTACCTCTTAGCAGAGCATCTTCACGACTAAATCATTCTTGCCACGTGTCGCGAATCAGCGGACGCACTAATTCTATTAATCGAGCTTCTTCTCCCCTCAGACTGTTATAGACTGGGATGACCTGTCATCTGAAATAGTAATACTATAGGACCCCACCTCGTTTCGTAATGCTATAACTTCCCATCTCAGCTAATGGCTCGCGTTAATAATTTAGTATTAGTGCTTTCACTAGAATCGACCTTTCCCCACCGCTATTTTCTCTGCTTATCATTTCATATTTTGTTGTTGTTTGTTCTCTAAATGCGCCAGCGATGTAAGCTACCAACCACCTTTTAGTTGTTTTCGTTTTTGAAGTTTTTTTTTAATGCGTAAAAATTGTTAGTTCCCATCCCCCTATTAACTTGGTGCTTCTTGTAATTTGTTTTTTACGTGCACACACCCCTCCCCCCCTCTCCTTCGGTAATGCCCTCGAAAGAGGTGTCTTTAAGGTTATAATAAGACAATTAATTAATGAATGCTTTTCGGTAACGGCCCTTTTTGTCGTGGCAGCCCAGAAAATTATTGTGCTGCGTTTGGTGGACACGCTTGGACAAACAACTGCTCATCGGCGAGAGCGAGACTTCCTTTGAATTCTAGACTTTGTGTCTGCGTCTTTCTGTGCTGCATGAGTCGGATTACGCATCTATACCTGATTAAAAGATAACGCTGTTTTATTGCTAAGTTTGTTTCCCTATCTCCGCGGTCTTTCGTGTTTGATTAATAAGTTTTGCATGGCATGAAAGCAGTGAAATTTTAATAACTTGAGACGATGTTAGCTTAGGTTTTCAGATTACATGAAGCTACAAAAAGCGTATCCGCGAATCTAACCGCTGATTGGTCAATTGGGTAGGTGGAGTAAGCATTACGAGCTCCATTAACTATAACTAACTCTAATTCTTGCTTTAACTCAAACCAACTTTAACCTGAACATGAAACATTCTTAGCCTAGGTTTTCAGGTTAAGTAAAGTCACAAAATATTACAAGAGAACACTTAAGACGGCTTACGTGTAGGAAAGCGAAAGCATCATAGTCTTATAGGTGAAATGTTTTCCAGTAATGTTTCCGCACGTATTAAAGGCTTCACAGCTTCTGTGACGAAGCATCTGCGTCACCGTGCACATATTGAGGACAACGTCAAGGACGGCGTCTAGGAAGACGTCGAGGACGACGTCAAAAACTACGTCTAGGAGGACCTTTAGGACGACGTATTGGATGAAGTCGAGGACGACATCCTAGAGATCGACGCCAAGTACGGCGTCTAAAATGACCTCAAATCTAAGACGACGTCGAGGACGACGTCAAGGACGGCGTCTAAGACTACGCCGAGGACGACGTCTGGGATGGCATCGAGGACGACCTCAAGAACGACGTCTAGGACGACCTTAAGGACAACGTCTAGAGGACAACATCTAGTGGCCAATTCGTCTGGGCCCGCACCGCACCCGTCCGGTGCAGTAAACTCTTTCAACTTTAGCACACGAAAGACTGGCGGGGAGAGAAAAAAGCTCCCGTCTCCCCTCTATTCTTCCGTGGCCCAGACGAGATGGCCATATGATGGCCTCTAGGACAACCTCAATGATGATGGCAAGGACGGCGTCGTCCTTGAGCATAGGATTGTGCAGCACGTGCTTACGTCAGGCCAGCGCATACCCGCGTCCCCCTCAACCGCTGCGCCGCCAGTAGTGCGGCTGGCTCCTTAGCGACGATGATTCCGTTGCTATGGAGCCACATGACGCGTCGCAGCCAATGAGAATTTAGGTACCGTTTTCGGTGGAGACACAACGCTGGCTTCGCTCCATGGTACTGCTAATGTTAAAAGCTTAAAAAGAATCTAACCGCTGATTGCTTAATGGGGTGGAGTTAGTGCAATAGCACCACAAGCTTTACTAGCTCTATCTAACTCTATCTCTAACTAACTATATTTCTAACTCTAACTAACACTAACTCCGCGCGCTCCACTAAACACTTGCTTTAGCGCTAGTGGCTTAGCAGCTCTAGCACTACACCAAGAACGCTGCACGTAGCAACCCAAATTCGGGGTCATTTGCGATATATTTTTAATACATTTAATTCCCTTCAACAGAGAAGTATCACGTTTATAAATGAGTCGAGAATAATCTGCGTGTAATGATAGCGGTTTAATTTACTTTTGGGGGCGATCGAAAGCAATTTTGCTTTTTCGTGTATGCGATTCATAAGCTACAATTGATATGCAATGATCGAAACAAACCAGGGTTGAGCACTATCGCAATACAAATGTATCTCGATAGTATCTTGAGACACTTTCAAGTATCTATCTCTGTATCGAAATATATTTGATAAACGTATTTCTATCACAGTAATGAAGTACATTTACGATGTATCGCTTGCTGCAAGTTGCTTCGGAATGTATAATATAAGCCCGCCTTATTACATAATCCTTCGCAGTCACCAACATTTAAAACATAAACTGTGATTTAATAAAGTTACTCGCAAGAATAACAAAATCAGCTCTTCCCACAAAGACTCCCACTCTTTCCAATTTATCAGAGCGAACGCTGTAAAGAAGTTGAGTGAAGAAAACGTGCGGCCTTGTTGCCCAATCTCCCCACACTATGGGTGACCCAGAAGCATATAAGACGACAGCTTGAGATGCACCGTCAAGGTAAAACAGGGTTCACTTGGGGCAGGTGCCTTCTTGTGTGGTTCAACGGGGTGACATGTTTTTTAGCGGCATTAATGGTAAATAAAAAGTTCCAGGTAAAGGGAAGTGCATACAATGAAAAAAACATGTATGCACAAGCATACATTACCGTTTCTATTCGCAACGAACCACGCGCTCTCCACGTAGCACCGTTCGGGAACAAATCTATTTCTATGCGTACCTGTATCAGTTTCACAGAATACTTTCTCGCCGTCCTTGCAGAAGTATCTCAGAAATATCCCGTTGCATAAAAGACAAATGTGTCTCAGTATCTGTATTTTGGGCCTTTAAATGCATGTATCTCAGTATTTGTATTCCCGAATATTTTTTTTAAATTTTTCTTCCCAGTCGTGTACAATACTTAAGAGTGGTTGGTCCAGGTGTCTGGCCTGCTGAAGGAAGGCCGAAGGCAGAGTGGCGACTCTGGCCAGCATCCCAAACTCTAAATAAGAGAGTAGACCAATGGAGAAACTTTCATTTTTGCTACTTCTGACAGCACCGTTCCTCTCTCGGCTTCACAAAGCGTGCCCGGTCACCAGCTCCGCGGATTTTTACAGGAATCTAAACAGGGAAGAAAATTTCCTCCATCTTTTGCTGAGCTGAAAAAGTGGAACCTGCGCTTAGCTACGCCTCTTGTGTCTAAAAGCAAAATAGTGGTTCGCTTTATCATTACGTTGAATAACATGAAACTAGGGACAAAAGAGCGCAGCTCAGTTCTGTTCTCTTTCTTTTTTCTACCAGCAATAACAAGCAAAACATTTTAGCAGAAATGGAAAAACATCTAAGAACACTGAGCGATTGCTGCAAAATGGCGGGGCCGTGGAAATTGCAGGAAGCAAAGTTCGGCTGAATTCGTTTCACTTGTTTGGTGTGTCTGGCTGCGTCCCGTCCCGTGTGATGCGTGTCATGACGTGTGCGGAACTACTTGAGCTTTGACTCTACTTTAAAACTGATTTACTTAGTTCAGACTAAAGTTATAAACCTATAAACTTCCCCAGTATTTGTAACGCGAACCGTTCGTGATATTTTCAGATTTCAAATGGCAGCAAAGGAGACTTGCATAAGCCATGAAAATGCGGAGCCCTAACTTTTTCACAAAAAAGGGGCGCTCGAATGACGACCATTTTTGCGTTCACGGTTTAAAATAACGTGATTGAGATGTAGTTCTCCTACACGTATAAATGTGAGGATAACGTCTACTTTCATGATAAATTATTAAATCATTACCCTTTTCCGGGAGTGCGTGTTAATTTACGGGAATATACGGTTAGTTCGATGTTTAATCCAGCAGATCTGGATGAAAATATCGTTGCGGTTACACCAATGTCGTCTTAACGTGTTTTTTTGTTTGTTTGTTTGTTTTTTGTGAGAGGGAGGCGCACCGGACGATGATAGGATAATAATCGACCCGGTAATTGAATAATTACTTATAAAAGAATAATTAATTTTGCATATAATAGTAAACACCGTCAATACTGCATTTTTGGCATGATTTATCAAAAAATCTTAAAAGTCATTTGTAGATCATGAGGCTAGAAGCTCAATTAGCCTCATGATCTACTGTTGCTTTTTAGAAGGCGCATAATTAAAAGGTACAAGTCATTCGGTCAGAAATATTCAAAGGAATATTATGTAGGAGCAATAGTTGGTCAGCCTCTGTGTTTTTGCGACAAATATGCGAGAAAGCATCCAAGTATTCGAAAATGAGACTGCCATATACAGCGATCGGGTGAGCTTGGCATTCGTAGTCAAGGAGACGGGATTGGTTCCGTTGGTGCTTTTCTGTTGTTTGTGTGTGGTTTTGCCTGTATATGTTAGTGCAGGGTCGCGTATATTTGCTGTTGTTTGTGTATATATCTCGTGAATGGCGAGATAAAAAGAAAGACGCCATTCCGATATTATTTTGCAGTTTTGTGTGTCATCTGGACGAAGGTACATCAAGAGAACTACGTGTCCCTAGGCGCCCAACCGCCATATGCGAACACCGTCGTCTCTCCAGCTAGAGGTATGAGAGCCCGGGTTTGAAGACGGATGTTTGGAGTGTCTTAGTGTCTGTAAAAAAAAACGTGGAAAAGGCGCATACGCCGTGCGCTGCCACTCTAGTGGAAACCGCTGTCACTCTAATGAATCGCCGGGCTGCCGTGTTGGTTTAGAGAAGGAAGTCTTCCTGCATTAGCATAAGAAAGATGAAAATTTTATTCCCACGGGATGAGAAAATGTTCTCTTTTTTTAGAGAAAGAAATTCGCTGCTTTTCTGGGGTACTATGATGAACATTTCTTTTTCTTTTTATAGGGAGAAAAGTACACCTAACCTTTTCTTAGAGTGCGAGGTTGCCGCGCATTTGTTCTTCCGGAATGTCCGTTGGAAGATGTACCGGTCGCCGTCGCTAAGGCTCAGAATGATTTACGAACCTTTCCGTCCGAGAGGAGATAGGTTAATAAAATACAAAGTCCCTACTGCACTCCGTTGCCCTCTCGGGGAATTCTTCCGCTTTGGAAAGCCAAAGCGCTATCCATTCTTAAAGCAATCCTTAAACGCATTTCGTATGAGCTACATCTACCTGATGAAGATAATCCAATTTAACATTTTAAACTGCCAAACTTCCAGACGCCCTATGCGTCAGTAATTCATTCAGCTAGTCATCCAGTCATTGAGTCATTATGGGGCATTTTTGGAGCATTGAATTCAGAATTTAAGTTCACACTCTCGTGCCTTTTGTCACAAGCATTATTTTCAATTACCCCTCCTACGCACTAGATATACCGAAAGTGCACGAGCATGTTCCCAGGCAGCACACCAGGGTTGGCCCAAAGTTGGCGCAACATGGGATTCATCGAGTTCTAATATTCAACACAAAATTTGAGTGTAACCCACTGTAACATTGGGACAATGTAAATTCCAATATTGGGCCAACACTGCTTCAGGATTGTTTCGATTATTACGCCAATGTTCGAACTCCTATTTATCCAATGATATATTAATATCTCTAACCAGAATCGGGCCATGATTTCTAAGATTAGTTCTCAATAATCTCCAAGCAGCATAGCGGTAGTTGGCCAGTGCCGTGCCAAAATCTGCCAAATGTCCAGCTTTGATGCTCGGCCCGAAAATCAGAAGTTATGGGCGTACCGTCGTCTCGCTAGTAGCCTAGTATTGGCGCAATATCGTTTAAATACTCTACAATGTTACACTCTCGCCCAGAAATCGGCGCGACAACATGCGAGCACTGTGCGGATCGACCGCAATGTGGGCCGGGGGTTGCATATGCGTTTATTCTCTATCGGCCGGACGTCGTGTAAGTCTGCTTTGTATCGGCCGTAGCATATATTAGTCGCATACACAAACAAAGTTGTTTTCAATCGCTCCAAGAAGTTTATTAAACACCTAACATTATACACTGCTTATTGTCCACACATTTAAAAAGGTGCTACTTCTTTGTGAAACGTGAAGCAACCTTTAAATAGAATTACACTGTCTTCAAGCCAAACAAAACGAATAAATCAAACACATAGAGATTCAGTAGGAAGCCAGACTAGTATTAGATGCATGCTTTCAAAGTGCTTACGAAGAAAACATCGATTTGCAATCCACGATAAATGCGTAATCCAACTCGGGAAACAAGGAGCAACGCAAACACAAAGTCGACAAAGAAGGTCTCCCGCATTCATCGGAAATCTCGATCGCTATTGCCAATGAGTAATTTCTTGTCGAAGCGCGTCCGAAAAAAAAAAAATAATTCCACGGACTTCAACGAAAATAAGAAAGACGCTTACAATCCCCTATAACGTCGAATTTGAGCGCAGCTTTTGGGGAGGATGAGGGGAAGGAACGGAGAGGAGGGTCTGCTAATCCTCTTCATCTGTATCCTCCTTTCCTGCTCCTCTCCCATTTGGCGGTAAATTTTTGCAAATTTTTCCCGCGAAATTTAGTGGAAAAAATGTCCCGCTAAATTTAACGGGAACATTTTTCCGCAAAACTTAGCGGGGAATTTTTTTCCACCAAATATAGCGCGGAAATTTTTCCGCTGAAATTAACAAGGAATGTTTTCCCGCTTAATTTAGCGGGGAATTTTTCCGCTAATTTTAGCGGAGAAGTTTTTCCGTTAAATTTATCGGAGAAAGTTTTCCGCTAAATTTAGCGGAGAAATTTACCCATTATGCAACGTGCGGTAACGTCACGAGTGACGTCACAAGTGATCCTCGTGACGTCACACGTCACGTCACCTGTGACGTCATTGTGGCAAACGGCCCATATAATTCAACGCGCGGTTACGCCGTCGCCGACGGCGACGCCAACGCCGATCAAGCCAGAAACGGGCGCCTGAGATCTGCGCTCTAAAAATTACCAGCACCAAAAAGTTGGCATGAGCACATTCCGGCTGTTTATGAAGAAAAGCAACAGCCGCGACTGCAACGCACGGAAGCAGCAGAACACTGAGCAGCGTTTTTCGGAAACTGGATCTACATGGCGCACTAACCATTACCATAACTTTGCCAACGGCGAAAAATACGACCCTAGTGAGCCCATCAGCACATCAGAGCGCGAGTCACGTGACACATTTTTGTCCAAGCGTTCTTGTCCTACTGATAGCGGTAACGTGTTTCGCTTCACCTCTCCGATTTGCTTGAAGTGACCGCCGCGCTCGTTCACAGCCACACGAAGACACAAGAGCATGTAGGAAGGCTTAACAAAAGACGAGGTCGAAGGGAGATGAACAATGGAACTAAGCTTCCCCAACTTTTTGTCTAGCTTTCTCATGATGAAAGTAAGCAAATGGCGTTTTGCTTAGTCTTTTTTTTTTCTTCTTCTTTTAACGTCGGTTTAGAGTCGGTTAAGAGATCGTCATACCTCGCCGGCATAGCCGATTCAAAAACGTCATTCACGTGAGTCAATTAAAAACGGTGGCCAATACGATATGTCAGGATGGCGTCGGCGCGACCCATCTGATACATTACAGATATTATCATGATCAAAACGGTCTAGGTAAAATCTTTCAATTTTGACGCCAGAAATTGGCGCAATACTGTGCGCTGCTTAGGAATTATTAGTGAATAGCAGCATGATCGTCTATACTCATATTTTGCTCCTCGGGATGTGTGCATCCGAGTTCGTTCGGAGTTAGTGCCACACGTGCGCGGTAGGTTTTAATGATTTTTTTTTTTTTTTTAGAGGGAGATGAATCTCATGTTTGTCGAGAGTTAGACCGAACTGAAACACATTCCTTGGTATTCGTTCGCATTCTTTTGAGGATTGTTCTCGAGTTCCTGGTTCATTGATAGCCGCTACTGAAAGTTATGGCAAAGTGAAGGGAAAAGACTTGCCGACATGGTCTCCTTTCTCGATCGCGAATGCAATTTGTCCGAGAGTCATCATCAGGACGCTAAAATAAATAGCTCTGGGGTCTCCTCGGCCCCTATCCGTTCAACAAGCTGGCACGGGAGCTTAATGACATGACACGGGCCGCCGCCATGAAAAGGACGTGCTGTCGGTGCTTTTGCTGGTCGCGTGCCTCCCTCGGGACCCATCTGCAGGACATTGGTGACGGCGGCGTTGAACATCTGCGGGCCCCCCTGTCGGAGAAAATCGGCGCACGAGGGCCTGCCCGTGCTGGGCGGAGCAGCATGGTGATCCCGGCGGCAGACAGCACTAGTTGGATGTAGAGCCTCCCGCCTGTCTTGCACGCGATGGCCGAGAGAACAATGAAGGAAGCTGAGAAGAAGGGCAACGGAGATAGGTGAGGAGGACTCTTGAGCGGGAACCGGGCAGCGACAGACATTCGCGGCGGTGGCTACCGCGACGCCGAGTCGGTTGACGGGTCACGGTGACATGAGCTGGACTTATTCCACGGATTTGACCCTTTACGGCGGCGTCCCCAGGTTGTAGTGTGGACTACACCGCTAGGATGATCAGCAGGCAGTATACTATGGCGGCGAACCCCTCCCAGGAATCCTCGATGAGCTTCACCGATCCCAATCCCCCCAGCAGATTGGGAATGAAATAATAAAACCTTTCTGTAGAAAGCTGTGCATTTCTGTGTCAGGTTCATCCTGAGACAGGGGACTGGCGAATCGGACTAGAAACACACAACTTCTCAGCGTTTGCGGTGCCGCCACTTCGCAATCAGGTTTTGGAATCCGGGAAGCATCAAAGGTAAGGTCACCAATTAGATTGAGCTAGTTTGACGGCACTTTGGTCCACGTGGCCGTCCCTGGTTGTAGTACTGTCGTATCAGCAATGTGAGTGTCCAAAGTTTCTCTTTCAGAAACTGAGGATGACTTAAAGAAGTGCATAGAAGATTTTTTGATAACTTACTTCAAGGAATGCACATGAAACCCAGAGAAGAATGACATCACTCCAAAATAGTTGAAGTAGCAGAAAACGCGCAAAAGAGGTCTAGGAGATCATAATATAGCGCCAAAAGCGTAGAAGTGGGACGTAGTCGTCACACGCGTCTTGACTTCAGGGCAGAGTTTTATGGCAGGCAGCAGAAAGTTTACACTAAAATAGGTCGGTTTAACGCATAATTATGTATGCGATATTTATAGGTCATACACAGATTTGAATTATATCAAAATCTTTAAGTGATGCGCGAGCAAATACTGTTATGTTTAGTGCCACTTTTCCTCCGGTTACTATGTTTCTTCCCATAATCAGTAGATAGAACTGGGTATTCAGGGATTCGTTTAACATCCCATAAAAAAAAGGACGTATAAATAGCACCCCCCCCCCCTTCCCATTTTTAACCAGAACAAGAAGGCAGGGGACTGACGTTATCTGGTCTATAACTGATACGAGGGGCGTTTGAATAGTTATATCCGACCTTGCCCTCAGAAACCGGGAGTGGCGTTCCCAACGTAGCAGGGCCAGCTGAGCATTCGGATGCAAAATGTCATTGACGGTCTCATTGGCAGCACGGCCCAGCAGTTGTACACCATGAACGAGAAGATGCGGCAGAGGAGCGCGCTTAGCTGGGAAATGGTGAATGGTTTTACTAACTCCAGGAGGTGCTGAAGTTTGCATGCGGTTTGTTGCCCATTAAGCACCTCTCATTTTTATAGCGTGTCTGAGGGCGGCTCGCGTTGTTTTTTGCCATGCGAGTCTTACAAACTTGTGAACCTCAGGGTTTCATGGGGCATCCACAAACGGGGCTGTGCCGAGGCGAATCAATCTATCGGACTTGGTGCCAGGAAATGATTCGTAGGTGAAACGATTTACACTTGCAGCAACCCCTGGAAAAGACTCGCTTGTTTGTTAATGCCGCGAACGAATTCTGCATAGACTGCTCTCTGCATATGTACATCACCGAAGCGATCGCGCAAGCTCGCGATCAATGCTGCATAAGTGAGCCTGGTTCCTCGAACCGCATAAATAACGCTGAGGGCAAGGCCATTTAGTCGTGTGACGACAGCGCGTGCCTTATCAACTTCAGTTCAGTGGTTTCCATCGGAAATAATGTAAACCTGATATTGGTATATATCCATTGGTGTTTTGCCATTAAATTCCTCTAACTTGAGACGAGATTGTTCAGAAGGCAGCGTCGGGCTTGTGAATTGAGTGCTCAACTGTGAGGACAGCCGATTGCAGCGTTTGCTAGAGCGTTCTCAGAGCAGCTACTCGACGGCATATGTCGGCATGGCTTGCTGCTGGAAGATCTGAAGTTTGTTGCGCAGCGGCTATGGGTGTTGGCGTTTGCAGTTCCAGCAGTCTTCCAATGTCCCCAATGTCACCGCTGCCGTTGGAATGTCCGTTGATGCTGCAACCGATTGTAAAGCGGCTTCATCTGGTTGCTGGGCTCGGTAAGACTTTAATGTCACCTGTGTTGTCGAAATGTCTTTTGGTGGTGAAACCGATTGTGAAGCGGCTTCATCTGGTTGTTGGCTTCAGAAAGCGGCTCACCGGGAGGCATCCCTTGCGCCGACAAAGGTGTTTGTCGGGTTCTGGACGGCAAGCCATAGCTGCCACGAATTTGTAATTGTTTATTCTTTGTCTGCTCAGCGTTCCAGCCCTTGGTATCCGTTCCGAACTCCAAACTTTGTTATTTTATTTTTTTATTTTTCATTTCGCTGTTGCAATGTTTATTTTGTCGAATTATTGTTTTTGGTCGTTTCAGAGGCTTTATTGCACACATCGGCAAACGCCGAGAGACACTTGTATTGGCCGTGGCTAGTGCACCATTGAACGCTAGAGCACCGCTTTTATAGTCGCAGCTTGCGCACGTGGCAGACGGATGTTAACGGTGGAGGAATACCAAAAGGTGCCAGAGGCGCCGCGCGACCGTTGCGTCTGGAATCTAGACTGACATTAGGCAGTTTAGACGCACTGGACGTCGATACAGGCAGACACCAGGCTTGCGTACGTGTGCGGCCGAGCAGCCAAGGCATTCTAGAAGTAAAGGCCGGGGTCGCTGGCAGGTGAGCAAAGCTCTGATAGGGACATGACCTTAACCAAACTTGGGTCACGAAACGTAAATATTGAGCAAAAAGCTTATACTTTTTGTGTAAATCTTATTTTGGTATGTACGTGTCACGTCTAGACACTTCAAATGTGGGTTTGTATTCCCTTTAAAATGCATCACGATCTTCTACAACTTCCTAATGCTAAAGCCACCAAGTCATGCACATGCAACGTCTCGTTATTTCCCGATACTTTGGTTAGTTTTTTTCTTCGTGCGCTGTTGTGCGTTATGCTAACAAAATGCTCGAAGCTGGTACCATGACAGGTTTACTAAAAGGCGCTTTAGGAGTCCCTTTCCACGATTCCGACATAGCGTCTCGCTATGCGCTTTTCACTGCCTTCAGGTGGAGCGAAAATTGAAAATTGTCAACAAAATCTCCATATTGGATTATTCAAATCATGTTCGTATAAGGACTGAAGTGAGCTATTAACAGATCCCGCCGTAAAAGTCTTTTCGAATGCAAGAGGTGCCGGAATACTTAACGAGCCTAACGGGCTGGACACCTGTTGAGAGCCACAAGAAGCACTCCTCAAACAGGTTTAGATGAACAGTTAATGATGGCTTCATTTTCAAACGTACGGTAGAACGGTGGTTTCAACAAGCCCGTCCGTCAGGATCATTTGCACATATAGTCCCGTCTAGTTAATAGGGTGTACAACGCAAATTAAACCACGTACATGAATGGCTGCAGTGTGTATCTAGGAGGTGTAACATATTCCTTGAAAGGGCAATTAGAGTTATTCTAAGGAAATAAATAAATAAATACGTTCCCGCAAACGATAGCTTGATATTTGAGCGTTACTACCAATATCTGAAAGTCTACTAGTACAGAAAGTGTTCACATGCATGCAACCAAAGGTGCATTGCAAATGAAGTAAACCTAAAGGAATTAGAAATTTTAAGTACACTTAAAACTTCCTCGTCAGCAGATTTTGGCGTTCTTTTGGTGTTTACGGCAAGACCATAAAATCGCATTCCTTAAACAACAAACTTACGCATTGCTACAGTTATCATCTAAGCTCCTGTTGTACCTTAAAACAAAGATGGGACTTGCATTTATTGCTTTTATCGTGAGCGTATCCGAAGGGGGGATAATAAATCGGAAGCGCTTCTCTGGGTCCTGGGAGAGCGAGGCTTTTCTTGGCGAGCAACCGCTCTAAACGGCGGTAGTTCTGGAGATGGTCGTGGCCGTCCAAACCGCCCTATAAATGGGTGCTCTGAGGAAACGCGAGCCTTGCATTTTTCCGGGCAGAGGAGGGAAGGATGGCGCAATCCACTGCTTCGCTCTCTCTTCCTATCGCCATAAAATACAATTGAAATTCGGTTTCTGTTTCGCGCAAAACACACGAGGCGGATTTGATTTTGTGTTCCGCTCACTGCTTTCAAAGAAGAACGCCCGCTCAAAGGATTCCCTCTTGGGGTCGAGAATCGAGCCCCGCCGGCTGGGACTATCCTTAGTGATCTTCACAGGCCGATATTGAGGAGCCCGACCCAGCGCAGCCCGCTGTCTCTTAAGTGCGGGCCCGCCCGTGGCGCGCAAGCTATTTTCGCCAGCCGGCCCGAGGCTAATTTTCACGTACCTGCCGAGGCCTGCTTTATTTTCGCCCAGTGTGAATTGCACACAAATTGCGAGACATGAGAGCTTAATTGCCTGCCATTGTTACACGTGTTGACTACAGTGCATAATAAACACTGAAGAAACCATTTTTTTTGCTGCTTTACTAGCTGTAAATATTTAAAAGAAGCATTAATAGATCACCAAGGTAGCACGGTCCCTTGTGTAAACATTCACTTGTCTGGAAATTTAGGGTCTTAAAACTCCTGAAGACTCCTAGAGCCAAAATTCACCTTGTTCAGCCAGAGCGCGCTTAATTGGCCCTAATTGGCCAAGCAAGTGTCAAAGCAAAGCTTCACTGCTGGTTGTGCGGCTCTCATTTTGGCATCTTGGGCCTAAATCGCCAAACAAGTGCCAGAGTGTAGGAATACCTTTGCTGCCATCAGTCTTGGAGAATGATGGCACAAAGTGCGGGTTCAACAACACGTAGTCATTAATTGGCTCTTATAGCTACTCGCAAAAACCTAAATGGCCCTCGCGCATACGCTGCGAGTCTGCGACGGCCTTTTATCAGCGGCGTAGCGCCGCTCGTGTTACAAATTACACTTCGCCTCCTCGCGGTGGAAATGACCACGGAGAATTTTCGCATGCGGGACACCTCGTCCAACCCTTTGGATCCCCAGGTTGCCAACACATCTCTCCCCTTCCAGAAAACAAGTAGGTGACGTCTTAAAGGGTCTTGAGGTGGCCTTCCTTCTGGATCAGCCAGAATCTCCGCAGATGGGCGAGCGCCGGTCCAACCCTAGTAATTCTGGACGGAACCGATGCGGCTTTGGTGGGTCTGATGATGCGAGCTGCATCAACGACGCTACGTATCAGGCACGAGGCGCTAGAAATTAAAAAAAAAAAATGAAGGCATAGAGCGCTAGGAATACGCGGGAGGGTCTGAGGATGACGCCTGCCCAACTGCTATTCGGGAGCACAGCTTTCTCTTCTCCTTCCAAAAAACTAAGGAGGGCGTGAATGTAATGCACTAAGGTCTCGTGCTCCTTCCTTCGTTGTCTTCACCGCCGTCGCAGGTTGCATCTTGGCAGAGACGGTGTGGAATCTTCCGAGAGGTTGTCCGGATCGTTGCCATTTGGAACCTGCGACACATCTACCGCCCAGGCTTCGTAGAAAGCATTTAGGTCGGCGACATGAATGGACCCGCACATTTCACCAGATTCGCGATGTACCAGCTCCTAACACAGCTTGGAGAGCTTCTTTCTAACACAGTAGCGGTTCACCCATCTATTTGCTAAAGAGGCCGTGAAGTCTCTAGCAGCATTACTCAGCGGATGAGTTTGCCTCTGCACCAGATCTATTACCTTGCACTGAATCGGCCATCCACGGCAGTCATCTTTTGTGTGACGAAGTCCCGACCAATTATGGCACGTTCAATTCTGTCTCGGTCATGAGATGTTAGGTACGTCTGCTTCCCGCTGAATCCTAACGCAGTCCCCTTCAAATAGACCGGTGCGAGGTCCGGCCCTGGCGGGACTTCGAGGACCGCATATAATAATAATAATAATAATAATAATAATAATAATAATAATAATAATAATACATTTATTTTCGAGGACTATACTCACGAAGCTGTCAGGTTCGTCAAAGCCGACATGGGTTTGTGTGACTGAACCCTTTTAGGTAGAAGTGGTAACATAATTGTTCAGAAAGAAAAAAAAAACAAGAAAAAAAAAAACGTTAAGACACTAGAAGACCACAGTAAATGTCCACTTCAGCGGTACTAATCAATATAAATTATTTGAAGAAAACAGGGGAAAAAAAGAGTGAAAATTGGTTCATCCGTCTGGTCACAGGACATTAAAAGAAAATCGACACAAAACTTTGAGGCACAGAACTTCGGGATGAGGAGTATAGCAGAGTGAACAAAAAAGGGCGCACTCACACAGCACGTCTGTTCACAGCACCATTCAAAGATCAACACAAAATATGAGGGACAAAACTTCCAGGTGATGAGTCTCTCGGAGTCACAGAAACATACACCACAGATATGTGAAAAAAAGACAGTTATCCTTTTTCTTTTAGTATATCCATATGACGGAGGCGCTTTTTTAGTTTTTTCTTTGACGTAAGGTTCCAGAGATATGCTGGTAATTGATTAAAAATGTCTGGAAAGTAGAATGAACGCATAGTTTTGCCATACTGTGTGTAGCATTTCGGAACGAGATATTTGGAAACGTTCCGTAGTTGCCGTGAGACGAGACGAGGAGATTTAAAGTCGTCTGACCAGTAGTGATTGATCACAACTGTTTCTAAAAGAAGAGATCTAAAGTTCGGCATTGACAATGTCTCAAAAAGGTCTAAATGAGAATAACTAAGGTTATACCACACGTTTTTCAAAATCCCCTTTAAGATATTGTCTATTTTCGTTTGCCATAAATTCGAGCATGAAGCGAAAACAGTTATACCATAGCGCAGGTGACTATAGGCTAACGAATAGGCAACGCGTTTGCGTAAGCCGAGGGGCATGTTAGTTTTAATGTTATAAAGCAGACAAGAAACGCTTCTCAACTTCGAAGATATTTTCGTTAGATGAGAATTCCACGAAAGGTCAGAGTCGAAGTGTATACCAAGGTATTTTACAGGGTCGGAATATGGCACTTCAGCACAGTGGCACGAGCTACAGTTTGATGTGTGTAGCAAAAAAGGAATATTTAAGGACACTACTTTCAAGGGATTGCGAAAGCAGACGAGTTTTCTTTTCGACACATTTATAGAAATCAAGTTCCGAGAAAACCAGTCCACGACTTTGTTGGAGGATGGCTGGAGCATCTGAAGCGCTTCTGGGTAGGAAGTATGACGTGCTAATAAAAGGGTGTCATCTGCATATTGGTAAATAATGCAGTTTGAAACCACGCTATATAGGTCATTGACATAGATGCTAAACAATAGTGGAGAAAGAACGGACCCTTGTGGAACGCCAGCTTTTAAACTAACTGTGGAATTTGGCACATTGTTCACCGAAACCAACTGTGTGCGCCCAAGCAGAAAATTTTCTAAAAGTGACAAGAAAGGTCCACGAAATCCTATGGCTGAAATTTCGCTAAGTAGTATAGAGTGATTAACAGTATCAAACGCTTTTGACACGTCAAGGAAGCATGCGCAAGTGAACAAGTTATTCTCAAAGCCATAATTTAAGTCATCAGAAAACGTGTCCAAGAGAGGTTGTGTTCCTCCGCCAGCTATAAAGCCATACTGAGTCGGAGACATAATTTTATATTTATCAATAAATGATGCCATCGTCATATAAATATATTTTTCTAATATTTGTGCCAGACATGGCAAAATAGTTATTAGGCGATAGTTTTCTACCTTACTTCTCTGACCTCCCTTAAATACGGGTTTGACAACAGCAGTTTTTAATGCGCGGGTATCATACCAGTCTCGATTATATTGTTGAAAAGTAAAAGGAGTGTATCCTTAATGTAAGTGAAATTTCTTCGAAGATCACTAAGGCGTATTTTATCTATTCCAGGGGATTTGTTCAATTTGAGGCTCAGTATTATAGATCCTAAGTCGCTTGCTGTCATGTAAGGGAGAAAAGCGGAAGCAGGGTTCGAGTTAGGAATAGATGAACACCTTGAGCTTTTTTTGGCTGTTCCGAAAAAGAAGCAAAGAAATCGTTAAACGATTTGCAGCAGCAAGTGAGTTAATACCAAAGGTGCCTTTTAGAATGCTTCCTTGCACGCGCGGGGAGACACCACGCAATTCGTTGATCAATGACCAGGTTTTAACAGTGTTGCTCCGAGATTCAGAAAACTGCTTTTGAAAATAAGCCCGTTTACCAGAGCGAATGAGTGCGCTAACTCTGTTGCGGATAGATCTGAATTCTACATGCAGGCTTTGGTTGTGTGGTGAGCGCCGGCAGGCGTTTTCAAGCATTTTGTTAAAGTTTAAGCTAATATGTCATTGTTAAGCCAGCGTGAATTGGAGTTCATCTGCTTTAAAAAAATTACTTTTTTTGATGCGTTAGCAAACTTCTGGAAGAGTTCAACAAAGGAAGAATATATTTCTGAAAGACATACAGACCGTTGGAACGTTACCCAGTCATAATCGGAAACATGCTTGTCAAATCTCTGACGGTCAACTATTTCAATCTGGTGGATTTGAGTATTGGGCACAGCACCCACTACACCAGGAAATTCCAACTGACATGCTATAAGATAGTGGTTTGATAGTTTCTGGGTTATAACGGCTGATTTGATTGTTGAGAAAGGTGCCCTTAGGTTAATGTGATCAATGGATGAGCTGACAAATCTTGTGTTTATATATTTTTCTCTTGTCGGGGCTTGAGTAGATGGTTCTATTCCGCAGTCGGCTAATATAGTGAGGTCTTCACAAGCTATAGCTTTGGAAGTCTTTAAGAGGTCAATGTTAATGTCTCCTGTAAAACAAAGAGGTGCAGTGAGTGGCAACGACTGGATACAGCAGCGAAGTTCGGAAAGAAAGTCAGGAATGCTATCCGAAGGGGGTCTATAAATTGCCAGTAGGTAGAGTCTATATGTAGAAGTGAAGACACATAACGCCAGTGACTCACACGATAGGAAGGATACAGAAATTTTCGAATAAAACAATGTGGATTTGAGAAAAACAGCAATACCACCACCGCGCTTTTTATTGCGAGTATAAAAGAAATTGTTGAATCCGGGTAACTAAAACTGTCCAATGTCGTCACTATGGGTATTAATCTCTGTCAGAATGAGCACATCAGCTATCGGAAGCACGCTATCTACGGTTAATCTAAACTCATCCCAGTGCTTGCGCAAGCTCCACATATTGACATGGAATAACGTAAAATATGTCCCTGGGTTCACATTAAAGCGTTCAGAGCAAGATTGAGGTCTTTAAACTGAGAAAACTGAGCCATTAAAGTCTAGACTACACTTAAACTGAAAAAAATGCGCCATTAAGGTCTACACTATTTGCTCCAAATCAACAACATTCATAATGCGAAGCAAAGTTGATCCTTCGCATTTTTTGGTAAAAATGTGTCGATGACGAACCCACACAAACTTATAGCCCTTTTCCTTTCCTCTGGTTCTCGCCATCCAGAAGGTTTTTTTTGTTGTAGTCGGTAAGATTGTCATTGAAATAGATTCGAGGCTGTGAGTCTCCGGAAGGAATAGAACTCAAGCGGCCACGACTCATCATCCAGCGTTCTTTCAGTGGAGATGATGAAAAACAAACCAGTATCGGGGGCACGGCATCACGTCTAGCAGGCAGGCGATGTGCTTTCTCAACATGCGCTGGCTGAAAGCCTTCAATGCTCAACCGCCCTGCAAGATTAGTGAGAATGCCTCCAAGATTCTCATTTGGTTGAAAGGGAATGCCATGTATTTCAAGGTTGGACGTACGATTAGATTGATCGGCGTCGTTATGTACCGCTCTCAGTTGCTGTATTTCAACCGCCTGGTCCGATATGAATGACCTCAAGGCCTTGGTTTCTGTCTGCAGCTCTTTGACAGCTTTGTCGTGGGCTTGCGTCGAATTCACCAGCGAATCATACTGAGAAGAAACAAAATTCAGGGATGCTTGCATCTCATTAATGGTGTTGCGCATAGTATCGATCGTGAGTTTCAATGATAAAAAGCCATCAGTTTTTGGGTGCATTTCTTGAAGATTATCCACGGCGTCTTTGAGAGAAAGTAGGAGATCAAGTTGCTGGTGCACCGTCAATAGCTGATCTAAAAAACCAGGTGGCTCCATTTGCGAGGACGGGGAGTTTGTGCTTAAGTTGGATTTTGCTTGTCCTTCACGGCATGCGAGGCATCGCCACTTTTTAAGTTTGGCTGCGCTCATGCCGTTAAACGTGCCGTCGGCAATGCCAGAACATTTTTTACCTAAATTAGAGTGGCTAGAACAGTGAAAGCACTTTATATTTCTGCCGTCGGTTGTCATAGGATCGGAGCAAGCACCACACACTGCAGGATTGGCCATGACCACGAAACAGCGACGACAAAGAAGTGGCACGAGACGGTGCAACGCAAATACGATTAAAAAGGACAATCCAATGTAGGAAAAAAATTCCAGGCTCACCCGCGAAATTAAATGCACCTTGGCGGCTTTGCACGTGAGGCACCGGCGTCTGTCGCAGCTGAGCACTCTCCGCAGACACTGCAGAAAACGTTCTGAATGTCCGCGGGCTTCTTTTCGAAGCCGTCGAGCTCAGATGGTCCCGATGAGGCTCAACCACGGCGCTACAGCTTTCGTTGACAAGAGCTGGGTCTGATGTGGTTTGGTGGTGAGCCTTGAGCTATTATGTTGCGCCCGGGCACACGGAAGCGGTCTTAAAAAAACAAAGACGGCCGTTGACACATCAAGGCGAGCATGCAGGTGAGCGAGGAATCACCATAGACCATTTCTCTGCCTTGCGCATAACGGAAGGGTGTTGAGTTACTTCCACAGGCGCTGTCTTCGTCTTGGGTTGATAGAAGGACGTCGAAAAAGGTCTTCAATCGACGAAATCATTAAACATATCGAAAATGTCGCGCCACGGTAAAAACCAACATCCGAGCCCGGCGACTTCTTCTTCTGTCCTAATAATAATAATAAGAAGAAGAACTTTATTCACCATATCACATATGGTGGGAGCTGGAGAAAAAAGCTGACAAAGCAGCTTGACGTGTCTCTAGCCCCCTCAACAGGTACACAGCGGGGCCAAGTTTTATACAGGCAAGAGAAAAGCAACAGCAAAATAAACAGCAACAGCAAAATAAATAAAATCACAAAACGCTGTTATGGTAAAACAAAAAGAAGATGACTAACAGCCCGTCAACTTCACATAAAAAAAATGCTCAAGAACATTTTGCATTAAGACTCGACAAATGATAAACAACATTTTTATATAAAAAGTAGATAGTCACGTAACTCACGCGGGCTAGAAGATAATATATCAACATTCGAATTCAGGAAAGTGTTTAATAACGTTGGAAGTGTATTTCTAATTATCTGAAGACCGTAACCTGTACGCGATGTATCAACCATCCAGAAATCTGAGTGGCGAGTAGAATGTGTAAAATGTATTTTCCTAATTGATGCCAAGCTTAGCGGGAAGCTATTTATCACGGGATATTGTTGTTTATACTTCATGATAAGCCTGTACTGATATTGTTGATGTATTTTAAGTACCCCGAGTTTTTCAAAAATTTGGTCCGTGTGAAAAAGATAAGGCACGTCACACACGAGTCTTAACGTTCTCTTTTCCAGTAAGAATATTCTATGTAAATTTGTTTTAGTAGTGATACCCCATACCGAATGGCAATAGTTCAAATGATATACAAATAATGTGTTATATAGAAGTAGTTTAACACTTCATAGAAGAATTAGACGGTGTCGATGTATCAAACCAATTATACAAGCAATTTTTGAAATAACGTAATCTAAGTGCCCTGTCCAACACATGTTGTTTGAAAACAACACGCCCGATGTATTGAACGTTTTGACCATTTCAATGGGGGACGAGTACAAAACGATGTCGCTCGAAGGGGTAATTTTCCTCTTTTTGGGACTAAAAAGCATGGCTTTAGTTTTGTCTTCATTTATTATTAAATTATTTGATGTATACCAAGCCGCCAGATTTCTCAAGAGGTCGTTTGCGACTTGTACAATATCGCTGCAATTCCGAGACATATAAAAATACTCGTATCATCACCGTAAATTATAAATTTAGCTGGTGGTGAAATATTAACGATGTCGTTTATGTATATGTTAAAAAGAAGCGGACCAAGTATACTTTCTTGGGGTACTCCCGATTTTATACGTTTTAAATCAGAGGGCTGACCCCCGATATGCACATATTGACGCCTGTTTTCTAGGTATGACTTAATACGTACTGCCGCATGCCCTCTAATACCGTAAATATAAAGTTTCTGAAGAAGCAAATCATGGTTAATAAAGTTGAATGCCTTCGTAAAATCTATAAATATACCTAACACTACTGTTTTGTCTTCTAAATTACGTAAAATGAATTATTTTCGGTCCAACAAACCTAGTTCCGTGGAACGTCTCTTCCTAAGCCCCAACTGGGATTGCGTAAGAATGTTGTTTTTCTATAAATGTGGTAAGAGGACTAAAGATAATTTTCTCTAAATCTTTCGAAAAGACTGGAAAGAGAGACACAGGCCTATAGTTACTTATGTTATTTCTGACACCTTTTTTGTAAAGTACTACCACTTTTGCTATTTGCATTTTTGTAGGGAATGTGGCTGTCTCTAGGCTAAGATTAAAAATATGTGCAAGACACCTGCTAATGGTGTCCAAAGCATAAATTACTGGCCGTATTTGTATATCATCAGTGTCGCAGCTATTACTAACGGTTACGTTACGAAATACTGCTATTACCTCGTTTTCAGTTACAGGATTTAGACGGATAGTTTCCCCAATTCTTCGTTGTATATAACCACAAGCTTCGGTTGTATCTGAGGTTCCTACTAAATTTACAAAAAAAGTCAATTAAAGCGTTTGCAAGAGAGCTACCAGTAAGTGTCACGTTGTTATGAATTATAAACTCAATATTTTTTTGCGTTTCGCCCCGGTGCAACACTGAATTAAGTTTTCTCCCCAACCGGTCAGTGCGATTTGATGTCACACTGAAATAATTGTTGGAATAAAGAACTCTAAGTTTCTTAAATTCCTTGTTCAAGCTATTTCTGTACTTCTTGAAAATTTTAAGTTTATCTGGGTCGTTAGTTTTAATAAAATTTGCGTATAGCTTATTTTTTATTTGTATTTTTGCAATTAGCTCAGCTGCTATCCAGGGTTTACGAGCTCGCCTAGAGCATCGTACAGATTTACAAGGAAAATGACGTTTATAAATAGAGCTGAAAATGTCTAGGAATGTGTCGTACGCCTCATTCGCGTCCGTTTTATTGAGTACATCAGTCCAGCTTTTATTGCACAAGCTATCTTTGAAGCTATCTAGGCGGTCAAGAGTGATGCATTGAATCAGCGTACTTTTTTTGGTACCTTTGTATGTACAGGAGTTTTTGTCTATACAAATAAATGTCGCAAGATGGTGTCTAATGTCGCAGGCGGAAACCCCTGACATTACCATTTGTTGCTCAAAGTTGGTTACAAACAAGTCTATTAGTGTTTCGGACGTGGTGGTGACTCGTGTAGGTTGATTGATGACATTCGTACATCCATTAACTTGAAAGAGTGTGGCGATCTGATTTTTTTAATTGATATCACTTAGAATGTCAACATTAAAATCTCCACCCCAAATAACGTTATACTTCCATTCTTCAATAAATGCAAATAAGTCATCCAAAAACTCACAAAAGTTTGAGATATTTCCATCGGGAGGTTGATAAAACACAAATATGATATTCTGTTTTGTGAGTATTGAAAGCACTTCGTAATCTGAAGTCGAACAACAATAATCTTTCAAAAGTTCGCAACTCACCTTTCCTTTTATTAGCATAGAAACACCACCGCCACGCTGAGTTGGTCGGTTTACGAAATCACAGTTATATTTGGGTAGTTTGAAAACATCGGTATCGCGTTTATACCAGGTTTCGGATAACATTATTATGTCAAAAGGAATGTCGAGTAATCGAAATAACAATTCGAAGTCAGTAGATTTATATTTGGTGGATCTAATATTGAGATGAAAACATTTAAATGAGGTGGCACATTTTGCGCCTAAAGAATTTCGCAGTTCACGTGGCAATAAAATGTCAGAAGTTGCCATTTCTAATGTAATAACCAAAAACAAAACTCTAGACTGGAACATGACGAATATGTTAACCAATCTTCTGAAGGTCGCCGATGTTTCTCACAACGATTGCTCGCTCACCGTCTTTCTCACGGACGAGAATTTTCCTTTGTTTGTGCCATACGTACTGGTATCGTTTCGCACTGGCCCAGTCTTTTGCGGCGTGGAGCAGGACTCGATTCTGTCTAGTCATGTTTTCTTGAATAAAGATAGGATCCCGGTTTTTCGTCAGTTCTTTCTCTTTGTTTTTTTTTTTCATGCCACTGGTCGCGAGTTAGTTGCTTTGCGAAGCGAGCAATGATCACGGGAATTTGCCCCGGATTCAAGTGTAGCCGGTGGGCTGACACCACTTCAGCTTCCAAAAGGTCAGGTACACCCATCTTAGTCGCCACTTCGTTTAGTTTCTCTAGCAGGTTCTCGCCGTTGGTCTGCGGAATACCATGAAACTCAAAGTTTAAGCGTCTGCTTCTCCATTCAAGGTCATTTATTTCGTCTTTCAGCTGGGAAATCTCGTCTTTACATCTACTGTCTTCGATTTTTTCGACCCTCGCTTCCAAGTCTTTGATGACCACATTCTGACTAGTTAGCTGGGTCATGATTTCATCATACTGGTCCGACATCATTTGCACCGAGTGTTCTACGCCATCTACAGTTCCTTTGAGGCTCGAGAGAATCTCAAGCTCCGGACTTCGCAACACAAAATATAGCTGACGTGGATGGCCGATCGTCCAGAGGCATTTGCCAACGCCCCCCGACTGCAAGAACACTCGAACCAGTAAAACTGGTAATGCTCGTCTCCGCGGCTCGTAAAACAGAACCCACAACTAAGTCGTTGGAGCCGCCTAAGTCAATCACTGTGTTAGGCGCTCCAATAAGTGCAATCCTCGATACTGGAGCAAACATATCACTTATTGGAGGTTTGCGAAAAGGGGAAAATATGAAATTCGGGAAAGTGGGTGTAAACCTGCCGGTCAATATCTGTACTACCTACTGGAGGCGCCGTGAGACTGCGAATGTTTCCCCACCACGAAAGAATGAAGAACCCGGTTTGTGTATCTGCCAAGATTACGAGTACCCATGATATTCGGTCGAGATTTCGTCGTGGCGAATGGCATTACATTATACTTTGCTCAAACTCTCTACCGGCTGGGAAACAAGACTGTGCTAGCGCCATTTACCCGAGGAGAAAACTGCATTTGCGGGGGCCGCGATTCCATTGAACTTCGTGGGACAGTTTTTGCTCCCAGACAGAGTCAACAGGGCGGTGGAAAAGTGTCCCGGTAGCTGTTGTCAAATGAAGCAGCCCCAGACTCTGCTGACGCACTTTCGCCAATGTTCGTGGAAAGACCTATTCGCAAAAAAACATGGGGTGTTAGGGGCAACAGAAAAGCAAATTGCATCCATGTGTCTTCCAAGAGCGGTGGCCGAAAACGCGTGTCTGAATCTGCCCGACTTCAAACGTCCATTTATCTTGCAGACCGACGCAAGCAATTGCGGACTGTGAGCGGTTTTTTTTTGCAGAAACATAACAACGTTCTTCGTTCGGTGGCACTCAACAGTCACACGCTCACCGGAGTAGAGCGTAACTATTCAACGACGCAAAAAAGTGCCAGGCGATAATTCTTGCAGTTGAGAAGTTCGACATGTACCTTAAAGGGATTGTCCCGTCGAAACCGGAAGTACTTAAGTTCTTGCGCTCGTCACGTCGAGGGAGCCTTCATATAGGCAAACGTCATTTTTATTTTGATATATGATCTCCCGTTATTAATTAAACCTTTCATGATCCTATGTACGAAACTGCACCCCGAATTTCGCCAGTGTCAATGGCTGACATCCGTAGGTGCTGCGTGACGTCACAAAACGCAAAGGTTTGTCGGATGGTCGGGATAACAAGCGTTAGTCGATGGATGTCTTGTATTTTGTTTCGAATTATATAGTCTCCTAGGCAGTACCCTACTGAAATACGGTTCTTTTAATGCAGTTCCCAAGCACGTGCAAAAAAAGTCACGCCTTGTAGCAGGATATTACTCGCAGACAGCCATAAGCTTCGAGCAAACCTATGCCATTTCGCGCAAACACAACTGCGACGGACGCTGATCGAACTAGGGGCGCTTGCAAAGCACAGGATGCAGATTTCGCCTCTTCGTGTACCCTCGTGTACCTAAGCGGCACTTAGGTACACGAAGCGGCATCTGGGTACACATTTCGGCGGATCCACTGGATCGGTGATGAGGCTGCGGGTCATTCCCCCAGAGGCGACGTCCGCGGGTCGAAAGCAAACGGCGAACCGTTCAAATGCATGTCGGACTCGTCACTTGACTTGGACGAGCTTGGTGAGTCGTAGCTACGCTCCATTTTCACAGGCGGTTCAAACAGATATCGGACTGCACGCGTGCTAAATACAACTTCTTGTATCATTTCGAGATGGCCAAGCTGTTGGTTTCGGTTTCGCTGCATAATCAAGGTCTGTTCGATTCGGCTAGGAAGTTCTGAACTGTAGTCCGTTACAAGTCAAGAAGGTAGAGGCAAATGCCCCTCAAAGGGAATATTTGCATTTCGACGATAGGTTCGCGGCATCAGGATGATTTTGCGTTGGGAGTCACTGGCGGCAGCACGCGGCCGGCATACCGGTCACCTCGAAGTCGAAGGCCTGACGATAGCGTCTTGGCCAAGACAGTTATCGACCGTAACTTTGGCGTCAAGTTGAAGCGAGAATCGGCAAAAAAATGCCGATTCTCGGTTTTTTTCCCAGGCCCGTTAGTGCGCGTCCACAGATACCAGCGGACAAAGCATGCAGTATTATGTTCAGCTACCGGGACATGCGAGTGCCAACGCACTAAATCCCAGACCTCTGCAATGTATCGGAGTCGTCAATATGCATCCAAGAGCAACTGAAGGCGGAGACTATCAAGAGGGCAATACCTTTTCCGTGTCTGGAAGTAAGAATATCAACACTGTGGATCCCCACATAGCATCAAAAGGAACAATTTACGTGAGCCAATATTTCAACACTCACCACAGGGAGCCAAACCTACGCGAGCAGGTGCCTAAAACGCTTTTAGAATATCATAATCAAGCAAATTCCCACCCTCGGTTAGGATCTCAATTCCGCGTCCACCGCGGGTACGTCATTATCATAAATGAGAGGAAATGCAACCTCCGTATCGGCGTTATTGTTAAACATCGCAGACATTTGAGCAAGCGCTGCGAAAAATGGCACCGCGAGCAGAGACGGACTAGTTCTGCTATCGCCGTCTGCTCTTGTCGTCTGCTTCTGCACGGGCGCTGAACAGAGTCCGGAGCCGGTGCAAGATTTTGAGGAACTGGGTCTGAACTCGTTCAGAACTGGGATGAATCGAACACGCCAGTGCAGCGGTCGTGGAACTTAGGTTGAATCGAATGCACCAGTTCCTGCACTGCCGAACTAGTTCAGCCAGTTAAGGCGAATCGAACAGACCTAAATTGACTGATCTGATTTGGGCAAGGAGTGGGTGGACGTAGTTTTAATATCGTTGGCACAGCATCACACCTCAGCTTACAAGCCTTCTGTCCGCTGAGAGCTCAGCTCGTAGCTTTCTTCTGTGAGATGATTGCTGCATAAGCAGGATCTCGATCTGGACGGGAACCCAGTCCCTACGCATGACGACGATCCACTTTGCTCGTCACTGCACGTCTCGCGGAAAAGTGTGGAACGTCATGTCTTGGCCGGCATGTGCTGCCCGGTGGTTGTGGCACCCAACCGCGCAACAAAAATCTCACCCAACCACGAAACAAGTCGAGCACAACAACAAAAACGAAGCACGCTGAAGCGTTCACCTCGCAGGCAAACAACGAGACAAAAATGCTCGCTTTGTGTTTTGTGACGTCAGAGCTTCAATGTTGCCAACGAAAGCAGCGTTTACGCTAGAATGCGATATGAGCAGTATAAATTCAATTACTCACGCAGAGGGGCATATAAAATTCGGATATTGCACGTACGATGCTTCTCGAGGCAATAACAATGAGATTCAATTGTTTTCTCGAATACAAAATTTGACCGGACAATCCCTTTAAAGGGGTTATGACACGAAAATTAAACGGATAGATTATTCTTGAAATGGAATGCTCATAGGCTACTTAGTATATATACCAAGTTACGCAATTTTTAGAGCTCTGATAATTGCAATATTCAATTTACGAATGTTTATAATTTTCATCTGGCGACCAGGCAACACTGCTCAAGTTAGTCACACCATGGTGTCCATAAACCACGTGACTATGAACACTCTCTCATTCTAGGCGCCCCCATGATCGCCCAAGCTCTTTTCGTCGCGGTACGGACAAAACCGCTCAAACAGACCACCGGAAAGAGTTGAGCACGTTGGTTACACATACTTAATAGACACCAGCTGAACAACCCAAGCACACAAATGTAAGAAGGACGAGAGTGACGCATTCAACCGCTGGACTACCAACTGAAATTTAATGAAACACTTCATCTTCATCGACAGGCTAGGATCAATCATACCTAGCTTGCTTCACTTCTTCCTCTTTTTCCTCATTATTAAACTAAGGCATCCTCCTCGTCTGTCTACCTGTGGGCGGTACTTCCCTTCGCAACACTCCTTAACCAGAGAAGAGAGAACGTTCTTGCGAAGGGAAGTACCGCCCACAAGTAGACAGACGAGGAGGGTGCCTTAGTTTAATAATGAGGAAAAAGAGGAAGAAGTGAAGCAAGCTAGGTATGATTGATCCTAGCCTGTCGATGAAGATGGAGTGTTTCATTAAATTTCAGTTGGTAGTCCAGCGGTTGAATGCGTCACTCTCGTCCTTCTTACATTTGTGTGCTTGGGTTGTTCAGCTGGTGTCTATTAAGAACGCTCAAACAGCTCGGTAAACTGAAAGCTATTCTCGCTCTCGCCCTCCGGCCGGTTGACCTTCCACCCTGCATGCGCCTGCGAGATATTCCCGGACGACGGTGAGCACGGCGAACTCGTCGTCGCTGGAGCTCGTCGCCAGCGGGTCGCAGTCAAAAGGAACAGCTTCCAACATCTCTTGATAGCAATCACTCTCATCGCTGCTGCGATCAATGTCGAACACTTCGACAAGGCGATCGATGCCGTAGACGTAATCGTCACAGACCGGATGCTGGAAACGTGGAAGGTGAACGAGGAAGCTGAGAGTTGATATGCCAAGAAGAGCCGAGTCTGTGAGTGCGTGCAAGTAGAAACCACGCTGGAGGCTGGCTACGTCATCAGCCTCCAGGTCCGCCTGGATCTGCCCCTCCGAGGGGCCCGCATATAAATCGATTTATCCACGAAATTTTCGCGTCTTTTTCAAAACAAATTTAGCAGGATTATAGGAACATACAATGGGTCCTAGCTGAATAGTTATGTAATATTTTATTTTTGGCGTGTCATAACCCCTTTAACGGCGCTTTGCTTTACATTAAAACTGATCACATAGCTCTCTATTGGCTCAAAGGGCTTCAAACCCCCAAGGACGTCTCGGACGAAGGGCTCCTACGCTGCACCGTTACAAATGCGCTATTGAGTACAAACGTGGCGTGACTAACAGCATGGCAGACGCGTTTTTCCGTGCTCCACTTCTCGGGCACAAAATGCAGGGGGATCGCCACTTGATGGCACCGGCCAATGAGGCGCCCATCACATCGAATTTGTGGTGGAGAACCTGGTGAGCAGAAAGGAAATCCGGGGGGCCTAGCTGTCTGAACGACTTTGTCAGAGGGTGACACACCGACTGGCAGAAGAAAGCACAGCCGACACCGGGAGTCCCATACATGGGTTGCACGTGACGTCATTCAAACAGCGCTCCCATGACCACCAGAGACGAGAGCAAGAAGGAGCTCCCCTCTTATCAGGACCCTCTTTTGTGCCCCTCGGATTTGCACAGACGTCGCCATTCTCCTTCCAGAAGATTATAGAAGATTAATCCGTCCGTCAAAATTCTTGCAAAAGCACCTTCCCTCTCCTCCACTTACATGGTGGTCAAAAGTATGCAATGTGACGTGAGTGCAACCCATGTATAGGCTTCGAATCACTCTTTCTGAACAGCGACGGCATCTTGCTGCGGTACCTCCCACAAGCGGTCAATGGGTCCTCCGGCCCGCTGTTCTGGACTGTAATAGCTCGTAAACTGCAGAAGTCATTCATAATAGAAATGCATGATTCCGCCCTGGGAGGCCAAAGCAGTGGGAGCAAAAGTTGCGAGTCGCCTCAAATTCCAACGCAGCCAGACATGAGTTGGGATGTAATAAGGTACGCACGAAGATGTACGGTTTGTCAGAAGTGTCCAACCATCAGGTTTAAAGCAGTCAATCGATGAAAGTACCATTGAGAGTGTATGCTTGTGACGTTGTCGGTCCCTTCCCCGATAATCCACGTGGCAGTCAGTATTTGCTAGTAGTGACCGACTACTTCACGAAGTGGTTCGAAATGTTTTCTTTGCTGAAGCTAATAAGCATTGCTTTGCTGCAACGCTCATTATAGACAGCATGTCTTATTTTCCTAGCAAGGTGTTCATGGATGCGTGTAAGGCACTAGGGATGCGGCACGAAACGCCCTTTGCCCTACCATCCGCAGGCGAATATCTCGGAAAGTGTTAACCGCAACCTGAAGCTGATACTTGTAGAGCGTACAGAGCAACTTAAACACTGGGACGCAAAACTTGCAAAAATGGCATTCGCTACCCGACAGCAATCAACATCTCCAAGGGGTTTACTCCGGCCTAACTTTGTTAAAGAGCTCGCGTTTTGCCTGGGAAAATACCTTCGTTGCACAGATCCAGAAAGCATGGAGCGCACCACTGCGCAGTTCGGAGATCTCCGGAATCGTTTCACGGAGAACTTGCGGGAAGCTCGAGAGAGCGTCGACGTTTCGAATCTCCAGCAATCCAACCAGTACAACAAGGGTAGGCGAAATCTGCAGTTCAAGGTAAGCGATCTGGTGCTGAAGCGAACTCATTCGCTGAGTGATGCTGCTAAAGGCTTCACGGCCTCTTTTGCAAAGATATGGGAGGGCCCCTAACGTGTTATTAAGAAGCTTTCCAACCTTTTTTACGAGCTGGTGCATTTCGAATCTTGTGAAGTGTGCGGGTCCATTCATGTCGCAGACCTAAATGCCTTCCATAAACCCTAAAAGATAGAAGTGCCATAGGCACCAAATGGAAACTATCCGGACAACGTCTTGGGACATTCCACACTGTTTCAGCCGTGGTATAACCTGCGACGGCGGTGAAGACTGTGAAAGAGGGAGCAAACATACCGTAAGTGCATTATTTCCATGCCCTCCTCAGTTTCTCTAGGGATCGCGGCGCGGGCGATAAGGGTCAAAAACGACCACGTGTTCTTTAACCAGCGTCTTGTGTCACTCTTCGAATTCCACAAGATAGGCTTCACTTTCGGTTGTCCTGTTTACATGCGGCAACTTTACGTCTATATTGAAGAACAAAAAGTCAGATTAAATCTGCGCTTCTGTTTATTCGGTTCATACAGGTCATTTCTGACTCAAGTCTCACACTTCAAAAAATATATGAAAAGCCAAAATAAAAAAAAAAAAAGAACACGAAATGCCCAAATATAATACCTTGGCACTAAAGCCTTAGAGCTAAGCCGTATTAAGTACAAGTCAGGCCTCTAGAATTGCCAAGCTTGTTCAGAGTTGGGCGTTTCTCTGACGTGCTACATGGTCATTTATTACCGAGCTGTATAAATACAGATCAGGCTCTTTTCCTGCACAGTTTGCATTGTGCTTTTTGGGGTTTTGAGCTGGGGTGGTAAAGTTCACGATTTCTGCAGAAGTCTTTCACAGCAAAGAATTCGGGGTAGTATAATATGTACATCTTTATTAACCGTCCAAAGAGTCTAACTGTCCCTCTAGACAATATAAATCCCGTGACAAGTATATATCCGAAACTACGTAATGTCAAATCTACACTTAACAAAAGACGTGAGATTTTCTTCCCAGATCAACGTAAGCGATACAAATTCCACAATAATTAGAATAAGCAGCTCATACGAATACTCCGGTGACACTAATTATAATCTGACAGTAAAAAACACTCGTTATCAATCTGGCAAAAACATTGTGAATCAGCTTTCTTTCCTTGAGGTTATGCGCTTCGTTTTAGGTTTGCTTCTTCATGTTGCAAGAGACAACGACATAAAGCTTTTGAAGTAATCGGATAAGAAACTATTTACTCGGCATGTAACGGTCAATTACTTTCCTTCTGAAATAAATAAGTTATCTAATATACTATTCCTTATTGAGGAGCAACTGTAATTAATGACTTTTAGAGTAATGTGTGCACAACCCGG
The DNA here is from genome assembly GCF_016920785.2 of Ixodes scapularis. NCBI lineage: Eukaryota > Metazoa > Arthropoda > Arachnida > Ixodida > Ixodidae > Ixodes > Ixodes scapularis. The sequence continues at coordinate 169,693,016 of NW_024609846.1, read as the reverse complement.
GCTGGCCAGTATCGCGATACAAATGTACCGCGATAGTATCTTAGAGATACTTTCAAGTATCTATCTCTGTACCGAGATACATTTGAAAAATATATTTTTATCTTTGTAGTAAAATGCATTTACAATGTATCGCTGGTATCGCAATACTTTGACAAACCTAGGTGTCTCGTTACATTTGTTCCCATTTTAGAGCGCAGCTCTTAGGCGCCCGTTTCCGGCTTGAGCGGCGTCGCCATCGCCTTCGCCGTCCCCGTAACCGCGGCGACGTTTCGGCATAGACACGTTTCGGCACCGTGCCGAAACGTTTTCGTGACCCCCTCAGGGGGTAACCCTGCTTAGGGGTCATGACCCCCCCCCCCTGAGGTCACGTGACCCCTTCTGAGGTCACGTGGCCCCGTGACGTCCCGGGGTCACATGATCTCAGGGGGGTCACGTGGCTCCGGTGGCGGAGTATGGCCGATTCACACGACGGACTGATCCGCGGACGGAATGATCACGTGACGACATGTCCGCAGATCGTCCGTCTCCCAAGCGCATCCACACGAGGGAGACGACGAGCAGACGCCAGCGAGGACGAACCGAACCTGGTCGCCACCCCGCAGTGCCAAAAAACTCCAACATCGCAGCGTGGCACCGCTGTCCAAGAGACAAATCGACACTTGCTACTGCGATAAAGAATGGTACGCCGCCGTGACGTACAGATAGGGACAAAGCACCGTGATAGGCTTCGCACGAAGGGGCACTAGCTTTACTAAACCAAAGCAAGACAGTGACACAGCCATGGTCCTGCTCGAGAAAGCTTCGGCGAAGACGCCACGAAGTTGTGAGCTCGCGGAGAGGCACTTGGAGATGCCTTCACGCACTCCGCGCTCGTGCTCAACACTCAAGCACACCATATCCACAAGAGAGGTCTTGCTAGGTGAAATCCTGATTGGAGGTGCAAGAAGTATTGCGGTGTGCTAGACGAGTTTTGACGGGAGCTTCTAGGCATGGACCCGGAGGAGTACCGGAACCTGCGTCGCGTCAGCCGGACGATGTTTCTGGAGTTTCTCTCACGCGTGGAACCAAGAATCGCGCGGCAAAATGAACCAACGAAGGCACAAAACAACGATGCGCCATTTTTGTTTTAAACGCCCAGAAGCAAAAAAAAAAAACAAGAAAAACCAAGTGCCGTTGTTAGACTAAACGCATTTCATGTCAATCTCCCGCCAAAAGTCCGCGAGTGAAAAAGGCGCTCGACTTTATCATTCCGCGCGTCCGCGGACGAGGCGCGGATCGCAGGAATCGGTGACGTGCCGGTCACGTGGTACACGGTCCGCGGACGAAAATCGCGATTCGGTCCGTCGTGTGAATCGGCTAGTAGCAGGCAGGATGACGAGGTGAGGAGGAGGGGGAAGGGGTATACCCTCCCCTCAGTACCCTTCCATCCTCCTCCTCTAGAGCTGCGCTCTAATTCGGCGTTACAGAGGCTCTAATTTTTTCAGATAAATTAAAAAACATATATATATATATATATTTGTTTGCTGCAAGCTGCTTCGGAATGTATATTATAAACCTGCCTTATAACATAATTCTCAGTCACCAACATTTAAAACATAAACTGTGGTTTAAAGAAAGTTACTTGCAAGGATAACAAAATCAGCTCCTCCCACGAAGACTCCAACTCTTTTCAATTTAGCAGAGCGAACGCTGTAATGAAGTTGAGGGGAGAAAAAGTGCGGCCCTGTTGTACAATCCCCCCACACTGTGGGTGACTCAGAAGCATATAAGACGACAGTTTGAGATGCACCGTCAAAGAAAACAGGGTTAACTTCGGGCAGACGCCTTTTTTCAGGCATGGTACGCAGTCTTTAAAGTGCTGTAACTACGTGGTTAAACAGTGGTGACATATTTTTTAGCGGCAATTATGATAAATAAAGAGTTCTAGGTTAGGTGAAGTGCATACAATGACAAAAACATTTATGCACAAGCATAAATTTCCGTTTCTATAAGCCACGAACCACGCGCTCCCCACGTAGCACCGTTCGGGAACAAATGTATATCTATACGTATCTGTACCAGTTTTCCGGAAAACATTTTCGCCATCTTTGCAGAAGTATCTCAGAATTATCCGTGTCTCAGCATCAGTATTTTGGGCCTTCAAACACATGTATCTCAGTATTTGGATTCCCGAATATTTTTTTTTGCCTATTTCTTCCCAGTCCTGTACAAGACTTAGGACGAGTTGGTCCAGGTGTCCGGCTTGCTGAAGGAAGGCCGAATGCAGAGTGGACAGCATCCCAAACTCTAAAAAAAGAGGTTAAACAATTGGAGAAACCTTTATTTTTGCTACATATTACAGCACCGTTCCTCTCTCGACTTCACAAAGCGTTCCCGGTCATCAGCTCCGCGGGTTTTTATCGGAAGTTGAAAATAGAAGAAACTTTCCTCCATCTCTTGCTAAAAACTGGAACCGTCGCTTGCCTACGCCTCTCGTGTCTAAAAGCAAAATAGTGGTTCGCTTTAAAGTTTATCCTTACGTTGAATAGCATGAAACTAGGGACAAAAGAACGCAACTCGGTTCTGTACTCTTTCTATTTTTCTACCATTAATAACAAGTAAAACATTCTAGCAGCAATAGAAAAAAAAACATCTAACAACACTGAGCGATTGCCGCGACATGGCGGGGCCGCGGAGATTGCAGGGAGTAAAGTTCGGTTGAATTCGTTTCACCTGTTTGATGTGTTTGGCTGCGTCGCGTCCCGCGTGATGCGTGTCATGACGTGTAAGCAACCACTTGTGCTTTGACCCTACCTTAAAACTGATTTACTTAGTTTAGGCTAAAGTTATAAACGTATGAACTGCCCCAATATTTGTAACGCCAACCGTTCGTGATATTTTTAGATTTCAGATGGGAGCAGAGGAGACTTACATAAGCCATGAAAATGCGGAGCCCCAACTTTGTCACAGAAAAGGGGCGCTCGAATGGCAAACATTTTAGCGTTAAGGGTTTTAAATGACGCGATAGAGATGTAGTTCTTCTACAGATATAAATGTGAGAATAATTTCTACTTTTATAATATATTAATAAATCCCTACCATTTTCCGCGAGTGCGTGTTATTTTACGCGAATTTACGGTTAGTTTGATTTTTAATCTAACAGATATTGATAAAAAATATAGTGGCGGTTAAAGGAATTTTGTCTTACCCACGTGTTGTTTTTTTGTTTTTTTTTGGTTTTTGGGGGACGGCGGGAAGAGGGGACGTCATTTGACAATAATAAAAGAAAAATCGACCCGGAAATTGAATAATTACTTATAATCAAATACTTGGTTTGGCCTCTAATATGAATCACTTTTAATACTGCATTTTTAGCATGATGCATTAAGCAAATCTTAAAATGTTATTTATTGTATTTTAGTTAATTAGCCTGATGGTCTACTGTTGCTTTTTAAAAGGCGCTAGATTAAAATATGCGAATCATTCCCTCGGAAACATTCAAAGGATTATTGAGTAGGAGTGATTTGCTCAGCCTATGTGTTTTTGCGACAAATATGCCAGAAAGCATCCAAGTATTCAAAAATGAGACTGCCATATACAGCGGTCGGGTGAGCTTGGCATTCGTAGTCGAGGAGACGTGATTGGTTCCGTTGGTGTTTTTTTGTTGTTTTTTGTGTTGTTTTGCCTGTATATGTTAGTGCAGGGTCGCGTATATTTGCTGTTGTATGTGTATATACCTGGTGAATGGAGAGATAAAAAGATAGACGCCATTCCGATATTATTTTGCAGTTTTGAGCATCATCTGGAGGAAGGTACATTAAGAGAACTACGTCTCTCAAGGCGCCAAACCGCCACATGCGAACACCGTCGTCTGTCCAGCGAGAGGTATGAGAGCCCGGGTTTGAAGACGGATGTTTGGAGTGTCTTAGTGCCTGTAAAAAAAAAAAACGTGGAAAAGGCGCATACACCGTGATCTGCCGCTCTAGTGGAAACCGCTGTCACTCTAATGAATCGCAGGGCTGCCGTGTTGGTTTAGGGAAGGAAGTCTTCCTACATTAGCATGAGAAAGATGAGAATTTTATTCCCACGGGACGAGAAAATGTTCTCCCGCTTGAGAGAAAGAAATTCGCTCCTTTTCTGGGGTACTATATTGAACATTTCTGTTTCTTTTTTAGGGAGAATGTACTACCCAATTTTTTTCTTACAGTGCGACGTTGCCGCGCATTCGTTCGTCCGGAATGCCGGTTAGACGACGTACTGGTCGCCGTCGCTAAGGCTCAGAATGACTTATGAAACTTTCCGCCTAAAAGGGGAAAGGTTAATAAAATACAAAGTCCTACTGCACTCCGTTACCCTCTCGGAGAATTCTTCCGCTTTGGAAAGCCAAAGTTCACGCCTTGATAAAGCAATGCTTAAACGCATTTTATATAAGTTACATCTACCAGATGAAGCAAATCCAATTTAACATTTTAAACTGCGAAACTTTCGGACACCTTATGCGTCCGTAATCCATTCAGTTAGTCATTCAGTCATTGAGTCATTATGTACCATTCTTGGAGCATTGCATTCAGAATTTAAGCTCACACTCTCATGCCTTCCGTCACAAGCATTATTTTCAATTAACCCTCCTCCGCACTCTATATACCAAAAGCGCACGAGCATGTTCCCAGGCAGCACACCAGGGTTGGCCCAAAGTTGGCGCAACATGGGATTCATCGGGTTCTAATAATGAACCCAATATTTGAGTGTAACCCACTGTAACATTGGATCAATGAAAATGTTAATATTGGGACAACACTGCTCCAGCATTGTTTCGATTATTACGCCAATGTTTGAATTCCTATTTACCCAATGATATAACAATATCTCTAACGAGAATTTGGCTATGATTTCCAAAACTGGATCTCAATAATTCCAAGCAGCATGGCGATAGTTGGCCAGTCTCGTGCCAATATCTGCCAAATGTCCAGCTTCGATGCACGGCCCGAAAATCAGAAGTTATGGGCGTACCGTCGTCTCGCTAGTAGCCTAGTATTGGCGCAATATCGTTTACGGACCCGTTACCACTGATTGTATCTCAAGACTGTCAATAAAATTATTATTATTATTATTATTATTAAATAATCTACAATGTTAGACTTTCGCCCAGAAATCGGCGCGACAACATGCGAGCACTGTGCGGATCGACCGCGGTGTCGGCCGGGGGTTGCATATGCGTTTATTCTCTATCGACCGGACGTCGTGTAAGTCTGCTTTGTATCGGCCGCTGCATATATTAGTAGCACACGAACAAACTTATTTTTCATCGCTAGAAGAAGTTTATTAAACTACTAACATTATACACAGCTTATTATCGACATATTTACATAGGTGCTACTTCTTTGTGAAACGTGAAGCAACTTATTAAATAGAATTACACTCTCTTCAAGCCAAACAAAACGAATAAAGCAAACACATAGAGATTGAGCAGGAAGCCAGACTAGTATTAGATTCATGCTTTCAACGTGCTTACGAAGAAAACATCGATTTGCAATCCGTGATAAATGCATAATCCGACTCGGGAAGCAAGGAGCGACGCAAACACAAAGTCGACGAAGAAGGTCGCCCATATTCAACAGAAATCTTGCTGTCACCGATGAGCAGCTTCTTGTCGAGGCGCGTCCAACAAACATAACACAATAATTCCACGGACTCTCAACAAAAAAAAAAAAAAAAAAACGACCAGCACCGAAAAGTTTACACGGGCATATTCCTCACTGTTTATGACGAAAGCCCATGGCCGGGACTGCGACGCACGGAAGCAACAGAACACTGAACAGTGTATTTCGGAAACTGGACCTACGTGGCCCCCTAACAATCACCATAAAAAGGCCAACGGCGAAGACTACGACCTCATGAGCTGATAAGCACGTCAGAGCGAGTCACGTGACACATTTTTGTCCAAGCGTTCTTGTACTACTGATAGCGGTAACGTGTTTCGCTTCACCCCTCTGATTTGCTTGAAGCGTCCGTCGCGCTCGCTGACAGCCACATGAAGACACAAAAGCATGAAGGAATGCTTAACAAAAGGCAAGGTCGAAGGAAGATAGACAAGACAGCTAAACTACCTCAACTTTTCTGTCTGTCTTTCTCAGGATAAAAGTAAACGAATGGAGCTTTGCTTAATCTCTTTTTTTTTTTTTTTCAACGTCGGTTTAGAGTCGGCCAAGAGATTATAATGCATTACCAGCATAGCCGGTTCAAAAACGACAAGCACCTGAGTCAGTGAAAAACGGCGGCCGATGCGGTATGTCAGGATGGCGTCGGCGCGACTCATCCGATACTCTCAGATATCGTCATGATCAAATTGAAATAGGCAGAATCTTTCAGTGTTGACGCCAAAAATTGGTGTAATGCTGTGCTCCCTGGGAACGATTGGCGAATAGCAGCATGATCGTCTATATTCATATTTTGTTCCACAGGATGTGTGCCTCCGAGCTCGTTTGGAGTTAGTGCCACGCGTGCACAGTTGTATTTGATTTTTTTTTTTTGAGAGGGAGGGGGGAGGGGGGGGGGAGGGGGGGGGATGGCAATCTTATGTGTGATGAGAGTTAGACCGAACTGAAACACATTCCTTGGTATTCGTTCGCATTCTTTTGAGGATTGTTCTTGAGTTCCTGGTTGATTGATAGCCGCTATTGAACGTTATGGGAAAACAGGGGGGAAAAGACTCGCCGACATGGCCTCCTTTCTTTATCGCGACTGCAATTTGTCTGAGAGTCATCATCAGGACGCTAAAATGAATAGCTATAAGCTCTCCTCGGCCCCTATCTGTTCAACAAGCTGGCACGGGAGCTTAAAGGGGTACTCCACCGATTTTTTGAGCTACCTCAACTAACTATATTTTCTGACTCCCGGCCGTTAGCCTTTCCGGTATACTATTTAGCATCGCGAAATTCATAATAGGTATTGTGAAATCGGCAAATGAAAATGGTGCAAAAACCAATATTCAAATATTCGCGCACTTTTCACTGCCGTGACGTCAGTGGCAGGCAGGCTTGCCAGTTCAGCAAGTAGTCTAAAAATAGAATATGCCAATCATTTGTTCCGTGCTGGAGCGCGGATACGGGAGCGAGCTTCCAAAGCACTCATTTGACACCAAGAAACTGCTTCAAATCCGTTGGGAACAACTTCTGTAGTCCAAAAAGTTAACCCCTGCCTTCCACTGACGTCACTTTGTTGTTGTTGCAAGTAGAGACTTTCAGTTGAAAAACATGGTGAAAACCAAAACTGTAAGTTCAATAACTTCGCGAAAAAACAATATTTTGACCTAATATTTGGGATACTATTTTAGCAATGTTTGTTGGTTAGTTTAGCAAAATTTCAAGCAAATCGGAAACAATGAAAAAAACGGTGGAGTACCCCTTTAATGACATGATGCGGGCCGCTGCCATGAAAAGGATGTGCTGTCGGTGCTTTTGCTGGTCGCGTCCCTCGGGACCCATCTGCAGGACATTGGTGACGACGGCGTTGAACATCTGCGCCCCCCCCTGCCGGAGAGCATTGGCGCTCGAGGGCCTATACGTGATGGGCAGAGCAGAATGGCGAGCTCCGGCGGCAGGCCGGACATCTTCGATATAGAGCCCCCTGCTTGTCTGGCACGCAATGGCCGAGAGAACAATGAAGGAAGTTAAGAAGACGGGCGAAGGGAGATCGGGCGAGGAGGACTCTTGCGCGGAAACCGGGAAATGGCAGACATTCGCGGCGGTGGCGATGGCGACGGCGAGTCGGGTGACGCGTCCCTCTGACATGATCTCGACTTATTCCCCGGATTTGACCCTCGACGGCGACGTCCTAGGATGCGGTATGAAATACACCGCCAGGACGATCGGCATGTAGTATACTGTAGTAGGGAGAACTGGGTATTCAGGGCACACTTTGGTATCCAAGAAAAGAAAGGACGTATAAACAGCACCCCCCCCCCCCCCCCCAACCTTTTTAACCAGAAAGGGAAGGCAGGGGACTGACGTTAACTGGTCTATAACTGATACCAGGGGCTTTTGAATAGTTATATCCGACCCTGCCCTCAAAAACCGGGAGTGGCGATCCCAATGTAGCAAGACCAGCCGAGCATTCGGATGCAAAATGGCATTGACGGTCACAATGCTAGCACGGCCCAGCTGTGGCAAACCATGAACGAGCAGATGCGGCAGAGCAGCGCACTTAGCTTGGAAATTCTGAATCGTTTTACTAACTCCAGGAGGTGCTGAAGTCTGCATGCGGTTTGTTGCCCATTAAGCAGCTCTCATTTTTATAGCATGTCCGAGGGCGGCTCGCATTGTTTCTTGCCATGCGAGTCTTACAAATTTGTGAACCTCAGGGTTGCCTGGGGCATCCACAAACGAGACTGGGCCGAGGGGAATCAATCCATCGGACTTTGTGCCAGGAAATGATTCGTAGGTCAAACGCTCTACACTTGTAGCAACCTCTAGAAAAGTGTCGCTTGTTTGTTGACGCCGCAAACGCAATTCTGCATAGAATGCTCACTGTAGTTGTACATTACCGAAGCGATCGCGCAAGCTCGCGATCAATGCTGCATAAGTGAGCCTGGTTCCTTGGAGCGCATAAATAACGCTGAGGGCAAGGCCATTTAGTCGCGTGATGACAGCGCGCGCTTTATCATCTTCAGTTCAGTGGTTTCCATCGAAAATCATGTAAACCTGATATAGGTATATATCCATTGGTGTTTCGCCATTAAAGTGGCGAAATACCTGAGAAGAGATTCAGTTGTTTCGCCATTAAAGTGGCGAAACAACTTGAGAAGAGATTGTCCAGAAGATAGCGTTGGTTGGTTGGTTGGTTGATTTGGTGTTTGTGGCGCAAAAGCTACTAAGGCTATAGAGCGCCAAAAACGAGACTATTGCTGGAGGAGGTTCAAAGAGAAAAAAGAGGCTTTAGTAGCCAGTGATTAGATAAAAGATGGTGATGGGGTACCAAAAGGTAAAAGAGTGATGGGCATGATCTGTAGGTTAAGAAAGCTACAATCGGTTTAGAAGGCCGATACTATCTAAAAATTTGAAAACATTAGTGTGTGTCACAAGAGAATCATTACTTAAGGGCAGAGCTGGGTGTAGTGGGACTTGTTCTTGATGTAACACCTTTTGGCGGGCTAGTTGGCTCATGATATGTAGAAATAAATGAACTGCGTAAAGGACTAGGACAGAGTTGTGTGTCTGCGCCAAATAAACAGTTGGAAGTCTGCGCTCCGTGTGTCGTACTCGTTTCCACCTCTGTCCTCGTCCTTTACGCAGTTCATTTATTTGTTCTTGATACAGTGGCGAAAAATACAAATGACGTTCTTTATGATAAGCAGGACATTCTACTAGTATATGTCGAATACTTAACGAATTGTCACACTGCTCACAAGTGGGGGCATCTTCCCCACGAAGGAGGTAGCCATGAGTCAGATGAGTGTGACCAATCCTGAGCGGGCAAAGGACAACCTCAAGAAAGCGTTCCTGGTGGCGTGCACTCTGCCATTCCCTCAAAAGAGGTTTGATCATGTGCAACTTGTTGCCGATTTCTTGATCCCATTCAGCCTGCCATTTGGACTTTACGTGATGCCTGAAACGGGCTTTGTAGTCTGCATATGGAATGTCGTGGAGATCAATTGCTCGCTTCACGCAAGTACTTGCTGCGTGATCTGCAGCCTCATCGTCCGGAATGCCCACGTGGCTGGGAATCCAGCAAAATATAATTTCGTTTCCCTACTGAAAAAACCTGTATAAAAATTCATACTGGTTGACCCGTATATTTCATACGGTGTTATGAAATACGGGTCTGCCGTATGCTACTGGGAACCCGTACCTGTATAGGTTGACCCATTCAGATGCAGGAACCCGTACCTGTATGGGTTGACCAATTGAGATACAGGAACCCGTACCTGTATAGGGTTGACCCATTCAGATACAGGAACTCCTGGAATTGTACAGGTTAACCCATTTGGATATAGGAACCCATACTTTACAGGTTGATCCATTTAGATATAGGAACCAATATTTCTGCATGTTCATCTGTTCAGATAGAGAAACCTATATCTGTAGAGGTTTGTTTATCCGCTCTGACGCAGTAATAGTAATCAACATGGTGTTAAACGTTTGCATACGGATGGATGGATCTTTGCAGGTTTAACAATTCGCATGCATTTGTCATGCAAAGAATGAGCATGAGCCAGGTCATTTCCGGTTATATGTGTATTTAGTGAACGCAAATTGACATCTGCAGAACACCAACAATAAGCTTAGCCTCTAAGCAAGCCTAGAAGTCACACTTCTTGTTAATACATTGCAGTAGGATATTAACAAATCGGCATACTGCAGTAGGTTCACCCGAGCTGTCCTCTTCCCTGGAGAGGCCTCTCGAGGATGCCTCCATATGTACTCTTTGAAGGAATCTGCAGGGGAAAAGAATACAACAATAGGTCATGTATATCTACAGTTTCTTGAAAAATTGAATATTTTACTTCCTGCAATTATAAGCAAGCAATTTCCACTACAATTTATGCTTTGTTAATATCTTGTGATACCATGTAGACTCCAAGAGCAACTTCTTACGATTACGCAGTCTGCTTAAAACAGCAGGCATGCATGATTCGGCCAAAAAGTTTTGAACCAGTTCAGACCGAGTTCGGATTAGTGCAGAAGCAGTGCGCAAGTCGGGCTGCGGGTGCGTGAACTTAAGCTGCAGCGTTACAAACGACCCTGTAATTGGTTTCCGAAAGACCGAAGAGTTCCCATCTGTTACTGCATAAACGCTGAACTGACTTCGGCCAGCGCAAGATTTTGTGCAACTGAGGCTGAGCTCGGGCAGCACTGGGATAAATCGAACAGGCCAGTTTAGCCTCCATGCAACTTCCGGTTCAATCTAATGAGTCAGTTCTTACACTATTTGAACTAGATCGGCCGGTTCAAGCAAATCGAAAAGACCTAGTGTGACTTTCCACAACTATGCACTTAAAGTTTGCTTGCAACAGTGTGTTCCTTGCATTTCAGTGTTTATAAAAATTATCGACCCTGGAGGCGGGGGGACAAAAAGGAACGGAAAGACACGAAGCTCCGTAGCTTCGCGTCTCTCTGTCCCTTTTTGTCCCCACGTTCCTGGGTTACCGCGTCAATCCTTATCCAGCTCGCCTGCCTGTTAACTAAAATAAAAGTATGTTCTATGAATCCAAATATGTATTTTCAATTATGAACATGGGCCTCCGATTGCCTAGAACCTCGAACATATTTCATGCCCAACAATGTCACCATTGTAACGAGTGAAAGGAACATTGAACACACAATTCTCGGCCGGCAGTTGCTGTGCAAAAGAAAGATTTTGACCCGCAATTGTTGTTTTGGGCATGTATATAGATTGTCAACACAGATTTGACGTCAAGAATCATTTAACTAATTTAATATCAGTGTTAGGACCCTTCAATGGTCCATTCATACGAGATAGTTCTCTGGTAAGAAAACTGAGCACTAGAAAGGAGGAACACCCACGATGAAAAGGCGGTTCAGAAAAAATGGGCAGTACTCAAAGGACAGAGCCAAACATAGTTCGGTTGCAGCAGTTCTAGTGAACATACAGACTCACTTTAACAACTTCGCTAGTGCCAGCTTTTCGTTCAAAAGAAAGAAATAAGTGCCTCAGCAGAAGGTCCTGCGAGCAGGCCACTGATATCATGGACCTCCCCCAAAACTTGCAGGGATTAGCAGATATCTGCGACGCCGAGCATATTACTGTAAAACCTCCTCAGTGTGAATACATCAGAAAGCACCAAGGGACCTAGACGACCGTGACAAGGTCACTTTAGTTTTCTTCATGTATTAAAAACAAAGAGGGAGATAGGGCTTGTTCATTTCGGTTTTGCGCTTGGAGCTTCACGTTCCTAAAGCTCGAGCTAGTCGAACTGTGACCCTTCAACAGCCTATAACACTGAAAGTTCTTAAAGCCTAGGAATATTTTATCACATTAATTTTGTCGTAGCAGATTGCAACTTCGGAAGCCATGAGGTTTGAATGACTCACTAAGTTTGAGACATCTGTGAGAAGTGAGCACTTACGGCTGCCAACTTGACTGGAGTCAGGGCCCTCTTGGCGACGGCGCCCTTGAAGCGCCGGCATGGCACCCCAGTCACACTCCGCCCATGCAGGTTCTCCCTGCCGAAGATCAGCTTCGTGGCCTCTTTAACGAACATGGAGTCTCCCCGGGCTCCCCTCACGTAGAAAAGTTTGTCCTTTTGCACCAAGACACCATGGCAAAGGTGAACCTTGAAATAGATAAAAATGCTCTACAGGAAATGCAGCCAGCCATTAATCCCGATCTCGTTGATCTTTCAGAAACTTGTGCAGACGTCTGCCGCACAATGCCACTTTTTTCGGACGCAGGACATGCGAGGCAGCTCTCCACGCAACATCTTGGGGGTGTTCTTTTCGGAGCCGATCACAGAAATTCACCACGGGCACTCACTACTCATCTCCAACTTCTCAATGTACAGAACAACTCATCTTGAAGTACAGAACAGAGAGCGGAACAAACATAACTGCAAAGGAATCGCATAGCAAACAGTTCCAGCCACGCATGTCGTCAGCTATGCACACAAAAAAAACACGGAGGGGAAAACGAAAAAGCTCACGGTCGGGTGTAGCCACGTGACTTCCGCCCACTCACTCTCTCCTCTCCACTTCTCCGACCTCCGTGTGTGGGTTTCAGTTTCGGTTCTGAGCAGTTGCGTTTTTTGACTTTAATAAAAATATATGTGACTGTTGCAAAATATTAATTTGGTAGTCTTTCGACACCATAATAAATCAGCTGGCAAGAATGAACTTTTATTGGGGGGTGTAAGTGTCCGTTTAAGTGAGTTCAGAGTAAAGAGAGAAAGCGAAAGAAGGGTACCAATTATAACAAAATTTTAATAGGGCTACTAGGTACATGATTTATGAAAAAGCTCGAAATAAGACGAGGACTCTATATAGAAAACGTTTAAGAAAAGTGCCAATTAATTGGGAAGAAATAGCTTATCAATGGCCGGCCTTACTCTTTACATTCATCAGCATTTTGAAGCAGCCCGATGGTTCAATTTAAGTAAGCATACAAATAACCTCATCCGAGGAGCTGTGGAAACCATAAAATTTAGTCACTTGCCCAATATCTAGAATGAATATTCCATGAAATTCTGAACTTACCTCGTCATCAACCTTTGCAAGCACTGGCACACACTCGGGAGGTGCCTCCGGCGGGCCTGCTACAAGATCCGCTGCTGGAACAGCAGCATCAGCAGCCGGTACGGGCGAGCGTGATCCACACCAGCTCGTACAACGTGAACTGGAGCAGGAGCGCCAGCTGTAGGAACTGCTGCTGGGCAAGCTGGAGGAGCTGACCCAACACCACCAGACGGGACATTGTCCACTGCAACATAATAAAACATTGTTTAGAAACAAGACACGGTACTGGAGTCAACCGATTTTTCGGACGCCAAAAATTCAGACAAGCTTGATTATTCAGACTTCACCACTTTCCTGGTCCGTTGATGGCATGAGGGCTTTATAGTACTTAATGCCACAGAAGACTGCCGGCCGTGGGCTTATTTGTTTTTCCGTAACACACCGGGACTGGAAAAGTGGCGCGAGCAGGACACAAAACAAAAGGACGAGAAACAAAAGCAAAAAAGAAAAAGAGGAAAAAAAGAAATGCGCTCAAGTTCGCCGGCAGTGGGCGGCAGAGAGGTTGTTTACAAAAATATACCGGTGAATAGCTAATGAATATTCATGCCAAGCATTTCCAACGGTTTGCGAGATATAAGCTCAATCTTTCTGATGAAATCCAATGCTGTAGCAGATCGTCTGCTCACCTTTTAACCAGTTGCACAGTTGCGTCGCTAGGCACAATCTGCCGCCCGATTAAAGTTCAGCCTTTGTTGGTGCTGTGGTCATGCCTATGACCAGCTTCCTCACTCCCTCCTCCTCAACAAAAAGAACTCCTTTCTCCCCAATACGAAAGGATGTGTGATGGCCGGGCTCATCGGAAAGTGCATATTTAAAATGTTTTGAAAAAACAGAACAAACTTTCACTTCAAGCCTCATCTATGCGCACAGACCATGGTGTTTTGGTATGGACATGATTGCTTGACTAACTGCAGAAAATTGTTTCTTCAATCAAAGCAAAAGTGCTGACGAGCAAAACGGGCTCACCGCCATCAGCAACAAGAAACAAACTCTCAAAGTGTCATTTGCACCCTAAGAGAAGAAAAGAGAATTATAGACACCTCTTAAACTCATTGATATATTGAGGCAACCCTGTAGTATATGCTTACGTCTGTTTGCGACCAAAAAAAAATTAAAATTACTTCTGAACCCTCAATAAAGTGTGAGCACATAATGTGTAGTCTGTGAGGCGGGCAACTGAAAGTGCCTCCATGCTTACCTAAATTTGCCAGCAGCTGCTTCTTGATAGCGTCCGCTCTATCTGGAGCTCCTGTTTCAGGTTCACCACCCTCTGCTTTGCCGACCGCAGCTTTTCAACCAGTCGGGCATGCTCCCCAAGCGACACAATGGACGTCCTGCCCTCTGTCTTTTTTTTTCTTCTTGTACTTGCCACCCACTGCAGGGGATGGCGACATCTCAATCTGGAAAAGAAAAAGGTGCAGGTGTTTTAATATTCATTTAATATAAACTTCCAACACATGATTGGGACACACATAGTTCTCATTAAATAGCCCCCCCCCCCTTTATTTTTTAGGTGTAGGTTTCAGCCCTATACCTGTGAGTGCCCCCTCCCTAAAAAAATGCTTCCAGACGCCTATGACCATATATCCGGTATTCACTGTCAGTTCAGGAAATAATTGGTTATCGTCCTTTACACACTCCAGAGTGTAAAGGACGATACGTGTATTTGTTTGTGCTACGTGTACCTGTTGGCAGAAAACACTGTGTCGGTAAACGAAATAGTATGATAAAATATTGTTTTAAAAGGTACTTTTAAGTTAGTTAGAAAGTAAATTATGATTATACTACTTTGCACCCAGTGTACTTTCTATGGGGTACGTGAACTCTCCGTTGCTTTGTACTTGCAATCCAGTGCTTTTAAATACAATGGCATTTATAAGCAAACCATATGCACTTTAGGCGTCCGTTGGTCCGAGAATTTGTATCTGCTTTTGAAAACAGCATGCGCCGGCACATTATATTCAGAAAAGAAAAACATGCCGCCGGCACTGCGCCTCAAACTCACAACTGTTGGGGTCTAAGCCGGGCATCGTATCCGCTTCACTACGAGCACACATGGGTAAGCATTTGCGAAAGAGTTACTGGTTGCAGGCAAGAGCTGCGTTGATGCAAGTGCCAGTGACTCAACGCCGTTGTTGCCATAGCAATGTGTGTCGCATCTAGTCGCAGTCGCACGTAGCCACATCTGAGGAGAGCACTGTGAACCAGACTTGAGTATGATCTATCGTTGTCGGTTTGCGAAAGCAGGTCTCACCAGAGGAACATTACGCAAAGCGTGCTGAGGCACAGCGAAAGCAAAATACCTAGGGCATTTCGGAACAACATAAAACATGTTTGTTGAAAGCTAGAGACGCAAGTAGCAACAAGATGAACATTGAAGCGGATGAAAAGATTAAACAGAGGAAACTTCGGCTGCAACACAAGCAGGACGCCAAACAAACGAGGGCGTCTTGCGATAGTGGAGAAGAGATGTAACTTCTCGTACAGCGAGATGGTGACTTAGAGCAGGTGAGCACGTCTCGTAAGACTCAAGAGAGTCAAATTCAGATTTAATGCGGTCGAGAAACAAGCAGGAGAGTGTCTCTTGAAATTGAAGAGGGACAACGGCGGCTACAGCACAGGTGAGACTAAGAGTGGCCAAGCTGCGGCTCTTTGTCTGTTAAAGTGCGGCTTGTGGTCCACTTTTATAGAGCGTTCTACCCACCGAATCTGTGCACCAGAATAGCAAGCAATTAAAAAAAAAATGTCTGTAAAAATAGTCCTGACCAGCCATAATATGAATGGACACAATTACTCATGAAGCGAACAAAATGTAAGATATTCCTTAGCCTAACCGTTCAATTTTACCCACAATTACTGCCCACTGGTAAGAGAAGTGAAGTATGCTGCCGATTCGAAAAAGGGACACAAAAGACGAACCCCCTCGTTCTGAACAGAGTCGAAGATGAGGTAAGAAAAACAGCCTAAAGGCGCACATATACCTCTAACCTTGAGTTTAATATCATAGGGATGGCCACGTGCTTCTTTTTCAAAGCAGCAACCAGCTCATCCTCGTGTCTCTGTAAAACAAAACATGCACACTGAGTTACATCTCAAAGTCGTCGTGTTTGTCCCCCTTTCTCCCCCCTTGTATAGGGGTTTATAAATATGAGCGTTCACCAGCTAGCCTGCGCTATAACCATTGTTTCAGTCTTTCTTTCGATATTTTTACAAATTAAATGCACCACCTAGTCGAACTTATGTCGTAAATTTCTCGTAGCTTACAAAGCCGATTTGTTGCGATTCATTTTGAGTGTCATGGCTGCCATCTGGAGCGCCCTGTAGTTCAACAATGTAAAACCCTTTGCTTTTGCCGCCCGGTTCTTTACAAATCGGGCGCAAGGACCAAATCGGGCGCAAGGACATATTCCTGCCCACCACATTTCGCGAATTCTAGACGCCGGAACGGGGGACGCCGGAACGGGGGCCCACGAAAGTTCCGCTTTCCACGTGTCCTTAAATTTCGCTAATTTTTGAACGCGTGGAATTGGCAAAAAATCAGGGGCTGGCGAACATTAGGGAGTGTTCGTAGACAGCGTTCCCCCCCCCCCCCCCCCCCCCCCCCCCTCCGCTGATCCCTCCGCAACGAAGAAATTACTAGGGAGTTTTCGTAAATCGTTTTGGCCGTCCCGCAGCGCGCTCCGCAACCCGCTACGACACCCGGTACTCTACAGTCAAGGCCTAGGGCGCGCAGGCGCAGTCGCGGCTTCTTCGTTGCGGAGGCATTAGCGGAGGGGAAACGCGGCCTCCGCTAGAGCACTATATAGCTCCTTCGGAGCAGAGTAGCGTAAGGTCCCTCTATACTGAAAAGTAGCGACATCTCTTGAAGAATGCCGCCCGCTCCTCTCATTGGACGAATGTGGTCCACCAGGCGGAGCTCGCTGCGCGCCACTTTTGTTTTTTGGTTGTTTTTGCTTTTAGAGGCCCCTCGGCGCCATTTTCGCTCCGGTCACTCGGCGCGCCAGGCAGCGTCGGCTACTAACTGCCTGGGTAAGCTGCTGCATTCAGACTGGCGTTTGAATAAGTTGAATCGCAACAGCCATATGGTACATTACGGTGGATTATTATTACGGTGGATTTGTAATAAGTATTTCAGCAAGAGCATTCGCAAATGCGGTCAAACCGCCAGTGCGAATGCAGCAGCATATGGCGCGTCTGGCGAGATTGGTTTGGGGGTCTGGGCTTCGCACGGCAGCATCACAGCTCCGCTTTTCGCTCGGCGACAGTTCGTAACCTCTGACGGGCTGCTGCGATTTCGGATGCAACTGGTGCAACAACCGTCGCAGGGATGGCAAGTTCTTCAGCATTCCATGTCTGCACTTCGCACGCAAGCTTCACATAGTTCCGGTTTTCGCTTGGCGTTAGTTCGTGAGCTATGACGGGGTGCTACGCTTTCGGGTGCAGCAACTGTAACATCGACGGCAAGAAATACTTCAAGTTCTTCAGCATTCCATCTGACAAGCACGACACAGATCGCCGGAAGGTTTTAGTGTGTGTGTGTGTGTGCGCGTGCCTCAATATCTTTACTTATCTCGCCGAGTGCAAGCTATTCATTTATTGTGATTGCCACGATTCAAGTTTTAGCATCTGTGCCTGAATAATTTTATGAATCTCGCCGTTGAATTTTGTGTAATCTATTCATGTACTTTGTGATATATATAGCTGGGATTCAGCTTCTAGCATCCGTGCCTTAATATTTTTATCTATCTTACTGTTGACTTTTGTGCAAGCTCGTAATTCACTTTCTGATAGCTGGAATCCAACTTCTACTATCTGCATGCTTTAATACTTTTATGTACCTCGCCGTTGACTTTAGTGCAAGATATTTACTCACTTTGTAATACGAGATTCAGCCTTTATTCTTGGAATATTTCGTCAATGTCCGTTCATTTTCGTGCAAGCTAGTCGTTTACCTTCTGATAGTTGAAATTCAACTTTTAGAGTCTGTGCCTTAATAGTTTTACGTATCTCACTGTTGCCTTCTGTGGAAGCTAGCCATTCACTTTATCATAGCTTGGATTCACTGTCTAGTATCCGTGCCTTAATATTTTTATGTATCGCCATTGACTTTTGTGCAAGCTAGTCATTCACTGTGCCATGGCTGACATTTAGCTTCTAGCATACGTGCCTTGATGATTTCATGTGCCTCGTCAATGAGTGCAGTAGAAGCAGAAGCTCCGTCTTTAGCACACACCTGTCGCCGTCTGCTATCATCTCGCTGTGCAATCTCTTTGTTATCAAAAGCTAGTGCTGGCCTGGAGGTGGAGCTTATAGGCGACTACAAAGACAGGCTGCCTCACACAGTTGCTTTTCGTTGTGCTACAGTGCGATCACTTGAGATGGCACGAATTAGATTGTAACAGGATTACTATAATCCTCTTTGAATTGTGACTCAGGCCCTCACAAGCGGTTTGAGCACAGGGAAGCAACTCAGTGAAAAGTAGCCTTGTGCCAGTCCTTGTGAATTGGTGTGTTGTAAAATAAAAATATGCATTACCTCTGACTTAATTTTAGTTTTAGTCTTTTTTTCTTTATTTTTTTACAGTCACTGGCAGCAGAACTTGAAGGCCTATGTGGCGGTTATTTGCAATAATAAAGAAATGCTTTCAAGAGCCAAGATTGTTCCATGTCATCGCTTGATGAATAAAACGAGATTATTTTAGTTGGGGAAACGACAGTTTATAAAGGGTTCACTGCTGTGAAGAGATAATGCCCTGCCTCTAATAAGCTAAGTAAGCTTACAAAGTCTTTGTAATGAGCCGAGTAAACTGACACTGTCTGGTAAAAACAAAGTACACACAAGGCATCACAAGAAACTTTCAAAACCATAAAGCTTTGAAAACTTGTAAGTGTTAGCGGATATTTTGGGTTTTCGCTCGTTCTGCTAAGATTCTTTTACGCAAAATATTCCAATTTCGTTATGCCGAGGAGAGGTTGAAGGCTCCCAGCCGCGCATTTTCAGCAATAGGGATCGAATGTTGGTAGATCGTTTTTGCGCAACTATTAAAGGAGCGATGCAACAATTTTTGTACTTTGCGCAAATACAGCTCAAAACGGATCCCTAACGTTAGTGATCTATGAAACACGCGTTCGTTTTTCACCCCACGCAATAGAAGTCTCCCAAAAAATTTAAAAAAACGAGCAGCGTTCACCTTCTCAACTCGCAGCCAGAACAAACGGCCACGTGATCTGGAGCCGATTATATGCCGCCAGTGTTGATCATAGCCACGCGCTGGGGTTGGCAAAGCGCAGGACACGCGTTGAGTTCCAGACATTGTTATGGCTCGGCTATTGTCGTCGTTGCAGCGATTGGACACCGGTCACGACCCGAATGCTCCTCGAGCTAGCAATTATCACGAGCTCAAGTCGAGTGCCCACGCAATGCTCGGGTCCAATCTAGGAACCGCATTCAAATATCGTCACTTGGGTGTACTGCGATCCCCACGTTACGTCATCAAATTTTGCAAAGGAGAGATTGAATGAAAATGATCGCTTTTGTCCTTGAAATTACACCGCGAAAAAGGAGTTTCTTGGCCAGTGACGTTGCGTGTGAGTATCCTTGAGTCCCAGGTGTGCCAGTAAACTTGTGTCAAGTGAAAAACATTCTAATTGAATATCGTTGCACCGCTCCTTTAAGACAGGTTGCGCACGCCAAGGACGGGTATCGTTAAAAAGGGAAACATTTTTTTTTATTATTATCTGGACCACAGAAATCTCCGCTTAACATGAACTAAGCGCAAACTTTACAAGTGGAGGCTCCTTACGTTCGATCGCGCGTCGGCTGCGTGAACGCTCGTGCAGCGGGAGCCCGAGTCAAAGTTGCCCGCTCACGTCTGTAGCCTCTTCGGTTGGTTTGTGTTAAGGTGAGGCGAAGTACAGTCGCTTTGAGGAGAGTGCGTCAGTTGTGAAAGAAAAAAACAGCAGTCGCTTTGTGCTTACCTGTCACGTCTTGCCTCCCTTACGAAGCGACAAAAGAACGAGCGTGTGATCTCCCTTCTTTGCGCCTGGGGCACGCGTGCGGTAATACAAAAACACTACCTTCAATCGTACCAAAGTCACTGTGCAACATACAAGAGTTCGCTGCTGCGCTAGTAGACGGCTTTGCTCGCGCAGGAGCGAACCAGCCTCACTCCGGTAGCATAGTGGCGTAGACCGTGCACGCATCGCGTGCCCATTTTCGCCCTAGTTCGCGTTTTCCAGGACGTCAAATCGTTCTGCTGATATTTCGGAAGTCTCTGTAGTCAATTGCGCGTTAAACTGTCGAACTCGCGACAGAAATGCAATCGCAAAACACGAAAACTAACAGAAACAACCTTCCGCCGCATTGTATCCAAGCGAGAGCGTCTGCTAGCTGGGAGCAATCCATGCGGCGCCACCGTCGACGCGCGAGGGCGAGAGAGAAAAAAGAGGGAGAGGAGGGAGGAGAAGTCGCTACCTTTCTTATACAGGAGCCTTAGAGTAGCGCAATCTAGAACGCCGCCTGTCGGCGGCTAGCGGCGAACGCCCGGAGGTTCGAACTGCGGTCGGAAATGAATGGAGAACGTGAGAAAATCGTTGTTTCTTCAGTATTGTGGGGATGTACGGAATGGCATTCGTTTTTGACATAATAATAGAACATCTTAGAATAATTTGCGCTAAGTTTTGTTTTTTTTAAGGACATAACTTTTTTTTAAAAATTGCCTGAGCGGCATCGTGCAGCAGACGACACGGCGACATCACACCATTCACGTGACCTGCTCCGGCCAACCCGAAAAGCCCATCTCCGCAGCGAGCAAAAATTGTCTGCTTCAAACGCCATTGCCTTGAAAATTGCCTTCTCAAAATTTGTACACGCATCCGATATTATTAAAACTTTGATAAAGTGTTTAGCGATTTACTAACTTCACGACAGACTAGTTTTGAAAAGTGTGAACTCGCCGTTCATTTTTTAATCAGCCGTGTTGTGTCGATCTCCATGTATTCTCCCATAGGGAGGGCCGCCTCATGGAACCCTGAGTACCACGTGACTCGCGCCGAGCCGCTTTGTCGGCCATGTTGTCGGCAAAACATGAGGTTCAAAGGATTGCGCTACTCTGCTCCGTAGGAGCTATATAGTGCTCTAGTCTCCACTACTACTGCGCCTGCCCGCCGATAGCCTTGACTGTAGAGTTCCGGGTATATAGCGAGTTGCAGAGGGCGTTGCGGGACAGCGAAAACGATCTGCAAAAACTCCCTATTAACGGTTTGCAGTATACGTTGTGCTTCGAGCCCCTGATGCGTAGAAAACAACTTACCATTCCCCGGTGCACGCTCCAGTAGCCTTCCAGTAGACGCTTTTCGGCACGTTGGGGTCGAAGTCTTCAACGCTCGCCGATTTGAACTTCTTGATACAGTTCACGCTGACTATTGCCTTCGCGCCATCAACATAAATCACGTACGCGTAGTACATATCGACACCAATACACACCGATCGAGATAGCCCTAACGTCGAGGCGGCTTTGGTTCAGAGCAACGTTACTAAAACACTCAGTTGGGAAACTCGCCGTCGAAACCTGGGCCGCTGGCGTCCACCGAGACCGAGCTAAATGCGACAAAAGCGCCACTCTTTATCGTTTGTCGGTACTGTGGTCACCTTGAGCTTTTTCAAAGCCTGTTTTTGCGTAAAAACAAACAAAAAAGACTCTTTTTGTATGAAATTTATTGGAGTTTAATACAAAAAGAGGGGCGCGTTATGTTTTTAAAATCTTTAGTTTGCAGGGTTTTGCGGCACAATTAATATTGTTTTTATACAACCAGGCCTCAGCGGGGCTTTCAGGTGGCGCGCCCCGACCTAGGTGCATTTTAACTTCGGTAGTTCGACGTGGCGCGTCCGCCTGGGAGACGGGGGTGGCACCCCCTGTAACCTCTTCCGCTGTATCTGTTCTTAAAGCCAAATTAGAAGTCACGTGCAGTTCCTCGAGTGGCCGCTCCGGGAGAAATGGTGGCGTTGTGTTCGTCATTAGCACGGTGCTCGGAGACAGATTGGGGCCACTTTTTCAAACCTGTCTCTATGGGAGTTTCCCAACTGAGTGTTTCAGTAACGTTGGTTCAGAGCACTGGCCAGCTGGCCAGGGGCAGCGGCGTGGGTACTTAAGGATTGGATTGGATTGAAGTAATATTCTGTTTTAGTTTATATTATTACTAATATTACTCAATATATTTTTAAAACATTTTAAAGCATAAAAACGATTTCCATGTTAAGTTTATTTTTTGTTAAAAAAGGCATTGTTTGTCCGTCGTTGGTTGTTCATCTGCGCTCTGGCCTTGCAGATACAAAATCCAATCCAATCCGATGTAAGATAAACCGAAACCGAAACTACCGCGGTACAGGGCTCAAAGCTATGAAGCAAACTCCGTTTACCTTGGCCTCGCTTCCCATGGATTTGGTTTTCGTATTTTATGACTTTAAATATGCATGTAATAAAATGGTTCAGTTTGATAGCTGAAACTGTTAAATTGAAATGGCTTATATGTGATTTTCGGATTAAAACCGCATCTCCACGTGGTGAATGATGTTAATTGGGGCGAAGCTCTGGTGGTGCTTGTCTGCGTAGACTCTGAGCCTCAGCATGCCGAGTCTTTCGTTCGTTTTCATCCATCTCACGCTACGGTCAAATGCTCAAATGCGTTCCATACCACACATTCTCTTTCTGACATGGATGAAAACGAACGAAAGGCTCGGCATGCTGCGGCTCACCGCCTACGCAGACAAGCACCCACCAGAGCTTCGCCCCAATCAACATCATTCACCACGTGAAGATGTGGTTGTTGTTTTTTCTTTTTTTTTTGTTTTTGCCCTACACGATCACGGAAGCACGTGCTCACGTGCTCGTGACCCGACGGCGGACGGACATACGGACATGGCTAGCCCCTTTCGCCCCTAAAAAAATCTTTATTAAAGAAAACTATATCACAGTTTAGTTTCGCGGTGCCCGCGTTCCCGTCGAGGTCTGAGGTTACCGACCGCCGGTTTAAGTCTCGGCGCCGGTAAGGCGTTACCGGTCGCTCCGATACGTGGTTGCTGGTGGCCGCGCATCGATTACTGGCCACCGGCACGTTATTACGGCCCACCAGTGTGGCGTACCGGCTTCGCCTGTACGTGTTCACTCGCCGCCTGTACATGATATGGGCAGCCAGTACGGCGTATCGGCTTCGCCGGTACGTGGTTACAGGTCGTCGGTACAGAGCTACCGGCTACCGATACGAGAATACAGGCCTCCGGTATGAACCGGTATAGGCCGGTATACATTTGTACAGGATTTTTCAGTAGGGTTCTCTGTCTTGAGGCAGCAACAACCTTATTTCGCAGTTGAAGAAGCAGAAAGTGCTTGAGGGGTGTCAGTGAAGACAGTGCATGCGATGCACTGAGGGAGTCAGTGTATACGATGGAGCGAGGCAGCTTTTTATCGAGTATGTAGCTTATGGTTACAAGCAGACCATAGAGCTCTGCTGTGAAAATAGAAGCAAAGGGTTGATTCGCCTAACAAGTTGAACTGTCGGGCCAATCATTGAACACCCAACAGCAGATTCCGTCTTTGTACCATCTGTGTAGAAGCTTACATATTCGCCATACTTACTTTGCAGTGCAAAGAATTCCTGAAGAAACACACCATTGGGAGTATCACCTTTCTTGTATCGCGTCAGTGACATGTCACACTTAATGACACGATGCTCCCAAGGTGCTCCTGCAACAGTAGACTGCACTACAGGAGGCCTCCAATCCAGTCCCATGTTCTCACAGGCACTTTTTAATCTCATAGAGAAAGGAGGCACAGTTGTGGCTTTGTTCTGAAACACCCTTTCAGAAAGCATGTCTTCCACAGCCATTCGCGCAGGGTGATCAGAGATGGACCTGACTCTCAGGGAATACGTAAAGCCCAATGAAAATCTTCTCTTCTCAAGAGACAGCTCTTTGGCCTCTGCATACAGACTTGGCACAGGAGACGTGCGAAAGGCACCCGTCGCCAATCGCAACCCAAGATGATGGATAGGGTCAAGCATTTTTAGATTGGAAGACCTAGCTGAACCATATACAATACTGCCATAGTCCAGTCGTGATCGCACTATTGAGCGATATATCCTCAAAAGGCACGTCCGGTCAGAACCCCAGGATCGGTGGGACAGGACTTTAAGAATATTAAGTTATTTGGGAGCTTTTAATCTTAGATTCTTAATATGGGCACCAAAGGTTAGTTTGCAAAGAAGATAGCGTTGGGTTGGGGACATGAGTGCTCAACTGTAAGGAGAGCCGAGTGCGGTGTTTTGCTACAGCGCTCTTAGAGCTGCTACCCGACGGCAGATTACGGCATGGCTTGCTGAGCAGCCGCTATGATTGTTTGAGTCTGCAGTTCCAGCAGTCTTGCATAGTCTCCAATGTCACTGCTGGCGTTGGAATGTCCGTTGCTGCTGCGAAAGATCGTAAAGCGGCTTCATCTGCTTGTTGGCTTCAGAGAGCGGCTCACCGGAAGGCATCCCTTGTGCCGAGAAATGTGTTTGTCGGGTCTCGTTCGGCATCCCACAGCTACCCCATATTTGTAATTGTTCTTTCTTGGTCCGTTAAACATTCCAGCCCCTGGTCCCCGTTCCGAGCTCTGAGCTTTGTTATTTTCCTTTCTTTATTATTTTCGCTGTTACAATGCTGATTTTGTCGAATTATATTTTTTTGGTGTTTCAGACGCTTTATTTCAAACACCGGGAAACGCCTACAGACACTTGTATTGACCGTGGCAAGTGCACCATTGAACGCTAGAGCACCGCTTTTGTAGTCGCGGCTTGCGCACGTTGCAGACAGAAGTTGACGGTGGTGGAATAGCCGAAGGCGCCAGAGGCGTCACGCGACCGCTGCGTCTGGACTCTAGACTGACATACGCCAATTTAGAAGCACCGGAGGTCGATACAGGGAGTCACCAGTCTTGCCTGCGTGTGCGGCCTAGCAGCCAAGACAATCGAGTAGTAAAGGGCGGGGCAGCTGACATGTGGGCGAAGCTTTGATAGGGACATGACCTTCACCAAACTTGGGTCATGATGCTTAAATATCGAGCAAAAAGCTTATGCTTTTTGTATAAAACTTCTTTTGGTGTGTACGTGTTACATTTAAAAACTTGAAATGTGAGTTTGTATTCCATTTAAAATGCATCACGATCTTCTACAACTTCCTAATGCTAAAGCCACTAAGTCATTCACATGCAACGTTTCGTTAGTTCCCGATACTTTGGTTAGTTTTTTTTTTTTCGTACCCTGTTGTGCGGTATGCTCACAAAGTTGGTGCCATGAAAGGTTTACTAAAAGGTGCTAATGAATCTCTCTCCACGACTACAACATAGCGTCTCGCGCATGCGCTTTTCATGGCCTCCAATTGAAGCGAAAATTTAAAATGCTCAACAAAAACTCCATATTGGATTATTCAAATCATGTTCGTATAAGGACTGAAGTGAGCTATTAACAGATCCCGCCGTAAAAGTCTTTTCGAATGCAAGAGGTGCCGGAATACTTAAAGCGCCTAACGGGATTGACTCCTGTTGAGAGCCACAAGAAGCACTCCTCAAACAGGTTTAACTGAACAGTTTATGATGGCTTCATTTTTAAATTCACGGCAGAGCGATAGTCACAACAAGCCCGCCCGCGAAGATTATTAGAACTTATAGTCCCGTCTCGTTAATGGGCTACACAACGCAAATTAGACCACGCAAATAAATGGCTGCAGTGTATCTAGGATGTGCAACATGTTCCTTGAAAGGGCAATTAGGGTTATTCTAAATAAGTAAATATATACGTTCCCGCAAACGATAGCTTGATATTTGAGCGTTACTACCAATATCTGAAAGTCTACTGGGTTCACATGCATGCAACTATTGCTGCGCATTGCTAATGACGTAAACCGAAAGGAATTATAAATTTTAAGTATGCTTAAAATTTGCTCGTCAGCAGAATTCTGCTTTATTTTCGTGTTTACGGCAAGACCATAAAATCGCATTCCTTAAACAACAAACTTACGCATTGCTATAGTTATCATCTAAGCTCCTGTTGTACCTTAAAAAAAAAAGATGGTACTTGCATTCATTGTTTTTATCGTGAGCGTATCCGAAGAGGGGGATCATAAATCGGAAACGCTTCTCTGGGTCCTGGGAGGGCAAGGCTTTTCTTGGCGAGCAGCCGCTCTAAACGACCATAATAGTGGAGATTGTCGTGGCCGTCCGAGGGAACCGCCCTAGAAATGGGTGCTTTGAGGAAACGCGAGCCTTGCATTTTTCCGGGCAGAGGAGAGAAGGATGGCGCAATCCTTTGATTCGCTCTCTCCTCCTATCGCCAAAAAATAAAATTGAGAATCGGTTCTTGTTTCGCGCAAAACACACGAGGCGGATTCGATTTTACGCTCCGCTCGCTGCTTTCTAAGAAGAACGCCCGTTGAAAGGTTTCCGTCTTGGGGTCTGGAATCAAACCCCGCCGGCTAGGACTATCCCTAGTGGTCTGTACAGGCCGATATTTAGGAGCCCGGCCAAGCCCGGCCTGCTGTCTCTTAACCCCGAGCCCGCCCGCGGCTCACTAGCTATTTTCGACAGCCGGCCCGGGACGGCCCGGCCCGAGTTTAATTTTCACATACCCGCTGAGGCCCGCTTCATTTTCGCCCAGTGTGAATGGCTCACAAATTTCCCAACATGAGAGCTTAATTGCTTGCCGCTGTTACACATGTTGGCTACGGTGCTTCATAGTTATTAAAGAAAGCATCTATTTTATTTTTGCTGCTATTATTAGTAGGACAATTCTGCGGGCCTTAATAGCTCGTAAAAATATAACTCGCATCATTTGTTTTGACCAAGCACGCGTATTGGAAGGACTGAAAAATAAAAATGAAAATCAACAGTAAACAGGACCACGTTCCGAAATCGCAAAGAAGGGAAACGTCACGACGGGTTTGGACAAAATACGGGCACAGTTCTAAATTGCCCACTCCCGTTGTGTAGAACAACTTGAAAGAAAACACGAAATATCCCGCCGTCTTATGCGGTCGTTTGTAAGAAATCCACCTTTTGGCGAGTATGTGCTGCCACCTAGACACGAGACTGGGTTCGATACTAAAGTTGCTAGAAAAAAACGCGCGCGCAACCCACCCGATCGACACCCAAAACGTCAACCATATTCTGTTCGCCCATTGAGCCGCTGTGACATGCACACGGCTTCCCCAAACGCGTCTTTGTTTCCATCTTGGGTTATCTTCTGCTCCGAAGTCGACACAAAGAAACTCTTTCCCCTCTCTGCTCGGCCGGAAGGAATAGATAGACGGTACTAGAGCCATTTCCTCTCTAACCGATGTTTCTACAAAAGGTCCACTGTTTAGGAATAGCACATTTGTGAGGAACCTCTTCCCCGATATTGTGGATGCACGCACTAGTACGTTCAGATGGTTTGCATCTGCGAGGGTACGCATTGTGTAGACACGGGTGTCTGCGTGTTTATGGGGAGAAGCGACTGTACGACAGTGGCGCCGCAGGCGACGGAAATGAATGCCGCTACGCTGGTGCGCTGGCAGAGCACTCGGTGCGAAGACACCAAGCTGTACGAACACACACGTTTTGAGAATTTGTACCTCACCCGCACTGGTTCCTCCTGCAACCACCCGAACAAACTTCCAACAACATTGCTGCTAAAAAAAAAGTAACGGCCGGTTTGGCCCGCTTCTTCCCGCCTTGTAGACTTGAATGCAAGGCCAGTGCCCGGCCAGGACCTTTTAAGAATATGGCCGTCAAGCCCGAGCCAGGCCCGTTGGCCGAGCCGGCCCGTGGCACGCGAGCTGGGCCGTACCCGTGCAGACCTCTAGCTATCCCCATCTACTCGCGAACCGTGGACAGCGATGTTACTCCAGGGCTTCGATTTGGCTCATCTTGGCTGCTCATTGTACTTGGTGTCACAGCTTGCGTGTAATCCACAAGTGATACATATTTGACTTGTTCGCGAATTCAAAATAGAGCACTATTTCTGTGAGAGCTTCTCACCAGCATATAAAGAGCGAGAGAGGTCTAGGAACCACAGGTGTCCTTTGTCTTCAGGGCCGGCTTTTGGGGTGGGCGAGCTGTGCAGCCGCACAGGGCGCCATTCATAAAGGGGCGCCGAAAGGGCCGCCGACTGAAAATAATATTATGGGTGTGAGCGACCAGCGAAGCCTCCGGACTCGCAATGCCGATCAGTGTTGCCAACTCAAAATTCAGAAACCCGCCGCAAGAATCCCGAAAACCGCCAAATTTATAGTGTTGCGCAAAAATGACTTTATAAAGCATTTTATTTCTTTAAATATTTTAGAACAAGTATAAATATAAAAAATGATTGTTAAAGGTACTCTTTTTTACTTTACTTCTTTTACTTGTTTGACTTAAAACTGGTGACAACAGGTGGTATTAAAAACAAAAAAGATGTCAGCGGGGAAACTGCACGAAAACTGCTAAATTGGCCACACTGATTCCGATCTCTTTCATTGATGTTTTCTGTTGGTGAGAGACTGGCCGTCTCATTGATCACGGTAAGACATTGCATAATTGATTTCGAGTTATTTGCACGGATATCTTGAAGTGCATTTGTTCCATTTTCAGTGAACTGATCACTGTGTAACCCCTATGACTGTGCGTGCACACCTGAGTAGCTGAAACTCAGTTGTCGTGACACGATTACGTAACGACTGCTAGCTTCTATAGAGTCTAATTGTTAATGCTCAGTGTGCACATGTTGCTGGATGTAAACTGGGTGAATTTTCATCGGTTCGGCCACTGTTCTTTGCGTCGACTTTGACCTTGGGGGTCCGTATCACGTAATCTGGTGCTATGCCTATACGGTACTGCATACACAGGTGCCACGAGCTGTTCAAAAATATTGTGGGATCTACCGAGGTCAGATAAGGAGCGCCTTCGGCTTCTTTTAGAGGGTAATTTTTGTGTTCATGAGTCTCGGGCTTTTAATACTATAAATCACGACCATCTAGCTTGTTTGTTTAAGTACCGGGTGAAACAAGGAGACGGTAGGCTCTTTAAATCGGCCGGAAAATTCGGTTTCTTAACCTATCGCGCTACGACTTTGTGAAGCGTTGCCCACAGATGGTGCATTTTTTTTTTGTAAAATTTGCAAAGAGCGAACTTACCTGAGGAAAAAGTAAAGAAAGAAAAAGGCTTTGCTCCTATGGAAACGCAGCGACGCCACCGGTCTGCAAACAACACGGCGCCGTTCCGCACGGGAGACAAGAGATGGCGCAAGCGGTCGCGACACCAACTGCCGCCAACGAGCGAGCAGACGACGCTGAGAGCCGGCCCTTTTGCAGACAAGGAACTGCAGTTCCTTGCTGTTACCGCGCCTGTCTTTTTTGTTTCTGCGACTGTCGCCGCCTACGGAACGCACTCCGCTTTTGAGTCAAAAAAATCGTCTGCTAAAAAGGCCTGCTCTCGGCGCCGTATGCTCGTTCGTTGGCGGCGTTCGTTGCGCCATCTCTTGTGTCCAGTGTGAAACGACGCCGTGTTGTTTGAAGACCGGTGGCGTCGCTGCGTTTATATAGGAGCTAAGCCTTTTTCTTTCTTTACTTTTTCCTCAGGTAAGTTCGCTCTTTGCAAATTTTACGAAAAAAATGCACCATCTGTGGGCAACGCTGCTCAAAGTCGTAGCGCGATAGGTTAAGAAACCGAATTTTCCGGTCGATTTAAAGAGCCTACCGTCTCCTTGTTTCACCCGGTATTGTTACCATACGCATTACGGGTAAAGTATTGTTACAATACGCACTGGTATAAAATTTATATTTAGTCTGTTGGTAAAAATTTCAGTACTATGCCACTTCCTCGAAAGAAACCATCAGGAGCGCAGTACAGAAAACGAAAATTTTAACAAGATTGCGGATCCTGGAAGAGCGCAGACGCCCTGAAAAAGTACGTGAAAACACGGTGCCTGGAACGCGTCTCCAACTGGTGTGTTTGCCGCCTCCAAAAAAGTGGTCCCTCGATTTCCGCCTGATGACATCATGGAAGCGTCATGCTGTCGCCGATCCCGATCCTGGCGGCGTCCCAGCAGCGGTGGTCTTTGTAGCAGATGCTTGATCTGCTCCAAGTCGCTCTCAAGTGTGGTGGTCCAGGGAAGTTTCGGCAGCCAGAACTTGGAACGCCATGACGACAGCGACACTCGTGTTCGGTAGTGCTACTCGCAGCCTTCTCGTTAGCATTTCTACAACCAACCGCCAGGATCGCGACATGCAACAGAATGACACTTCGGCTTCTGTGACGTCATTTGTTGCCACTTTGGGACCACTTTTGAAGCATGGGCGGGAAGGACGCTAAACACACCAGCGAAGACGCGCTCCAGGCGCCATAGTGAAAGTGCACGAGGGCCCCTCAAGTTCAGATGAACCAGCAGAGGGAGAAACATAGCAGGAAAAAAGCTCGACAACCGAAGATTATACCCAAACAAAGCAGATTGAGACATCGCAGCAATATCCCGACGACGCCCAGGGCTCCACTGTAGTCTGTGACACTAAAGAAGATAGTGATGACACATCGAATGAGATAAAGGCCGCCAGCGACGAACTGTCTGATCCTGCATTATGACCTAAGCTGACACCACAAATCCGGGACGCCATAGTCAGCCAAGGGCATGCGAATATAGAGAGCAGCGCCGTTTGTTTTTAGGATGGGGTTCTCGACTGACAACGACAAAATCGCGACTATTCGCACTGGGTCACTCTGGCATGTTTACTACCAACGTGATGCTGGGTGCGAAAATAGGGGGGGGGGGGGGCGCCACGACCGCCGTTTGCCTAGGGCGCTTGCTGCTCTAAGGCCGTTCCTGTTTGTCTTAGTAATTCATCTACCGGACGATATCAACTTGGGTACGCGCCGTACGGCAGTAGGAAAACTGGACGTTTGTAAACGAAGCGCGAGTTGTTAACAACTTCCAGTATGAGATAGCAGACGATGACCGATTTCAGTCTTCGTCCGGACTCACTTCCCCACGGAGCTTGTTGCGTAACAAGTGCTCAAGTTTTCTTCCGGTTTGTTAGAAAAAAACGCAAGGTGTTTTATTTTTCTGCTTTATTTCCATCTGCGCTAGGTAGCACAGGAACCGCATTCTTGACTCGCGTTAACAGACGAAATGTCTACGAACGCTATCTTTGCTCGCTTTACGAGACGCAGATTAGAGATCAATCTCGCCCTCTCGGTGACCAAAATGGGGCTCATGCCGCCACCGATTATGATATGGGCTCGGCGGCAGCACAACCGGCAGCATGCTCAGCAACCCATTTTGTTTCCTGGCACTTGTCGCATCAGTTCTACTCGAAAACCCACCGGCATCGTATGGCTGCTTTCAAACACCAAGTGTTGATTGGAACAACGAGATTTGCTCTAAATCTTCTGCTCTGGGCGATCGCTGCATAATCGTCAAGCCTTTCGTGTACCTCATCAGTGAGTCTTGGTTTGTGCCGGCAACG
This sequence comes from Ixodes scapularis, assembly GCF_016920785.2. NCBI lineage: Eukaryota > Metazoa > Arthropoda > Arachnida > Ixodida > Ixodidae > Ixodes > Ixodes scapularis. The sequence goes on along the minus strand of NW_024609846.1, from coordinate 169,661,285 downwards.
GTGACGTCCCATTACGTGGTTCGTCTGAAAGCTACAAGAGCGCCAACAACACCAGACACTCTCAGTGGGCTCGGCGGCAGCACAACCAGTAGCAGGCTCAGCAACTCATTTTGTTTCCTGGTACATGTCGTATCACTACTCGCAAACCAACCGGCATCGTATGGCTGCTTTCAAGCAACAGGTGTTGATAGGAACGAGGGACTTTGCTCCAAATCTGCTCTGGGCGATTGCTGCATAATCGTCAAGCCCTTCGAGTACCTCATCAGCGAGTCTTCGTTTGAGCCGGCATCGGTGACGTCCCATTACGTGGTTCGTCCGAAAGCTACAAGAGCACCAACTACACCAGACACTCTCAGTGGGCTCGGCGGCAGTACAACCAGTAGCACGCTCAGCAACCCTTTTTGTTTCCTGTTAGATGTCGTATCAGTTCTACTCGAAAACCAACCGACATCGTATGGCTGCTTTCAAGCAACAAGTGTTGAAGGAACTATGGGCTTTGCTCCAAATCTTCTGCTCTGGGCGATTGTTGTATGATCGTCAAGCCTTTCGTGTACCTCATCAGCGAGTCTTCGTTTGTGCCGGCATCGGTGACGTCCCATTACGTGGATTGTCTGAAAGCTACAAGAGCGCCAACAACACCAGACACTCTCAGTGGGCTTGGCGGCAGCACAACGAGTGGCACGCTCAGCAACCCATTTAGTTTCCTGTAACATGTCATATCACTTCTACTCGAAAACCAACCAAAATCGTATGTCTGCTTTCAAGCAACAAGTGTTGATAGGAACGACGGGCTTTGCTCCAAATCTTCTGCTCTGGGCGATCGCTGCATAATCGTCAAGCCTTTCGAGTACCTCATCAGCGAGTCTTCGTTTGAGCCGGCATCGGTGACGTCCCATTACGTGGTTCGTCCGAAAGCTACAAGAGCGCCAACCACACCAGACACTCTCAGTGGGCTCGGCGGCAGTACAACTATGCTCAGCAACTCATTTGTTTCCTGGTACATGTCGTATCGCTACTCGGAAACCAACCGGCATCGTATGGCTGCTTTCAAGCAACAGGTGTTGTTAGGAACGACGGGCTTTGCTCCAAATCTGCTCTGGGCGATCGCTGCATAGTCGTCGAGTCTATTGTGCCCCTGATCAGAAAGTCTTCGTTTGTGCCGGCATCGGTGACGTCCCGTTACGTTGTTTCGTCTCAAAGCTACAAGAGCGCCAACGACACCAGACACTCTTCGTGGGCTCGGCGGCAGCACAGCCAGTAGCACGCTCAGCAACCCTTTTTGTTTCCTGTTAGATTCCGTATCAGTTCTACTCGAAAACCAACCGACATCGTATGGCTGCTTTCAAGCAACAAGTGTTGAAGGAACTATGGGCTTTGCTCCAAATCTTCTGCTCTGGGCGATTGTTGTATGATCGTCAAGCCTTTCGTGTACCTCATCAGCGAGTCTTCGTTTGTGCCGGCATCGGTGACGTCCCATTACGTGGTTTGTCTGAAAGCTACAAGAGCGCCAACAACACCAGCAATTCTCAGTGGGCTCGGCGGCAGCACAACCAGTGGCACGCTCAGCAACCCATTTTGTTTCCTGTTACATGTCGTATCACTTCCACTCGAAAACCAACCGGAATCTTATGTCTGCTTTCAAGCAACAAGTGTTGATAGGAACGACGGGCTTTGCTCCAAATCTTCTGCTCTGGGCGATCGCTACATAATCGTCAAGCCTTTCGAGTACCTCATCAGCGAGTCTTCGTTTGAGCCGGCATCGGTGATGTCCCTTTACGTGGTTCGTCCGAAAGCTACAAGAGCGCCAACTACACCAGACACTCTCAGTGGGCTCGGCGGCAGTAGAACCATGCTCAGCAACTCATTTGTTTCCTGGTACATGTCGTATCGCTACTCGGAAACCAATCGGTATCGTATGGCTGCTTTCAAGCAACAGGTGTTAAAGGAACTATGGACTTTGCCCCAAATCTTCTGCTCTGGGCGATTGTTGTATGATCGTCAAGCCTTTCGTGTACCTCATCAGCGAGTCTTCGTTTCTGCCGGCATCGGTGACGTCCCATTACGTGGTTTGTCTGGAAGCTACAAGAGCGCCAACAACACCAGAAACTCTCAGTGGGCTCGGCGGCAGCACAACCAGTGGCACGCTCAGCAACCCATTTTGTTTCCTGTTAGATGTCGTATCAGTTCTACTCGAAAACGAAATGGCATCGTATGGCTGCTTGCAAACAACAGGTGTTGATAGGAACGACGGGCTTTGCTCTAAATCTGCTCTGGGCGATCGCTGCATAGTCGTCGAGTCTATCGTGCCCCTGATCAGCAAGTCTTCGTTTGTGCCGGCATCGGTGACGTCCCGTTACGTGGTTCGTCTGAAAGCTACAAGAGCGCCAACAACACCAGACACTCTTAGTGGGCTCGGCGGCAGCACAGCCAGTAGCACGCTCAGCCACCCTTTTTGTTTCCTGTTAGATGTCGTAGCAGTTCTACTCGAAAACCAACCGACATCGTATGGCTGCTTTCAAGCAACAAGTGGTGATGGAACTATGGACTTTGCTCCAAATTTTCTGCTCTGGGCGATCGCTGCATAATCGTCAAGCCTTTCGAGTACCTCATTAGCGAGTCTTCGTTTGAGCCGGCATCGGTGACGTCCCACTACGGGGTTCGTCCGAAAGCTACAAGAGCGCCAACAACACCAGACACTCTTAGTGGGCTCGGCGGCAGCACAGCCAGTAGCACGCTCAGCAACCCTTTTTGTTTCCTCTTAGATGTCGTATCACTTCTACTCGAAAACCAACCGACATCGTATGGCTGCTTTCAAGCAACAAGTGTTGAAGGAACTATGGGCTTTGCTCCAAATCTTCTGCTCTGGGCGATTGTTGTATGATCGTCAAGCCTTTCGTGTACCTCATCAGCGAGTCTTCGTTTGTGCCGACATCGGTGACGTCCCATTACGTGGTTTGTCTGGAAGCTACAAGAGCGCCAACAACACCAGACACTCTCAGTGGGCTCGGCGGCAGCACAACCAGTAGCACGCTCAGCAACCCTTTTTGTTTCCTCTTAGATGTCGTATCACTTCTACTCGAAAACCAACCGACATCGTATGGCTGCTTTCAAGCAACAAGTGTTGAAGGAACTATGGGCTTTGCTCCAAATCTTCTGCTCTGGGCGATTGTTGTATGATCGTCAAGCCTTTCGTGTACCTCATCAGCGAGTCTTCGTTTGTGCCGACATCGGTGACGTCCCATTACGTGGTTTGTCTGGAAGCTACAAGAGCGCCAACAACACCAGACACTCTTAGTGGGCTCGGCGGCAGCACAACCAGTAGCACGCTCAGCAACCCTTTTTGTTTCCTCTTAGATGTCGTATCACTTCTACTCGAAAACCAACCGACATCGTATGGCTGCTTTCAAGAAACAAGTGTTGAAGGAACTATGGGCTTTGCTCCAAATCTTCTGCTCTGGGCGATTGTTGTATGATCGTCAAGCCTTTCGTGTACCTCATCAGCGAGTCTTCGTTTGTGCCGACATCGGTGACGTCCCATTACGTGGTTTGTCTGGAAGCTACAAGAGCGCCAACAACACCAGACACTCTCAGTGGGCTCGGCGGCAGCACAACCAGTAGCACGCTCAGCAACCCTTTTTGTTTCCTCTTAGATGTCGTATCACTTCTACTCGAAAACCAACCGACATCGTATGGCTGCTTTCAAGCAACAAGTGTTGAAGGAACTATGGGCTTTGCTCCAAATCTTCTGCTCTGGGCGATTGTTGTATGATCGTCAAGCCTTTCGTGTACCTCATCAGCGAGTCTTCGTTTGTGCCCACATCGGTGACGTCCCATTACGTGGTTTGTCTGGAAGCTACAAGAGCGCCAACAACACCGGACACTCTTAGTGGGCTCGGCGGCAGCACAACCAGTAGCACGCTCAGCAACCCTTTTTGTTTCCTCTAAGATGTCGTATCACTTCTACTCGAAAACCAACCGACATCGTATGGCTGCTTTCAAGCAACAAGTGTTGAAGGAACTATGGGCTTTGCTCCAAATCTTCTGCTCTGGGCGATTGTTGTATGATCGTCAAGCCTTTCGTGTACCTCATCAGCGAGTCTTCGTTTGTGCCCACATCGGTGACGTCCCATTACGTGGTTTGTCTGGAAGCTACAAGAGCGCCAACAACACCGGACACTCTTAGTGGGCTCGGCGGCAGCACAACCAGTAGCACGCTCAGCAACCCTTTTTGTTTCCTCTAAGATGTCGTATCACTTCTACTCGAAAACCAACCGACATCGCATGGCTGCTTTCAAGCAACAAGTGTTGAAGGAACTATGGGCTTTGCTCCAAATCTTCTGCTCTGGGCGATTGTTGTATGATCGTCAAGCCTTTCGTGTACCTCATCAGCGAGTCTTCGTTTGTGCCCACATCGGTGACGTCCCATTACGTGGTTTGTCTGGAAGCTACAAGAGCGCCAACAACACCAGACACTCTCAGTGGGCTCGGCGGCAGTACAACCATGCTCAGCAACTCATTTGTTTCCTGGTACATGTCGTATCGCTACTCGGAAACCAACCGGCATCGTATGGCTGCTTTCAAACAACAGGTGTTGTTAGGAACGACGGGCTTTGCTCCAAATCTGCTCTGGGCGATCGCTGCATAGTCGTCGAGTCTATTGTGCCCCTGAGCAGCAAGTCTTCGTTTGTGCTGGCATCGGTGACGTCCCATTACGTGGTTTGTCTGAAAGCTACAAGAGCGCCAACAACACCAGAAATTCTCAGTGGGCTCGGCGGCAGCACAACCAGTAGCATGCTCAGCAACTCATTTGTGTCCTGGAACATGTCGTATCGCTACTCGGAAACCAACCGGCATCGTATGGCTGCTTTCAAGCAACAGGTGTTGATGAGAACGACGGGCTTTGCTCCAAATCTGCTCTGGGCGATTGTTGTATGATCGTCAAGCCTTTCGTGTACCTCATCAGCGAGTCTTCGTTTGTGCCGGCATCGGTGACGTCCCATTACGTGGTTTGTCTGAAAGCTACAAAAGCGCCAACAACACCAGACACTCTCAGTGGGCTCGGCGGCAGCACAACCGGCAGCATGCTCAGCAACCCATTTTGTTTCCTGGTACATGTCGTATCGCTACTCGGAAACCAACCTGCATCGTATGGCTGCTTTCAAACAACAGGTGTTGTTAGGAACGACGGGCTTTGCTCCAAATCTGCTCTGGGCGATCGCTGCATAGTCGTCGAGTCTATTGTGCCCCTGAGCAGCAAGTCTTCGTTTGTGCCGGCATCGGTGACGTCCCGTTACGTGGTTCGTCTGAAAGCTACAAGAGCGCCAACAACACCAGACACTCTTAGTGGGCTCGGCGGCAGCACAACCAGTAGCACGCTCTGCAACCCTTTTTGTTTCCTCTTAGATGTCGTATCACTTCTACTCGAAAACCAACCGACATCGTATGGCTGCTTTCAAGCAACAAGTGTTGAAGGAACTATGGGCTTTGCTCCAAATCTTCTGCTCTGGGCGATTGTTGTATGATCGTCAAGCCTTTCGTGTACCTCATCAGCGAGTCTTCGTTTGTGCCGACATCGGTGACGTCCCATTACGTGGTTTGTCTGGAAGCTACAAGAGCGCCAACAACAGCAGACACTCTCAGTTGGCTCGGCGGCAGCACAACCAGTAGCACGCTCAGCAACCCTTTTTGTTTCCTCTTAGATGTCGTATCACTTCTACTCGAAAACCAACCGGAATCGTATGTCTGCTTTCAAGCAACAAGTGTTGATAGGAACGACGGGCTTTGCTCCAAATCTTCTGCTCTGTGCGATCGCTGCATAATCGTCAAGCCTTTCGAGTACCTCATCAGCGAGTCTTCGTTTGAGCCGGCATCGGTGACGTCCCATTACGTGGTTCGTCCGAAAGCTACAAGAGCGCCAACTACACCAGACACTCTCAGTGGGCTCGGCGGCAGTACAACCATGCTCAGCAACTCATTTGTTTCCTGGTACATGTCGTATCGCTACTCGGAAACCAACCGGCATCGTATGGCTGCTTTCAAGCAACAGGTGTTGATGAGAACGACGGGCTTTGCTCCAAATCTGCTCTGGGCGATTGTTGTATGATCGTCAAGCCTTTCGTGTACCTCATCAGCGAGTCTTCGTTTGTGCCGGCATCGGTGACGTCCCATTACGTGGTTTGTCTGAAAGCTACAAAAGCGCCAACAACACCAGACACTCTCAGTGGGCTCGGCGGCAGTACAACCATGCTCAGCAACTCATTTGTTTCCTGGTAGATGTCGTATCGCTACTCGGAAACCAACCGGCATCGTATGGCTGCTTTCAAACAACAGGTGTTGTTAGGAACGACGGGCTTTGCTCCAAATCGGCTCTGGGCGATCGCTGCATAGTCGTCGAGTCTATTGTGCCCCTGAGCAGCAAGTCTTCGTTTGTGCTGGCATCGGTGACGTCCCATTACGTGGTTTGTCTGAAAGCTACAAGAGCGCCAACAACACCAGAAATTCTCAGTGGGCTCGGCGGCAGCACAGCCAGTAGCACGCTCAGCAACCCATTTTGTTTCCTGTTACATGTCGTATCACTTCTACTCGAAAACCAACCGGAATCGTATGTCTGCTTTCAAGCAACAAGTGTTGATAGGAACGACGGGCTTTGCTCCAAATCTTCTGCTCTGTGCGATCGCTGCATAATCGTCAAGCCTTTCGAGTACCTCATCAGCGAGTCTTCGTTTGAGCCGGCATCGGTGACGTCCCATTACGTGGTTCGTCCGAAAGCTACAAGAGCGCCAACTACACCAGACACTCTCAGTGGGCTCGGCGGCAGTACAACCATGCTCAGCAACTCATTTGTTTCCTGGTACATGTCGTATCGCTACTCGGAAACCAACCTGCATCGTATGGCTGCTTTCAAACAAGAGGTGTTGTTAGGAACGACGGGCTTTGCTCCAAATCTGCTCTGGGCGATCGCTGCATGGTCGTCGAGTCTATTGTGCCCCTGAGCAGCAAGTCTTCGTTTGTGCCGGCATCGGTGACGTCCCGTTACGTGGTTTGTCTGAAAGCTACAAGAGCGCCAACAACACCAGACACTCTTAGTGGGCTCGGCGGCAGCACAGCCAGTAGCACGCTCAGCAACCCTTTTTGTTTCCTGTTAGATGTCGTATCAGTTCTACTCGAAAACCAACCGACATCGTATGGCTGCTTTCAAGCAACAAGTGTATGATCTTCAAGCCTTTCGTGTACCTCATCAGCGAGTCTTCGTTTGTGCCGGCATCGGTGACGTCCCATTACGTGGTTTGTCTGAAAGCTACAAGAGCATAGAGTAATATAGTGGAACATAAAGAGTGGCCACTCGAACCCTATCGCGGTCCAGGAAGTAGGTTTCAGGGCAGCCGTGAGGTGGCGCCACGGTGCCGAATTATTTATACATTTGTTATATTTTCACCGTTCATAAATTGTTCTATCTTAATTTACGAGATTTTAAAATTATTAGTAGCTTCGAAGGTTAGAGAAAAATATTCCAATAATTGCGACTTCCGCTTGGGCAAAACGCCGCCATAACGGCAGCCTGGGTGTTGGGCTCGGCGGCTCGCGCGGTCTGCCGCTGTTCCTGTCGTCACGTGGATTTCTCGGTGTTCGCTTCGTGGAAAAGGTGAGCCATTTCAAAACAATATTACGCAACCACTTGAGGAGTGTTTCACGGGTCTGTTGGGTTTCAGCGTCTTTCGAGCGTGCCGCTTTTTTCTGTAACATAGCGTGAAATGCAGCAGGGCAGAAGCGTCTGACGCTGCAAACACGTACGCGTTGTCTTCAGCGACGCTGATTCCAGCTTTCACTTCTCAATCGCGCGTGCATTACATGCTCATTTAAAGCGTCGAGCTCTCTCTCTCGTAGTTGTTGCCTTCCTGGCACTTACGGTGAAATGGAGCACACAGTTTCTGCGGGGGCCGAGAGTCGGTGCCGCCAAAGAGAGGTCCTGAGACGCTTCGCTCAATGTGGTGTGGTTTCACCTACTCGCACGGGTTTCGCGCTCTTTGCGTGAGGTTTCCTTCTTAATGTTGAAAGTACGTGCCGCAGCACCATGCTTTCAATTTGATCTGGCCGAGAAGAGCCAGCTTAGAGAATTTAAATCACAGGTGAGCAAGGCATCCGATCATCTGCGTAATTCGGTTCACCCTGCGCGCTGGTGTATGTTGGAGTACCATAGGGAACCATAGTATCATAAGCCGCCGAAGCATTGGTTTCACGTCGTCCGAGTTGGTCTATACTAACATGCAATTCATCTTTTTATTTAAGGGCGCTGTTCGTGCACCGTGGTTACCTCGTGATTTATACAGTACGAACTTGACCTTGTGTTTTGTATATTAGTACAGTTTATTGTGTCATGACCAGCTCCCTTTTCGCAGGCATATCGAAATTTCACGGCACCAATTTTGTAAATTTTCTTCTCCAGGGCATGCCGTCGAAATGCCCAGCTACGGTAGCTACTGCTGCGTAGCGTGGTGCGGTAACAACGGAAGAACGTGCAAGAAACCGGGAACAAAGTTTTTCCGGGTTCCGCGGGACAGCAAGTAGCCATGGTTTCCATCTGTCTTTGTTTTAAAAACTTACTGCATGACTGTTCAGCTGTCAAAACGAAAAAACAGAAAGTTTGTTTCTTTAAAACTAGTTTCAAAGCAGTAGCAAGGGGAAAACTTGGGCGAGTTCTTTTGCATACTGATAATTAAAAACAGCGCAGGCGAGACGAAGGACCAGAGCTCTGGAGTACTCGCAGAACCTTTGCTCAAACTACACTAAGGTGGTTAAGTAACACAGTCACTTACCAGCCGTAGAATTGTTATGTATTTCATTTTTCTTAAAACTGTACTTCGTAATTACACACATAGCCTGTACTCATGAGAAACTAATATATAGGACACTACTGTTTGTTTGCCTTCACATCAGCGCAGACGTAACACTTCACTGAATATATCATGAACAAAAATAGTTGTCATTCAAAATTTCTGTTCTTTTTGTGACATCCTGTAACTTTGAAGGAACAAATAAAATTATATATCTGTGATGAAGGAACAGAGGCATTCCTGTTAAACAGCGATGGCCTATGTATTAACCGCCTCTGGCACTTTAATGTCCAAGTCATCTTCAGGCATTTATATACCTGTACTACATATCACAGGTCTAAACCGTGGGTCGAGTACGCCAAGAGACATGACCGCATGGACAAACCGGCGGCGCGCCTATATGCAAGCTACTGCGTGTGCAGCGACCACTTCAGTGTACACGACTTCATGGACCCTGGACGAACGAGGCTCACAAAAACAGCAGTGCCCAGTGTTCGTCCACTAGAACACTGGCAGTCTGTGATATGTCGTGGTAATGCTTTATTCACTTCCCGATGTATGCATAATATACAAGTAGAAAAACTTGACTTAATTGTATCGCTACTTTTACTGCTTCGTAAGCTCTGACATTACTCTTATTTCTATCTAGCATCAGTGGTATGGTCACGTTTAGGCGATGCCTGTCATGTTTGCGCATCTGCATCACAATAGCGTGTGTTTACTTAGTCTCAGTATCATTGGTTTGGAGCCTCATTAGCTCCGAACCTTCCCATAATCTAGAAATGTTTTGTTTCAATGTCCAGAACGTGTTGTCTGCTGTGTTACACCCCCAACACTGCTGCTGTTGTGTCCAACATTTTGTTAATTGCAGGTGACTTCATCTTGTTTCTAATAGCCAAATTTTTGCAGACCTCGTGGAGGCCAGCACCTCGCACAGCACGCCTTCGGACAGCCAGCCGGTCACCCTCTCCAGGGCAGCTCATGGTGAGGAAGCAACTCTGTTTGAAGCAACAACTTGTTTCTGATAACAAACTTCTTGCAGATCTTGCGGAGGCCAGCACCTGGCACGGCACGCCTTCGTACAGCCAGCTGGTCACCCTGTCCAGGGCAGCTTCTGGTGTGGAAGCGACCGTGTTTGAAGCAACAACTTGTTTCTGATAACCAAATTCTTGCAGATCTCGCGGAGGCCAGCACGTCGTACGGCACGCCTTCGGACAGCTAGCCGGTTACACTGTCCAGGGCACTTCACGGTGAGGAAGCGACTCTATTTGAAGCAACAAATTGTTTCTGATAACCAGCTTCTTGCAGATCTCGCGGAGGCCAGCGCCTCGCACGGCACGCCTTCGGACAGCCAGCCGGTCACCCTGTCCAGGGCAGCTCACGGTGAGGAAGCGACTCTGTTTGAAGCAACAACTTGTTTCTGATAACCAACTTCTTGCAGATCTCGTGCAGGCCAGTGCCTCGTATGGCGCGCCTTCAGACCTCAGCCCAGTGACACCATTCTCCTCTGCCAGCTCTGAGTCAGCCGAGGCTTGTAAGTGTCTAATTTTCTTTGCTTATATGAATGCCTCTGTGCTTTTCATCAGTAAGATTCTTCTGTGCAAATGGAAAGTTGGTGTTGCTTCTGGATATCTTTAGTTAAGCATTGATGAAGTAAAAGTTTAAGGCTCAAAAAATGTAAGGTGGTGTTGATATTTCACATTATATAAATATAATGCAGACTTGAGTGTACAAGCTGAACTCTATGGCCACATATATTGTTTGTCAGCTGGCTAATATTCTGTTAATTGGTTCTAGCTATTTCACGCGCTTCCACGCCCAGTTTCCGCAAGTCAGCAGTGAGACCTAAGGACGTCATAAAGCGTCTCCAAGCCAAGGTCTCGCGCTACAGGAAGGCCGCCACAAGACTGCGGAAGCAAGAGCAGGAGGTGCCTCAGACAGCTACGAAAGCCCTCGCCATGATTCGCCCTCATGTCACTGAGGAGGTATTCCAGCTGGTGTCAAGTCATGTGAAACTGAGGTCGAAGGACAGGGGAAAAAGATTTCCGCTGTGGCTAAGAAAAGTTTGCCTTGCACTTAAACTTTTGTGGGCCGCAAGCGTACCGATTTTTGTCCGCACATTTCACTCTGCCTTCTCGGCGGTCCCTGAGAAGGTAGCTGTGTAATATCAAAATGACACCAGGAATTATTCCAGGAATTATTTCGTCTATCTCGTCCAAGACGGCAGTCGTGGAATGAACGGGACCGAGTCTGTACCCTCGTCTTTGACGAGATGGTCCTAAAAAAGCGCTTGGCCTATGATGTAACTCAGGATGTCGTTCAAGGATTTACGGACGATGGCATCGAACGCACTTCCACAATCGCAGACCAAGCCTTGGTTGTCTAACTCTCTGGTATTTCTAAGAGGTGGGTTCAGCCTGTCGCCTACACTATTGGGCATACATCGACTCCATCAACCGTACCAACCGTACTTCGTAACTTGCTGACATCGCTGATCGAACAGCTAAAGGACATCAGAATTACTGTAAAGGCTGTCACATGCGACCAAAGGGCCTCCAACGTCAGTTTGGCAAATCAGTTGGGTGTGTCGGTCAGTCAGCAATATTTCACTGTAAAAAATGAACGTGTCTACTTCATTTTCGACGTTCCAGACCTGATAAAAACAACTCGCAACAATGTGCAAGCGCACAGGCTTCACATCGAAAATGAAGTTGTGGATTAATCGTACATGTACAGTTATACCATTCAACATATGAGATGCGGCTGCGATTGGCACCAAAGCTGACTGACCGGCACATTTACCAAAAGCCTTTTAATAACATGAAAGTCAAACGGGCCACACAGGTTCTGAGCGCCTCGGTATGCGTCGCACTGTTGTCTCTTGTGTACGCAAAAGAACTTCCAGAGGCAGCCGTGTCTACGGCATACTTTTGCGATCGGATGGACAAGGTTTTTGACTGTTTAAACAGCTCGAGGTGCAAAGAAAAAACAGAGCAAAAGTTGCGACATGGAATTCGGAAGGGAAACTCGGAGTTAGTTGAGTTCCTTTAGAAGCAGCTTTCTTGGATTGCAGCATGGAGGTTTGAGGGGAGACGCCAGCCACAAACCATCATAGGCTGGCAAGTCACTATTAAAGCCATTCTGCTGCTCTGGGAAGATGTTTCTCATAACTATGACTTCCAGTTTCTGCTGACCCGGCGCCTTCAGTAAGATCCGCTTAAAAACATGTTTGGGCGTATTAGGCAAAAGCAAGGCTGCAATACAAATCTCGATGTGTCTCAGTTCACTTCTGGGCTGAAGCACATTGGGATTCAGAAGCTTTTCAAGCATTCAGAAAAGGGTAATGTTGAAGACGATGGGTCTGGGCTCCTTCAGGAGTTGTCGCCATTTTCGCTTCAAAGTGAATCGCTTGCAGACATTGTTGATTGTGTACCGCCTAATAACTTTCCTCCGCTAGACAACATTGCGGAACTGGCGGCACATGACGACTCGCACATCATTGATGGATCTGCAACATACTATGTCGCGGGATTTTTGATAAAACGTTTTGCTGAGAAGACTGCGCCAGGTTGTTCATGTTCAAAATTGCTGAAGAATGAGCATGACACCCTGTACGGTCCTCATCAGTATTTTACCATGCTTAAAGCGTACCACATCCCGGGCAGCTTTTTTGGAAACCTGACCGTGCCATCGGAAGCTGCCTTCAGATTCATCCAGCAGCCTGAGTTGCACTTCCTTTCTGTCATTGAAAGAGTGGCGCATCTTCATAATGTCTGTGGTGTTTTGTATGCCAAACTCGTGGACGTTAGCAGTTTTATGTTTTGCACTAAGGAGTGCCATACAAAGTTTTTAAATATATTTTGCAGAGTACGTCTCGGCTGGCATATACGCTTTATTAACCGGAATTCAGACAGAGTTAGGCTCCAAACTTCCGTCTCTGGGGCACAACTGGTGAAGTTTAAAGGGTAGCATAAATTTAAACATGCGTTTAGCAATAATTTTGCATTTTATTACATATGTGTTACAGGTGCGAAGAAAGTTTTATTTCTGCAGTACAAACCGAGTTTCAAGCATTTTTGGTATTACTTTTTTAAGGCTGGGTCGCAGGCCACCGGGCTATATTGGTGAATGTCTAATTTCAAAATCATTTGTCTTTGTATTTCTATGTATGGCCATGTTGAACGGGAGAGTTGTCACTTTTCTATTATGCATAGTCTTGTCCATTGGTCACGCAACTTAGGTGTCATTGGGCCTTTCCTGGTCCTGTTCACGATTGCTGCTTTAGTTTTATGTGCAGCTTGTACATAGGCAAGAAGAGTCATATTGTTTGGACAAGAGCCGCGGGCTAGTCATGTTTCGAATTGCAATTTTATGTTGTGGGGGCAATCTGCAGGTGTGAAATATACAAGGATTTGTTTTTGCAAGATTGTTCCTTATGATAGATTCAACGGAATTTGTGGATAACAGATTGTTAATTAATGATTTGTTATGCTAAGAGTCTTTTTGTGCCCTTTTTGTGCGCTAACAAGGCAGGCATTTTACATGGCGAGCTACTTAGGAGAATATGTTTGTGTGGGCACATAAACAAATTTGTGTGGACTCTGAAGACTATACCACTACCCTGTGTGTGAACTATAGTCCGGAAAATACGGTACTTAACAGAACGGTGCACACTGCACGCCGAGCATTTCCAGGTATAATTTGTAATGACCAGGTTGCAGGCCACCAGTCGACCAGTCTTTACTAGCGACTGCAGAACCACTTGATGTGTGTTTTTTTCTAGTGTGTTCGTGTCGAACGTTTTTTATGGGTATGGATTTTCGTATTGGGTCACCCGGCTTTGGTGTCAGTTGTGAACTTTTAGATGTCTCCTCCCTCAAACCTGTACAAAAAGGCTGATGAGGTTTTTCTGAAAAATACTCTTTGTAGCACGTCCCGAAACAATTAAGTGCAAAAATATTTTTCACGGTCTTTTGTTTATTTTTTTTAATGTAAAGTAGCTATTTTTTATAGTTATCTTCGTGGCCAATATAAAAATTTTAATATTTGTTAATTGCTGCCTTCTGTTGGTTGCCCTGTTTTTTCTGTTCCGTGACATAGTTTTATATTTCATATTGGGATTGTACATGGTTACCTCGTCACCTGTCTGTCCTGAAATTGTAAATGAATTTAACTATGCTTTTGAGTTGTTGAATACACAGCTCAAACGCCCAAGTAAATTCTAAATTAGCTACCCTAACTAAAATTAAAATTGGAAATAAACTTGAGGAAGAAAACGAGAAGGACGGACAACCATAGTTGGAAGTTTGTGAAACAGGCTGTCCGTCCTTCTCGTTTTCTTCCTGAAGTTTAATTATCTCTTACCAACCCGCTCATTCTGGCCTTAAAATTGTAGTTAGTCCCGACAGCCTAGGTGGCGCAAGCTACCGCACTATACAGTTGGGAGCACTAATATTAGTTATCCATCAATTTGACAAATAGTATTCTGTGACTCTATCCATGTTGAAAACCGAAAGCATCCAAACAAGAAGTCGAGAAACATTTCACGGCGGCCGCTAGGAGCGCTGGTAGTCGAGTGGGCCGCTTGGGTCTCTTGGAGTGGCCACTCTTTACGTTCTACTATATTACTCTATGACAAGAGAGCCAACAACACCAGAAACTCTCACTGGGCTCGGCGGCAGCACAACCAGTAGCTTGCTCAGCAACTCATTTTGTTTCCTGGTACATGTCGTATCACTACTCAGACACCAACCGGCATCGTATGGCTGCGTTCAAGCGACAAGTGTTGATAGGAACGACGGGCTTTGCTCCACATCTTCTGCTCTGGTCGATCGCTGCATAATCGTCGAGCCTTTCGTGCCCCTGATCAGCAAGTCTATGTTTGCGCCGGCATCGGTGACGTCCCATTACGTGGTTCGTCTGAAGACTACGAGAGCGCCAACAACACCTGACACTCTCAGTGGGCTCGGCGGCAGCACAACCAGTAGCACGCTCAGCATCCCATTTTGTTTCCTGTTAGGTGTCGTATCCGTTCTACTCGAAAACCAACCGGCATCGTATGGCCGCTTTCAAGCAAAAAGTGTTGATAGGAACGACGGGCTTTGTTCAAAATGTTCTGCTCTGGGCGATCGCTGCATAATCGTCAAGCCTTTCGTGTACCTCATCAGCGAGTCTTGCTTTGCGCCGGCATCGGTGACGTCCCATTACGTGGTTCGTCTGAAAGCAACAAAAGCGCCAACAACACCACTCTCTCAGTGGGCTGGGCGGCAGCACAACCAGCAACATGCTCAGGCACCCATTTTTTTTCCTGGTACAGGTTCGTGAATATTTACCCTGTGACGGCTTATTGAAGTGATAACCGTTCTTGAGTGCTGCTGCCTTGCTAACGTTTTGTGGAACGCTCGATAGATTTTTCTACTTCTGTTACTTTTTGGCTGGGAAATTTGTTCGCCTGTGGTGATGTGGAGGCGAGTCCAGGGTCTACCGATGTGGAGGGAAATCCAGGTACCACCGACAGAGAGCTTTTGTTGGAACTTCTGCCTGGACAGAGCAAAATGAATGATACTTTTCTAAATGTTCTTGCTTCTCGAGATGAAATTAAGAAAAAAAAAAGGACTGTGTTAAATTAACGAATTGATGAGCTGGAGTGGCAAGTGACCTGTTCAAACGCGGTGACCAAGCAAAGAAAAGACAGGAAATCAGCAGTATCAAGATTTTACATTCAATTATCTTCACTCAAGGCTAAAGTAGATGACTTAAAAAACAGGAGCCGCAGAAAAAGGTGATAATTTATGGTATAGACGAGCCTAATACTGAGAGTTGGAGAGCGTGAAAGGAAAGTTAAAGACGCGTTTTTCTTTACAAAAACTAGGAATAACTATCACCAGTATTGAGAGATGCCATAGGCTAGGCCGAAAAGTTGAAAACAAGCCCCGTCCAACTATCGTCAAGTTCATCGATTACCGGGAAAAATGAACAATATTATAGTCATTTTCTAAACTTAAAGGCACTAAGGTATCAATATCCCAGACACCTCAGCGAGAGTCGCGAAACTCGAAAGCCATTATGGAAAAGTGCGGCTAAAGAGAAAGAAAACGGAGCAAATTGGTTAAACTAGTTTATGAACAGCTGAACGTGGACGGTGTGCTGTAGGGATGGAATGAAGGGAAGGGTTTACGCTTCAAGATAACCAAAACAGACACATGACGGTGTAGAAGTACTTCTCGATCACTGCGCTTGTTGAATGTCCATTGCAGAATCGTGCTTAACAAGGCCACAAAGTTTGTGGGCACGCTGGCGGCTCCCCAGCCCAGTTGACTGACTACGTGGCAAAGGTGCCGAACTTTTCCCGCGTGGTGGCGACGTCGCGCCAGCCACGCGCACATCGCATGCGTCGCCTTGATAAGACAAATCAGAGGCGGCGCTCAGGAAGTCGCTGCCTGGACTCAGGCGCCGCCGGTAACAATGTTAATCGTCTTGTCCATGTCCTATGAAATCCGGTTTCTTGTTGTTGAAACACTTGACTCCGTGTTATTCCTCCGGGTCGGGTATGGAGCAGGGCGAACCGACCACAATGGCTCCAAACCGTAGTATGCTAGCTACTCGCAGGGATTTCACGGGGCTTGGTTTCTTCTTTGGGTAAGCCTTTCGCGTTTGCTGTATTGGCGTGTGTCTGACTGTTTGTTTTGTGACCTCGGCAATCGTTTTTCGCTCTTGTGTTGGTTTCTGGGTGGCGTTTTCTTTCTTTGCGCTTGTGTTGCGCTTGTGTTGCGTTTTGGGGGCATTTATTTTTTGGTGCTCGCAGGCATGCTCACACGGGAGCAGGAAGCCGCGATGGCCGCAGCGGCAAAAATGAACCTGCTCACAAAGGTCACGGAGATGTGCGACTCCGGATGCAGCGCCTGGCCCACACGCCTAGCCAGCAGGGAACTCCACCGCGAGAGCCCCGACCACACTTGACTGTTCCAGTCTACATGGGGTACGGCGACGTCAAGTCCGTGGCGAACTTCCTCGACGAGCTGCAGACGTACCACCTTGCCTCCGGTACCTCGGCAGCCTTCATCAAGGACCGGATTGTCCCGCTGGCGTTGCAAGCCAGCGCCAGGTGCTGGTTGGGGTCACAGGCCCCCTTCACCAGCCTGGCGGACTTCCAGACAAGTATTAGAGAAGAGTTCCTGCCTGCAGGCTACGCGACGCACATTCTCTGATAGCTCGAGGCAGGGACGCAGCACCCGGACGAAATTCTGGTCCGGTACGTTCGTGTCATGCAATAGCTCTTCAAGAGGGTGGACCCGAAGTCGCCGAAGTCGGACAGAGCAGCTTCGGTCAGTAGACAGTGTAACCCAAGGTACCACGTCTACCTGATCAACCGCACCTTTGAGACCCTTGAAGAGCTAGCCCGGGGCGCCCGCCTCATCGAGGAAGCTCGGAAGCTCTTTATGCCGATCGGAACTACGTGCCGCCACCACCAGCCAAGTACGCGCTCGAACTGGCATGCCGATGGCGGGGCCCCGAGGCCTCCACGCAAGCGGACTGTCCGAACGAGACCACCCTTCCCCACCACGTGAACAAGGAGAGTTGGCGTGGCATGCATGGTGATATCCCGTGCGGGATAAGCGCATGTTCGCCTAACTCTCGTTGAGAGGTCCCCGGAGGTCATAGCGCGGCCCGTGAGGGTTCCGGACGGGGGTCGCCACGAAAGGTGGGAGGTCGTTGGCCGAGCCCTATGGTAAGCTGGGGCCCATCGGAGATCAAAACCCAAGCGAAACATCTTCATCAGTCTGCTCCTGCAAGTGCTGGCGAAAACTGGCACGGTGCGGTCGCGAACCCGCAGCCCAGCAGCATTGACCCCCGCCGCAACGGAACAAACCCTCCCCAACACAGCCAGTAGCAAGCCTGGTGGAGGCCCTCCCATAGTGGTTCCTTCCCGATCACTGGAGGCGGTCCGACCGGCACCTCGGTGCGGGTGGCCTAAGCAGGCAACTGTTATTGGACTGCTGCTACGAGTGCGAGCAGCCCGGCCATCACTGAAACCAGTGTCCAATACTTCTGGACACTAAAACAAGAGGTGGCACGAGACGGCGGCAAAGGGCCGGAACCAGAACAACCAGGGAAACTACTACGGCCGGCGATGCTGAAACCAGACAGCCATTCGCCGACGGCCGTTACAGTCCCTGGGAGTAGTGAGGCCACGGCACCAACCGCGCATGACGATTTCACTGCTCGATTTTCCCATTGCCGCACTTTTAGATTTTGGGGCCGTTATCTCGCTTACAGGGGATTTTTTTTCGAACTCTGCAAAACAAAGAAGATAAGCCTCCGGGAGTGCGAAACCCGTTTGCAGCTCGCTTCTGGTACAGCGATAACAGCTGAAGGAGCCGTGAGGCTGCAGATTCGGTTTAATGGAAAGAAGCGGCGTCAGCGATTTCTTTATATGTCAGGACTCGTGGTACCCATGATCTTGGGCCGAGATTTTATTACAGGCGAACGCATGACACACAAGTTTCCTGGTGGTGGATACTGGCTGGGACTACAACCGGAGCTGTCTCCGTTCACCAGACGGGAGTACTGCATCCGTAACCCGCCCGCTGCAGCCCACTTCACCATGGTGCTTGACGTCTTGCCTGCCGGCGTTCGGGCGTCGTTGCGAAAGTGCCCCGCAAGCAGCCAGCAGAACCAGGAGCTGCAAGCCGTCCTGCAGTCTTTCTCACCGATGTTCGCGGAAACACCTTGAAAGTGTTGAAATTGTTGAAATCGGTGACACGCCGCCTCGGAGGTGCCACCCTCGACCGATCAGCGTCCACAGAAGGGCACTCCTAGATGCGGCGCTCGAGGAAATGATCGACAGCGGTTCAGTACGTGAGTCGAAGAGCCCCTGGGCGTTCCAGTTGTCCTCGCTCTGAAAAAAGACGGAACAGCCAGACTCTGTGTGGATTACAGGTGGCTTAACGATGTGTCCGTACAAGACAGCTGCCCTTTCCCCAGCCTTTCCTTCGTGATGTACGCGCTCGGTAACTCGATCTTGTTTACAACGCTGGATTGCTGTCGCGGGTTTCTTCAGATTGAGATTCACCCATCAGACGTTCCAAAAACGGCTTTCATCTGCCGCAGATGGTTGTTCGAGTTCACCCGACTGCCGTTTGGCTTGTCTAACTCTCCAGCCACTTATCAACGCTTGATGGATGCTGTACTTGGGAACTCGAAGTACGAATTTTCCAAGGCATACGTGAATGACTTGGTTGTTTTCTCGAGAACTATTGAGGAGCATGTCGGGCACCTTCGCATTGTACTTGAGCGAAAGAGTAATGCTGGACTCACGATTCATCCCGGAAAGGTTTCGTTGGCCGCGCCCAAGATTAACCTCCTCAGATTCGTTGTAGATAACGGCACGCTCCGCCCCAACGCAGAGAAGTTGCGCGCGCTAACGGAATACCCAAGCCCACGTGACGTAAAGAGGCTACAGAGATACCTCGGAATGATTACATTCTACCGGGATTTCATTCCACACTGTTGCAAGATATCCCCACCGCTCAATCACCCAAAAAAGGCGTCACGTAGTGTTGGGCCGAACAACAACAATGCGCATTCGCAGCCCTTTCAAAAGCCGTGAGTGACAACGCTTGTTTACCGCCCCCAGACTTGAACAAGCCGTTCGTCCTGCAGACAGATGTAAGCGACTGTGGCCTGGGTGCTGTCTTGCTGCAGGAGTATGGCGGTGTGCTTCGACCAGCTGCTTTCACGAGCCACACGCTAACTCCAGCCGAGTGCAACTACACTGTCGCAGAACGTGAATGTCTCGCCATTATTCGTGCTCTGAAGCGCTTCGATATGTAGCTAGATGGCCCAACGTTTCATAATCAATCTGATCACTTAGCGCTATCATGGCTAAGGGGACCTAAGAAGCCGACTGGACGCCTTGCTCGTTTGGCGCTTACGCTACTACAGTACGACTGCTCCATTGTGTACCGCCAGGGGTGAACTAACAAATTTTCTGATGCGCTTTCTCCTGCTCCACTTCCCGAGGAACACTCGCAGGATAGCCATGGCTTGGTGACCGTCGCGGCCACGGTACAAGGATCCCCAGATTCACGATTCACGAGCCGAGAGGAGCTTCGCCAAACGCAGCTGGATGACGGGCTCTGCCAACGCGTGTCCGCTTGGTTGGCAGCAAGAGGTCGAGTCGACCGCCCAAGTGACAAGGAGTTCGACTCCTACTTATTGAGCGACGACGGCGTCCTGCTGCGCTACATCCCTCAGGGCGGCGACGATCCGGATGGCTCGGCGTTCCGGACCGTGATACCCCGCAAGCTACATAAGCTTTTCACCCGATACATGCATGACTCTGCCTTGGTAGAACACAGCAGTGGGAGCAAAACTAACGAAAAGTTATCCCAAATTGCTACCTGGCCAGGCATGAGGCAGGATGTGCTCCGATACGCTCGTAGCTGCTCGGTGTACCAGAAGGCACCACGGGCAGTTACGAGGCCGGGGGGCTGGTGGTCATCCCCCGGCCTCATGCAACCAATCGTGAGTCAGAGCCCTTGGCAGATTTGTTGCTGTGACGTCATGGATCCCTTCCCATGTAGTACCCGCGGCAATCAGTACTTGTTCCCGGTAACGGACCATTTCACGAAGTGGGTTGAGTTGTTTCCTTTGCGGAAGCTAGATTCGCAAAAAAATCTGGGAGTGTCTACTCGAAGCATTCGTTAGGTTTGGCTTTCCTGCACAGCGTGTAAGCGATAATGCCTCCTATCTAACGAGTAAGATGTTCGTGGACGCATGCGCGGTGCTGGGAATTAAGCACAAAAGAACTTCCCCTAACCACCCGCAAGCAAACATCATGGAAAGGGTAAATCTTAACCTTAAGATGATGTTTAAAGTTTTAGGTTTAAAGTTTAAAGTAATTTTGCTCTGCAATGATCCTGATATTACCTTTTTGACTGAGGCTTAGTTATTTGGTACATTATACGACAGTGACTTGGTCCTTGCTGGCTACAGTTCACTTCGGAAAGACCGTGGTAGTAAGGATGATGGGGTATGTATCATTTTTAAGAACTTCCTAAACGTAGTAAGCATGCCTGAAATACTTGATACCAAGTACATGTTTTGCAAAGCGTACGATGGTAAATAGAAATACATTATTGGGGCATTTTATAGACCCACTGGATCCTCTATGGCTGTTCTCGATAATTTACAGATGTATCTCGATACACATGTGAAGCCTGGCGGTCGGGTTATATTGGAAGGAGATTTTAATTTGCCAAACGTTCACTGGTCCAGTTTTTCACTGAAACAACAAAATGATAACTTGGGGGAAGCAATGTTAGCCATGGCCTTTAATTTTGACTTAGTCGTTGAGGACTTCACACAAGTCCAAGGAACCTCTGCATCTATATTCGACCTTGTTTTTGTAAGCGGTACAATAAGCGGTACAAGTTATTATAAATCTAAATGTGAAGTAATCCCTATGATTTCTGATCACAAAGCAGTATTATTGACACTAGAAGATGTTTCTGTATCTAGAAAAAATAAGTCGAAGTGTTATCCACATTTTTCTTGTGCAGATGATGTTCATATTATATACACCCGTTCATTTAATTTAGACGATTTTGTCAGCTGTACTGGTTTTTGTAAGCAGTATTGTAATTGGTGAATGTAGTAAATTGAATATGCTTTTGAAATTGGATGTAAAAAAATCCACTGGGCCTGATAGTATCTCCAATGCAGTTTTATCCACGTATGCTGAATGGATCTCAAAATATTTGTTTGTTTTGTTCTTAAGATTGCTGTCCGAAGGTCAGGTTCCAGACGACTGGAGAACGGCCAGGGTCAAACCACTTCATAAGAACGGAAACAACCAGTGCATTCAAAATTAGTCCAATTTCATTGACTTCAACTGCCTGTAAACTTTTTGAACATATAATATACAATCATTTATTTAAATTCCTAGACGAACCGAACATCTTCACTAAAAATCAGCATAAATTCCGAAACTGTTCCTCAACGTGTACTCAATCGATTGAGGCTGTTCACGATTTCTCCTCGGCAATAAACAATGGAAAACCAATTGATGCTATTTTCATGGTTTTTTCAAAGGTGCTTCATAAGGTCTCGCACAAAAGGTTACTATACAAATTGGAAAAAATGTGTAAGAACGCACAGTTAGTCAAGTGGATTTCAGCATACCTTACCAATCCCCGACAATTCTTGTAGTTTATGGCGAAGACTGCTCTTACAGACTTTCTGTTGACTCTGGCGTTCCCCAGGGCTCTGTGCTCGGACTTCTCCTTTTCTTGTTCTTTATTAATGATAAAGTGCAATATGTTCCGGTAAAAATCAAGTTATACGCTGATGATTCTATAATTTACTCAGAATTTGTTCAATAGAGATTTACAAAATATCGCAGAATGGTGTTCGAAGTGGCAAATGACAATTAACTTTGAAAAAAAATGGTTTTAATGAGAATTACTCCCAAAAGAAATCCTTTCAAGTATGTTTACAATGCTAATAATACTCTTCTATCAGACGCAACACATTATAAATACCTTGGACTATGGATGAGTCATAATCTTACTTCGACAAAGCCGATCCATTATGTGACATCAAAAGTTCTTCTAAAGTTCTTCTTTCTTAGAAGGACGTAAAGAGTTTGCACCAGTTCCTTGCCTCTTCTAACATAAAAAGCTATAGTATTGCGAACATTAGATTACGAACATTAACAAGCTCGATCGTGTGCAGAAAAAGGCAGCTCGCTACATTTATGATAGCTTTCGACGTACCTCTATAGCCTAGCTTTTAACCAGAGCTAACTTAAAGCCATTATCTCGCAGAAATCAGCATTCTCGACCAAAATAGTTCTATCAATTAATAAATGGACATTATAGGATGGATCCGATTCACCTAATAAACTTCTCACCAGGCTGCGCTACTCGATAGAGGCACGCGCTAACAATAACTCATTTTCGATCGCATAATAATTGCTTCAAGTACTTTTTCTTTCCGCGAATGGTGGCGGATTGCAATAACCCTTCTGAAAGTTTTGTTATGCAGCCATCATTGTCTTTACTTGAATCCCTCCTAAATTAGTTTTGTCCCTCTGTAAAATACGGGTTCTTTTGTTTCTGCGACTTGTTTGCAATTTTATATGCCTGCATGTCTTGTTAATCAAATGTATTTAACTGCTAAAATGCCTTTTAGGAATTACAGTATCAATAAATAAAAAAATGAGTCATTGCTGTCAGCTTCGACCGGGATAATGCGCGAAACCAGGAAAGGCATAAAAAAAACGAGGAAACCAATAAAAGTATTATATACTTAGACAAAGAAGGAAAAAAAAGAAAACTGACGAGAAGGTTAAGAAAAAAAAATTAAAATTTCAAATTTCCAGAGACAGCCCCTGACCCACATCGCCGTGGAGGTGGAGTTAGTGATCGCCGGCAGACTTCCCTTGGAACCTTGACTTTCGGCCAGTCTTGTTCCACTCCCTAGGGAAGAAAGGGTGTACTGAGCTCACTTACACCCATTTCCAGGCAGATTCACCTGGCGGCATTCAAGCGGTGTACTTGTACTCCCATTATTCGTATCCTTCACTCCCAAAAGATCGACGGTTGCACAGGTGCGCCCCCATCTGGCTTCGACGAATTAGCTGTCAGGATTGGATGTGGTTCATTGTATCAGCTTTTCATTTGGAGCAGTTTAATTAAGTAAAATGGCTAAAAGAAGACACTGTTCTAATTTGATCAAGTTACAATAATTTTTTTTACCAAAAGTAATGTTTTAAGTTAAGACAAATTTTCACAAAACGATAATTGATTTAGTTCAAAAGGTTGGGACGCAACCAAATACAACACTTGAACGAGCAACGCTGATTTCAAAAGCCCAAGGTGGCGTCGTAGCGACGAGCACTAGACGGCGCCTCATTGTTTTCGCGTTTCCTGAAGATAGGTTCAGACTGGTAAGGCCGGCAAAATCGCCAGCGCTTTTTTTTTTTTTTTGTAACCTATTTTAATTAGTTGCATCACACGGTTGTTCAGCCGCGCGTGCAAGTTCGTACCATCGGTCCAGCGGCAGAGGAGAGCGTCGTCGTCCACGCTTTCTGCATGTGTCGCCTTGTTTACGTTTACAACAGCTGGGACCCGGGTTGCAACATCAGCGGCTTAGGTGTTCAGTAAAACAAAATGCCACCGTTTTTTTTTTTTTTTTTTTTTTTTCGTCGGTGCTTAAAGTGTCAACTTGAGTGTTAGCGTTATGTTGCCAGCGCAGAGATAATTGACTCGTGGAATGACGTTTCAGCGCCAGATCGTTTCACAGGCCTGTAACGAAACGAGGCTCCAGTTCGTTTTATCGACAGTAATTGCGACGTTTCCGTGACAGCTTCTGCCGCGACGTGCCCTTGCATATCGATTCGGAACGTTGATTCAGTAGCTTGGCGTCACACTTCAGCCATTACGCCTTTAGGGCCAGTATCACAGCCTCGTACGACGACTGTGGGCTTTCCCGAACGACGGCGCGTACAGAAAGGAGGTGCTCTTTCTGCAGGCTCTGCTGCCCGCGATTGCATTACAGCGGGCGTAAGCGGCCGTGATACGCCTGACTACATAGGGTTTCTTCCAGAATTTACTTTTGATGTGTCAGGCATCTGGGCTCCGTTGTCTTTGCTGTACATTCTATGCACTGTACTTGTCGTTTACTTCCAGCGAGCGATCTGAAGCCAAATGAAGTTCAGCTAGTGAAAGAGCAATTTGACGGCGAAACGTTATAAGAACGTTATAAGCGTGGTTCAAGAAATATTTCGACGGAACATCAAAATGATAACCAAGCATGCTTCGATGATGCATTTTTCCGCAAAACTGTACAAATCCATTGTAGATTTTTTTTTTTTTAATACGGTTTTATTTCTGTGTTTTGCCTTCCTGTCCTTTTTTCGTCTTTTTTTTTTAAATATTGGAGGGAGATGGCTATAGGGACCATGAAAAGATTTTGAAATCGAATTTCGTCCCCTTCTCGTTTTAGAAGGTGCGAAAAGAAAACCAATATACAAAAATACAGAGCCGAAAATTCTTTTCACTATAGAACTTAAAGAAAAAGCGGACTCTTTCCTATTTTCTTTCCTTCCATAGCTTTCTGCCTTTTCACTGCGATGCATCCGCTGTGTAATATCAGCCGAATTCACATCGCCTATGGGATCAGAGTCTACCTCGCCGACACCGCTATTCTAAGCAATAAATTGCCGGCGAATGTTTCTTAAAAGTTCAAGAATATTTTGATCCACATTTTGTTGAATAATTAGTGATGTGACGGAAATTGATGAATTTTAAAATGCTTAGAGCTATGCGCCATCTATCGTGTTGTAAACGAAGAAAGAAAGATGAGACTACGCTTGCGCATTGCCGCCTGTCTGCTGAAAAACCTGGTGTCGGTGGTGATGATCGACCTGGTCAACGTGGTGGAAGCTCATTGTTCAGCATAAAGCGCTATCCTTGACTGAATTCTCGCCATGTGTCGCAATGATAACCCAGCGCGTCCTAGAAGGGAAGATCCATCTACTCGTGCGGTGATATTTAGGCGGCCCCTTCAAGACAGCACAAACGCTCCTGCCGTCGTCTTTGTTTATTTGGACTACAGTGGTGCAATTTATTTGCATTTATCTCCTCGAACATCGCCCGGATATAATTTTTCGCGCAATTAATGCGTGGAATTAAGTTCGAGATATTACTGGTGCGTACTGTATTTAAAGGCAAGTATGAAGGATGAGAATTCTAACGAGTTTTCATCACGCGAGAAAATGATTACTGTTAGCATTCCTTGAACGAGGGCAACGTCTCTGTGATCACGAAACCATATTTCGACGTTGCTATATCTCTGCTAAGATTACATCGTCTTTTGAAATTGTAGAAAAAGCCAGTGGCGAGATTTGTAGCATCAGTAAAGTTGTGATCGTCCAAGACAGAGTACCGCATCTTTTGTTTTCGTTTTTCACTCACTCTGCCTTGCGAGCCTACCCTGACACTATAAAAGTTAATAAAGCTTGAGTCCAAAGAAAACTCTGTGCATTTTCTCCTACGCCAGTGAGTGACAGCGCGTCCCCTTCTTTTTATAGATACCGCGGAAACGGCTGTCGTGCTGACGAACTGCGGCGCTTCGTACCGGCGTATGGGGCCATCCCCATGCTCAGTTGCGGTTTGTCATGCATGGCTATCGCGGTGATGAGAGACGCCGAGTCAGAAAATATGTCGGTGGCATCGGCGCCATCAGCGCAGTTACACCCTGTGGCAAATCCTACCGGCACACCGCCAGCTCGCCGCCAACGCTCCCGTTCTCGTACAGCCGAAAGAACTTCCGGTTTCGGGGACAGCGCACGTCACGAACGTCAAAATTACGCCGCGGCTTGTTTTTTGGTGAGTTGGAGAGAAATAAAACTCGATATTTCAATAATGTTTAGAGTAGAGGTTAATTAACGGAAACGAAAACACATGCCTGTTTGGCGTTCAGTGAATATTGAAGGTTTAATGTAAATGTTATTTGGGCATAAGTAAAAAGGTAATTTCTTGGTACCTTCAAGAAAAACTTTTATACTGCTCGTTTCCTTGCATTGGCTAGGTTGCCGCGAACGTATGAAATAAATTCGTCTGCACAGATGTGCATAAAAAGTATCTTTTTGTGCTTTCATCTGGTTTCCTTGGACCTTTTTGTGATTCAGCTGCAAAGTTGGTTCTGCAAATATATCTGAAATTAAACTACTGTCGGAGGAAAACATGTGACTACGCTTAGGCAAGATTGTAAAAAGAAACTGTTGAGCTATACTGTCATAATCGTTTCTTAACATGCTTGACACGTATTTCTTCGCTGCATTGGTAGCACTGGCGAATGGAGTGGAAGGATTTTGGAAGCGCATGGCAACAGCCGGAGACCATGGAACCCAAGGGGACTGGTACGTTATTACAGATTTTGGTGAGGCAGATTGCTAGACAGATGTGGCTTCTGAGCACCTAATAATTTACGCTATTGTTTTTCTTCTGAGGTGTTTCAAAGAGCGATATACAACGTTCTTTTAGAGCGCAGCTCTTAGGCACCTGTTTCCGGCTTGAGCGGCGTCGGCGTCGCCGTCGGCGTGATTGCGCGGTGCACTCCGGGAAACGTCCCATAATGCATAATGCAAATAGGCAACAATCTAATTGTACTTGCCTAGTTTTTAGACTTATCCAAAGCCTTTGATGCAATAGAACATAATATTCTACTAGAAAGACTAAAAAGTTTGGGAATCAGAGGGCCGTTCCTTACATCTAAAAAAAAATACTTTGCCAGCCGAATGCAAGAAGTAAAAATTGAGAATAGTATACGTGATACCATCAAACTCATCTGCGGTGTACCCCAAGAATCGGTATTAGGCCCCGTGTTATTTAAGGTATGCATGAATGTCCTCGCTTCTTCGCCCTTGGTATCAAGTATATATCAATATGCAGACGATATAGCTTTAGTTCTAGCAAACGAAAATTACAGTATTGCGGAGTCGGCTTTACAAGAGGACATTAAGCAAATAATACAACTGGTCTTTAAAACTTTTCATTAGTGTAAATGAAAAGAAGACAAATCTAATGTGCTTCAAAAGCCGTGAAAAGCGTATTGACCTCACAAAATATATTTATTACATTCAGCAGAATGCAGGAATTGTTGCTGCACACCACTAGCACACGCAAAAGCAACTAAATACCTGGGAATGTTCTTTGACGAACATTTATCCTGGAATTTGCGCACAGATTACCAAATAAAGCAGTTGAGGATGATTTCATCTTGCCTCTACAAACTTCGTAGTCACTCGAATATCCCATTAAGGAAAACGGTTTACCAAATGTTAGGAGAATCAAAACTGAGGTATGGAATAACGATCTACGCACCCTGTTAAAACACCAAAAAGCAACAGAATTAATATTATGATAAAAAGACTGGTGGAGAACGTCACTTACGGAACACCGCTCAAGCACATCTTGTTCGAAGAGCAGCTCACCGAACTTAATCTTCTGGCGATTGGTAGTCTGAGGAACTAAATAATCCTGACGTCACCCTACTTCCCAACTGATTACAGGACAAAGTCAACTAAACAAAAAAAGCTTAGGAAGACCGAGAAATATAATATTCCAAGAGTATATACGAATTATGAAGCACGATCAGGAAACTATTATGTACCAAATTTATTTAATCAACTTTCTGGCAATTTGCAGAAAATCCAGTCTTTACATACAGTAAAAAAAGAGATATTGAAATAGTGCCAAAGTAGCTCTATTTGAATGTGACAGTTTCCCTGGTATTTTATCCATGACCTCGCCTTATCACTTATGTCAAGTAATTTTTGTCGCTTCTTTGTTCGTTTACTTATTCACGGTCGCTGCTTGCGTTGGATTTTGTTGTGATGACTCTGCTGTTGAACTTTTAGTCACAAATATTTCCTTGTTGCTTTTGCGCGCCATTACCTGCTTAGTGTATGGCTGATTTATGACCACTACTTACAGTAGCATTTTTATATATTGATATATTTTTCATGATGTTTTTTGATTGGACAGAAACTTTGCGTTTTGATCGTTACTTGTTGTTTTCGGTTCTCGCTCCTGCTGCATGCGGTGTTTCTTTTTCACGCGGGACAAATACTGTGTAACGGACACTATTGTGTTACTACGCATAGTTCAATCCGCATACTGTTAATACCTGATACGCCACAGCATGAAACACCACAGGTTCTTGCATATTTAGTTCTTGCGTTATTCTTCTGCCTGTTTTTGTTTGTTTTTTGTAAAGGCTTGGGGGGGGGGGGGGGGGAAGCAATTGTGCACATGGACTGTCCCTTCTTGTGCACAAGCACACATGGGCATAACTAAGGCGGATTCGAAAAGTGTATTGTGGACAAAAACTGAAATAAACTGTTCTCTTCTATGCAACGCGCAGGTCTCACTCGCGAGCCGCGCGTTGCATTATGGAACGTTTCCCATAATGACGTCACACCTGACGTCACGAGTGACGTCACGAGGGTCCCACGCGTTGCGTTATAGGGAACGTCCCATGATGCAACGCGCGGGGAGGAGGGAGGAGGAGGAGGGAGATGAGGAGGATGAAGGAGGAGGGCAGGAATAGGAGGAAGGAGGAGGGAGGAGAAGATGGGAGGAGTGGAAGGAAGGAGGGAGGAGGGGGAGGAGATGGAGAGGGGGAGGGGAGGAGGAGATGAGGAGGCAGGAGGAGAGGAGGAATAGGAGTGAGGGGAGATGCCAGCTACCCGTTGTGCAGGCGAGTGATATCATCATTCATAAAGCACAGAGAGGCACGTATGAAAATGTGGTGTACTCGTTATCTAAGTGGCCACCTACATGGGAACGGGTACATGGGTACGGGTACATGGGTACGGGTGTTGTACACATCGGTGTCTGTGGTACGTCAGACGATGTTGGTAAATTGTGTGTCGCCAAGATCGACAACGGCTTGCTCGTGATAGCTCTGCATCTCTCGCCTACGGCACTCGCCGAATATTTCGGGCAAGACAAAAGTTATTTACACCACTCCTGCAGGAAAACATCCCGTTGGCCCCGAGGGATGTGCACTCGCTGTTCTGTTGTGCCGTCTTGGGTGAGCATGCTCAAGACTAACGCTGAGGAAATTAAAAACGCCGAGCAGTCTTCGAGAGAGCTGATAGCGAGTAGGATGGCATCAAGAATGTCACGTGTTTTGTCTAAGTGTTGATTGTAACGCTGTCACGTTCTCCCGCCTTGATCCTGCAGTCCTGTTTGCAGGCACCGGCAGTACTTAAAAATAGTGGAGCTTCGAGATATGTGAGAACTACCTTTCCTTTCTCCGGACAAGCGGTGGGCGAGAATACCAAAATGTATGTATATATATATATATATATATATATATATATATATATATATATATATATATATATATATATATATATATATATATATATATATATATATATATATATATATATATATATCTGTCTATCTATATCTATCTATATATATATATCCACATATATATATATATATATATATATATCTGTCTATCTATATCTATCTATATATATATATCCATATATATCTATATATATATATATATGGAGGACGGTAAAGGAATATATATATCTATAGGCACATTTTATTTCTTTAGCTCTATAGAAAGTTCTCAGCATGCCTAGTATGGATATAGTAATATCGTTATGATCTGCTGAGTTGCCGCTCCGCTACCTTCACGTAAACGTTGTGAAAAATAACAAATGCTTACGCATTTCACGCGATTGCGACTCAAACAGAGGACATAAACAAAAATATTACATTTCTGGGCTATTTTTTCTAGTAGTCAACAAATTTGTCTCAGAGAATTTAAAAAATAAAAATTTACAAAAATGGGGTTTTTGAGAAAATCGATTTCAAACTTTCAACATTTGTTATTTGTTAGAATGTTTACGTGAAGCTAGCGGAGCGGATAGTCGACAGATCGTAATGATATTATTATATTTATGATGGGCTTGCTTTGGGATTTCTGTAGAGCCAAAGAAAGAAAATTTACCTTAAATACAGACAAAGTAATGATCTGTCACAGTTGACCAAAAAGCGACCGGAGTGACGAGTTTCACATTTTTCTAGAAAATAATCAAACTATTAGAAATATTTCAATACGTGAAGGTATCTTTATGGTACCTATTAAATGAGGGCGAAGAGTTAAAAGAGTGTAGGGAAAATACTAGCACCAGCAGAGGGTGTCAAACACGCGACCTGCGACGGCAGGCAAAAACACTGGTTTCTGCCACTGCGGCTTCTACGGCTCGTAACTCGAGAACAAAAAATCTGGGGAACATGCGATTTGCGCCCTCCTTCATTTCAAAAATGCTTCCAAAACAAATTTTTTTTTCGTGAAAACTAAAAATTACATCCTTTTAGCCTGCCTGATTTGAGATGAAACCACCCATATATATATATATGGTGTTTCTTTATTCTGACACATTTGTTTAAAACAAATCGTGAAAGCTACACTAATGCGGTTTATGGAGGTGGGTTATACGGCCAGGCGGACATTATGTGGGTGGCTAATCTTTGCGATAAGTCCGATAATTAATTAAAATTCGTTAATTAACTTTTCAATTAGTGAAAATAGACATATGGTTTCAGTTAGAAACTTGTAGAGCATCATCGAAAACCACTAAATCAACTATTTTTGGAATGATATAACGCCGGGGCAGCATTTTACGGCCTTCAGTAAAAACGCTACATTTGGACACGTTTCTAGATTTAGGTATCTTATCGGAGCGCATCACCGCGCCCGCGGTCCTGCTCCCCCGTGGCTGAGCCGCGCAACACACGTGCGCCCTTTTTCCCTCCATCCTACAAGGGAGGCGTGAGGGTGGCTTCGCGCCGCGACCGCCGAGGACCAGGACCGCGGGCCCAAAGATGCACTCCGATAAGAAACCGAAATCTAGAAACGCGTCCAAATGAAGCGTTTTGCACAGAACGCAGTAAAATGCTGCCCCTGCGTTATTTTCTTCCAAAAACAGTTGATTTGGTGGTTTTCGATGATGCTCAGCAAGTTTCTAGTTGGAACTATATTTCTATTTTCACTGCTTAAAAAGTTAATTAACACATTTTAATTAATTAGCCATCTTATTGCAAAGATTAGCCACCCACATAATGTCCACCTAGCCGTATAACCCACCTGCACCAACCGCATTAGTGTAGCTTTTTTTAACAAATGCATAAGAATAAAAAACACCCCGTGTATATATATACCGGGTGTTTTTGCGAAGACGTTCAAAAATCGAAAACATTAGGGCGTTTAAAGAAAAAGAAACTGCCTTCGAGAACAAACTACCAGCCACGGCGGACGTCAGGAATTGCTAAAACATACTAATTAGTCAGCTAATTAATTAAATTTTGTAATTAACTTTTTAATTAGTGGAAATAGAATATGGTTCCAAGTAGAAAGTTGCTGAGCGTGATCGAAAACCACTAAATCAGTCATTTTCAGAAAGACTTTCAGCGCGTGAGAAGAGTAGTAGCGCACTGAAGTTACCACTCGTGGAGCCGATACAAGGCTGGGGCTAGATAAGAGGCGGAAAAATCGGGCGGGCGCATTCCCGCAACCGCTAGCCTTGTAAGTACCTGCTCCACGAGGTTCCGCGGTTCAGCCGCCGGAGAGCAGAACAGCTGCCGTCAAGATGCGCTTGGATAAGAATCCGAGACCAGAGTACACGTCAGAATTGAAGGTTTTTTCAAAACATCGTAAAATGCTCGGCATGATTTGTACTTGTCTAAAAAGGGTTGATATAGAGATTCATCATGATGCCCAGTAAGTTTCTAATTGAAACTATTGCCTTCAAATGAACAAATAAAAATGTTACTTTCTAAAAAAAAATAAAAATTTTTTTTTTTTCTAAACGTTATTATTTTTTCTAAATGGGCTCTTGGGCAGAACCCAACACGGCATCAAGCTTTTTTTTCTGTGTGATGCTTAGTTTTCACAGGAGAAATTTGGCCTGCGTTTTCTGAAACACCCTGTATACATATATATATATATATATATATATATATTTCTCTCTCAGAGTGTTTAGCACGGTATATTGCAAAATCAAAATAACTCAAGAGAGCAGCTTGAGGAGGAGGAAAGGAGGGCAGGAGCAGAGGACGAGGGGAGGAGCGCGGGATGGGAGAGAAGGAGGAGAGGGCACGGATGAGATGAAGGAGCATACCCTACCCACCTCCTTAAGAGCTGCGCTCTAATTCGGCGTTACAGGAAAAAATAAACGTCTTTCATTTTTTTACTAAATCCATCCAGTTTTTGTAAAAAAAAAAACAAAGTTTCACAGCTTTTATATGCGGTCTCCGCCGGGGATTTATTCGGCCAGCTCGAGATTCTTTTTCGAACCACGTGTTCAAGAAGGAATGCAACTAAGTGATGACTCATTAACTAAAATTCAGTAACTAACTTTTGATATACAGGTTGTTACAATCCATGTTGCCTATTGCAATTTTGAAAATAGATGCCATGAAAGACAAAGGATATTTACGTAAGTAAACGAACATGAAGATATTCGTCTAAAACTTATCGCCTTCCTCTGAGATGATTTAGAAATTAGACGCCCTTCGCGCTGTGAGGGAATTTTATTAGACGGTTTTGGTGCCCTTAGAGAAATAACAGATTAAAAAACAAAACGATGCCTGTGCAGAGGCGCGAGCAGAGTATTGAATATCGTTATCTGAGTTATTGCTACAAATTACTAAACCTTCCTGTTTTTCCATCCCGTTTTGAATTCCAAGTTGGTTGCTTTCATTCTTGTGTTATTTGCTTTAGCCTTCTACGACGGCTGTCTTTAACCTTCTAAATGTTTCATAGACCAAACAATATTCGAGTATAAAGTAATTGACCCATCTCGTCATTAATATTTTATAGTGTTGCAAGAAAAAAATTAACAATGAGCTGCATAGCATTTCGCATGTTTCATTTCTTTCCTCCTACCTAAACCACGAGTGTTGTTCGATCCTTCAATATAAAATTGTGGAAAGCACGCCGCTTGCGGATTTACCTGAACAGGGCTTACGAATGCAGGTACGGGGACTACGAAGGCAGGTTGGATGCAGCAACCTATATTTTTTCTATTCACTATAATTTTCTAATTATCTTTATCTTAACTGTCTCGCAGATGTCCTAGGTGTTAGCAAGGTAACGTCAGTTAAACAGTTCATTTAGTTTAAGTAAGAATTACTGTATAAATCCATTTTGTTTTATTTATATCCTGTTTTAGAACAAGATTCAAAAGTGAATCAGTTTCCCAGTTTTTGATATACTTTGTTACCCTGCATTGAAATTCAGTTAGCCAGAGCGGCATCTGCTGATAGGAGACTTTCTTAAGTCTCGGGCGATGCGCTTCAGAAAATGCATCTAACTAAAAACTCATTTCTCTCAAATCGTACACCAAGAACACAATTAAAATTATGCGTACCACACAGATATTTACAAACTATAACTTATCTCAACGATGTGATTGGAATATAAATGAATATCTTCGCAATGCAGCAATTCAGCATCGCCTCATGAAAAGGAGACTAAGCTGTCAGGGTGCCTGGCATTTTTACCTCCAGAAACGGCGGGCTGATATGTCTGAAGCATTTCACAGTACCGTTCAATGTCCAAATGGACCTTTTTCATGGTCGCCTACGCGCATGCCTACTGGTTGCAGAAGATGCTCTCCGCCATTTTTGATGCCGCTTGCGCGATGTTATCGGCGTTTATTAACAATGCGTAGCCGAGATGCACTGCAGCAAAAATGCAAGCGTAATTATCGGCTTAAATATTTTCAAAGGCTATCAAAATCATTTTTGTTATGTTTTGTTTTGAAGACAGATGCCGCCATATTATCTTGAAAAGGCCCACTCTGGAGATGTATGTGGGGGAAGAAATTTGTTTATTAGGATGGGTACAACTTGTGTCCTACATCGAGTTCGCTGCTCATAGAACTGGATTATTGCTTACATACATTCAGCGGCATTCTTGGAGCTTAGCTTAAGTAATGCAGCGCTTTCAAAATTGTGTTCGTGTTACATTCGTTGCTTGCAGAGAAGGTTTTGACATCGTGACACGTGTTCTGATCCCTCTCCTCATTTTCTTTTTGCACGCCCTACCGAAAAAAAACAGTATAACGTTTCGCTAACTGGTTTATGGAACAGGAAATCAAACAGGATTTCAAGTTGACTATGTAGATGCCAGCCACCTGACCTGAACATGCATTGAGAGTCACAGTGCATGCTCATGTTTTCTCCTGCATCGGGTCAGCTGCACACGTGTAGCTTTCAGCCGAACTTGACTCAAGTAAATCTCTTTAAAAAAGCCAACACTTTTTCTTTGCTTGCTATTTCATTTTCGACTGTAAGAACATGCATAGCTTCCTAGACTTTCCTTTTTACTCATCCAGGAAACAGCACCACAGTAGGTCCATCTGTACTGTGCAGCCAAGGTTACATGGGAGTTCTATCATTCAGAAGTTCTTTCGAGCGTCTTTGTACTTGAAGTATAATGCAAACGCACCACCAAAAACTATTCTGTTTGCAGTAACCTATTCCCTGATTATGTAGCTTGTCATCTCAAGCGAAGTGATGTGATACCTCAGTTAATTTTAATTGTTCTTTTTGGCGTTGGGAGTTTTGAGCTGGGGACTGCGTGTCAGAAACCCCAGCTCAAAAAGGATCGAGGAGGGCTAGAGCACACAATGTGTACCAGATGTATATCAACAATTTACTAATCTGTGCTACTTAATCCATATGCCTTTTTGCTACTCATCTGCGACCTAATTACGAAACTTTAAGTCTGGTCTCTTTTACCAGCCTAATCTTGATAGTCCTGTCAGGTGCAAGGCATGGCAAATAGTTCTTAATGCTAAGTAACACAAAAATAGTTGTTTTAGTCCTAAAGCTGACCTTCATTATGTGAACTATTTATTCAACTCGTGGCATTGTTAACACATCCGAAAATATATTGGCTGTGTTGCTTTGATTACCAGTACTACAAATGTTCCTAATTTATGTTCAGTGTATTTTCATCCTGCTTCTTTACATATCTCGACCGTGTTTGAAGGCTCTCAGAATTGAAATATTCCAACCAGAGTTTTCGACATAAATATCCCCCCCCCCCCTTTTTCTTTGCCTCAGGTACAAGAACTCACTCATAGACGCTTTGCAACTGATACTAACCCTCTTGTTTCTTTTCAAGTACAAGCAAGTTTCGCACTTTTTGCTAGCTGTACACTTTCCATTGTATTACTCGCGCTATACGGGCTGTTTCAGCTAAAGCTTTTATTATTCTTAAGGTTAGGGTAATTGATGAACAAAGAAACTCTTTTCCGAAACAAAATCCGAGCTGCTAGGAACATAAAAAATTGCAAAAAATAAAACATAGATATTAATTTTAATAAATGTATCAATTAAGCCTTATTAGCGCTTTTTAGTTACATGTTGCAATCACAAATTTCAAGGCTACACCATGAAAGGCTAAAACAATTTACGGAAAGTAAAAAGAAGCAACCGCCTTCGAGATATTTGTCGACAAACTTTATGCTGTAATTGGCATGATTATCGAAATTTGATGTCAATACACGCAACTGTCTTATCATACCATAACACTTGTCAAGAATGTCTCTAAGCCGGTTGCATCTTTTTACATTCGTAAATTTTTTTAGCCTTCCATGGTGGTAGACTTCAAAATTATTATTGCAGCATGGACCTTAAGACGACATTTAAAACGTTAATTAGTATATTTCAGGTAATTAGAGAAATGATTTTTAAGCTTCTTTTGCGATTCCTACTCTCTCCCGTGGCTGATGTTTCGTTTTCGAATAGTGTCTCTTTGGTTTTCATTTACCCTATCCTTAGAAAATGTTTAAAGCTTTCGCTGAAACATCCGGTGTAATCATGTATACGGAAATCGCATGTAGGTTTATTCACCTTTTTTATGTAATTACATCCGTCGGATAATTTCCAGGATAATTAAATCTGATCTTGAACAGTTTCTGGGGAATCTGCTTGATCGTCAAATGTTAAAGTTGTTATCTAGAGAACTTGCTGCTTGGCTGCTTATCGCAAAACAAAATCTGATAAAAAAACTCTAAAGAGTGATCTCCAACGGTCTTAGAATAGGCAGCGATGTTGGGCCCAATTGCTCACCTTGCTGGAGACTGCTATATTTCACCTGAAATTGAGGTACTTATAGAAACAATACATCAAAAATCCATTTATCTTTCTCAGTTCTGAAACTAATAACTCAGGCTCCATTACATCGCCAAATCGCTATGTATTTTTTTTTGCTTTTTTTTTTTGCTTTTTTTATAGTTCCGAGGGTAAAAGCGCAAAAATAACAACGGGCAAATGAAAGAGACGAACAACACCGAGCGCTCGGTGTTGTTTGTCTCCTTCACTTGTACGTTGTTTGTAGCGCTTTTACCCTCGGAACTGTATATGAAGCACCAACCAGCCCCAGTGCATACCCTTCTACGACTTTTTTTTAATTTTAAACTACACACTTTTTAATTTGAGTTGCGAGTCAACCACCAAGGGGTACTTGGGCTTAAGTTATGTTTTGGTTGATTTGTTTGTTATTTTCAGTTAGTGCGTTTATCCCCGGTATCTTGTGCACTGCAGAAAGCGACATCTGCAATGCTGGCATCGCGACGCCGTGTGGCTCGTTCGCCACCGCAAAGTTGCAAGCTTAATGGGAAAGCACTGCTTTAACATTTACAGTGTGAAAGTATTTGAGTTCTGGCCCCATGAAGTTACTAACGAAGAGGGGCGTTTTTACGTTAACTTCAGCTACTTGCGCGTCACAGTGAAAATGTAATTGCATGCCATTTGATCTTTTTATTTAACTGAAAACTGAACTAAAGTAAAAACGATGGTCTTACATTGCTCAGAGGTACTACTAAGTCAATGTCTCATGGCTTCATTTTTAGTAGGCCAAATCAGACTCTGCCATCTATAATGACGCATAATAAATCAGTTATCTGCTTTTGATTGAAGCTTACACTGCATTCCTTGAAAAACAAAATATTTGCAATTTATTTGTTGAGAGTAATTAATTTTGTCCATAATGTATTTAGAACATCAGTGCCTGGTTGACTAACAGATATTGTCACGGGTGGTGACCAATAAACAAGAAATAAACAGGAAGAAATAAAGGTTTAATGTGGCGAACTTGTGCCAAAAATAAAAGGATACAAACGATAATAACAGAGCGTCGCGGGCGTCGAAGTCGGCGTGGCAGCAGAGTCGAACGCTCGGGCGAAACTGACTCCTGCTTGCCAGGCGGAGCCGCTTTTGTACACGCGTTGGCTTCTGGAGCGTTTGATGTAGAAGGTTCGACGTGTAGAACATTCTTACCTCGAATCAGCTTGACGGTTCTCGAATTCACCAGAACATCACATTAAAGTGTAAATAAAAATGCGTAGCCGAGGCCAGGAATCGAACCCTGGCCATTCGCGTGGCAGGCAAGCGCGATAACCGTTAGGCTACGGCCGCGCTGCCTGCTTGGCGCGCGGCATTACTCCTCCCTTAAAAAGTGCATCGGCCCGATGCAACACACAACAAAACAAAGCACATAAAAATAACGGCAAACTAAAGAGTCATTTGAAACACATAAGATCCACAGTCCTATCGAGCGTAGTACGGCTTCAGGCGCACAACGTGGACGCCTTCAGGTCGTGGTGGGCGGCGTGATGATGTTCTTGTTCCGTCGGGCATCACCTCGTAGTTCAGCTCGCCGAGGCGACGAAGTACCTTGTATGGTCCAAAGTACCGTTTCAGCAGTTTCTCACTGAGGCCGCGGCGACGGATCGGCGTCCACACCCACACCCGGTCTCCGGGTTGAAAGTGGATGTCCCGGCGACGAAGGTTATAGCGACGTGCGTCGACACGTTGCTGGTCTTGAATTATGAGTCGGGCAAGCTGGCGGACTTCTTGGGCGCGATGAGCAACCGCCTGGGCGTCGTCGCTCTCATTGTCAGATGGCTCATGGGGGCAGCATTGCGTCCAGCATGGTCGTTACTTTCCGACCCTGTACCAGCTGGAATAGGGTAAATCCAGTGGTCTCCTGAACCGCCGTATTGTAGGCGAATGTGACGTAGGGCAACACCTCGTCCCACGTCTTGTGCTCTACGTCGACGTACATAGAGATCATATCGGCGATTGTCTTGTTGAGTCGCTCGGTCAGCCCGTTGGTCTGCGGGTGGTATGCAGTGGTTCGACGGTGGCCGGTGCCACTTAGACGAAGGATCTCTTGCGTCAGCTGGGCCATGAACGAAGATCCACGGTCTGCGATGAGGACTTCAGGGGCGCCGTGCCGGAGGACAATGGACTCGATGAAAAACTTGGCGACTTCAACAGCCGTGCCTGCTGGAAGGGCTTTCGTCTCGGCGTACCGTGTGAGATAATCGGTGGCGACGATAATCCAGCGGTTTCCCTTTGTTGACGGCGGGAAAGGGCCAAGTAAATCCATTCCGATCTGCTGGAACGGTATAGACGGGGGAGAAATCGGATGCAGAAGTCCTGACGGCTTCGTCGGCGGTTTCTTGCGTCGCTGACACTCGTGGCATGATCGAATGTATAGGTGAACGGTCTTCGATAGCCTCGGCCAGTAGTACTTTTCTCGAATCCTGGCGAGCGTCCTGCTGTAGCCAAAGTGTCCAGCCGTTGGATAGTCATGGCATCCTTGGAATATTTCGTCTCGAAGGTTGGCAGGAACAACCAACAGCCATGCTGTGTTGTTGTTGACGAAGTTCTCCTTGTACAGCACCCCTCGCCGAATGGAGAATGTAGGCAGGATTCTTAAGAAAGCACGGGGAACCGAACTCGCCTGTCCCTCTAAGTGCTCGATGAACGCTCGCAGTTCAGGGTCGTCTCGTTGGAGTGCTGCCATGTCGCTGACATCCAAAGCGCCGAGGAAACACTCATTGTCGTCGTCGCCATACAGATATGGGCGAAACTTTGTTATTGCCCAGACGACAGCAAGGCACTCCTTTTCCGTTGTAGAGTAGTTCCTCTCCGCCTTAGACAGCGTCCGACTCGCGTATGCGATGACTCGCTCTGCCCCGTCCTGCCTTTGAACAAGCACCGCGCCAAGTCCGGTGTTACTGGCGTCCGTGTGGATCTCTGTATCAGCGAACTGGTCGAAATGGCCAAGAATCGGGGGCGTCTGGAGTCTTCGTTTCAGCTCATCAAATGACCGCTGGTGTTCGTCTGTTCATTCGAACTTTACGGCGTCCTTCGTGAGGTGCGTCAGCGGTGCGGACAGCTTGGCGAAGTCCCGAACAAATCGTCTGTAGTAGGCACAAAGTCCGAGAAATCTTCTCACGGCCTTCTTGTCAGACGGCGGCGTTAATGCAGCCACGGCGCGGGTCTTCTCAGGGTCAGGGAGAACACCTTTGTTGCTCACGACGTGGCCAAGGAACTTAAGTTTACCATAGGCGAACCGACACTTTGTTGGCTTGAGTGACAGGCGGGCGGTCTTGATGGCTTGAAGCACGGCTCGAAGTCGTTTCAGGTGCTCGCCGAAATCTCGTGAAAATACCACGACGTCGTCGAGGTAGACGAGCCAGCTCTGCCATTTCAGACCTGCCAGCACGGTGTCCATGACACGCTGGAAGGTGGCTGGCGCAGTGCAAAGCCCGAACGGCATCATTTTGAATTCGTACAGTCCGTCGGGAGTGACGAAGGCAGTTTTCTCCCGGTCGCGTTCGTCGACTTCAATCTGCCAGTAGCCACTCTTCAGATCTATCGACGAAAAATATCGGGAGTACCGCAGTCGGTCTAACGTATCGCCGATGTGGGGGAGCGGATAGACGTCCTTCTTCTTCACAGCGTTCAGTTGACGATAGTCCACGCAGAACCGCAGGGTTCCGTCCTTCTTCTTTACAAGGACGACTGGGGACGCCGATGGACTTCTTGAGGATTGAATGATGTCGTCGTCGAGTATTTCTTGGGCTGATCCTGAATCACCTTCCTTTCCTTTAAGGAGACTCGATACGGCGACTGGTGGACAGGGAGCGCGTCGTCGTCGGTAATAACGCGATGTTTCGCCATTGGTGTTTGGCGAACCTTCGACGACGTGGCAAAACAGTCACGGTATTCAGCGAGGAGATCAACCAGTTGCCGGCGCTTAGGAGCTGGGAGCTCGGGGTCAATGTCGATCGGTGGCGGCGGCGTGCTGTTCTGCTGTGACGACGAGGTTTCTTCGGAGATTGCGGTGACCACGACTGGCGCCTGAAGCTCCTCAATGTGGCCCACAGTGGTACCCTTCGTTAGGTGCTCCGGCTCCTATCGGAAGTTTGTCACAAGAACAGTTGTACGTCCCTCTTGGAGATCCGTTACGCCTCGTGCGACGCCAATTCCTTTCTCAAGGAGCAGTTGGACGCTGCCTTCTAGAAGAGCTTCACCGTGCATGGCTGCGTCGGTTGTGAGGGTGACGAAAACACTCGTCCGCGGCCGTAAGTTCACTAGGTCGGCGATAACTCGGATCGCGGTTGACGTCGTGTTGGTCTCTACCGGCGGTAAAACAGGCTTTCGCAGCGTCAGCTGGTTTGCCCCGAGGTCGATGATGGCGCCATACTCGCAGAGAAAGTCCATTCCGAGGATAACGTCCCTTGAACAGTCTTGCAAAACGACGAACTTCACAGGGCACGTCTCACCGTGGATCTCGACGCGAGCAGTGCATCTCCCGACTGGTGTGATGAGGTGCCCTCCGGCGGTTCGTATTTGTGGTCCATCCCACGGCGTGGTGACTTTTCGAAGGCGGCGGGAGAGCCTCCCACTCAAGACTGAGTAGTCTGCTCCGGTGTCCACGAGCACTGATGCGTCGTGGCCGTCGATGACGACGTTTAGGTTATTGGACACCGTTGCAGGGGCGTCGTTTCGATCTCTGGTAGCGTTCGAGTGGGGGCCCTCCGACTTTCGTGGAGGATCTTGGCGTCGGTCGTCTTCGGCAACTCCACCTCTAGGGGTTGCCGCGCCTAGTTTCCCCGGCGAGGAGCGAGGTGTGACAGGCTTTCACGTCGGAGCTGGCGAAGCTGGACGTCGTGGCGATGGCGATCGGAACTCTCGGTGGGACGCAGGCTCGGGGAACTGAGGTCGTCGCAGGTACTCGTCGATCTCCCGAGGGCGTTCACCATACCGGGGGCGCGGGTCGTTTGGGTGGAATCCGCGCAGCCCGAGTCGTCGGTATGGGCATCGGCGGTACACATGGTCAGCTTCCCCGCAGTGGTAACACAGCGGGCGTCGGTCGGCCGTCCTCCAGACGTCTGTCTTCCTCGGCGCAGGTTGCTCTAGGGGAACGTGCGCTTGATCTTCCTGTCGTCGGGGGTAATGCGGCGTTGGGACGGCTCTTCGGGGTGGCGACGTGGCTTGGCGGGGGGTTGCGGCGGTCGTCGGGCCATCGCGGCGTAGCTCAACATGGGCTCCTCCGGTGCCACCGTGGTGACGGGAACCTCTGGTTGGAGCGCCCGATGTATTTCTTCTCGGACAGCCTCGGCGATGCAAAGGGTTGGCGGACGGTTAGTAGTTGGCAGCAACTTTCGCAGTTCCTCCCGGACAACCTCTCGGATAATTTCCCGGATGTCCGGTGTATCCGGAGTGTTTTAGCCGTTAAGCGGTGTGGGTACAGCGACGCCTGGATGTCGCTGGTAGTGGGAAGCACGTGCCTGAAGCGCGCGCTCGATGTTGGTTGCTTCGGCGATGAAAGCGTCGACGGTGGTAGGCGGGCTGCGCACAAGGCCACCGAAGATGTTTTCCTTCACACCGCGCATCAAGACTCGCAGCTTTTTATCTTCAGGAGCGATTGGGTCGGCGCGATTCATGAGGTGGAGAACGTCTTCGACGAAGCTTGTGACGCTCTCGGTCGGCCCTTGGGTTCTCGCTCGCAGGAGTTCTTCGGCACGCTGCCGTCGGTGCTGGTTGGCAAAGGTCCGTCGCAGCTCGGCCTGGAATTCTTCCTACGACGCAATGGACGCTTCGGGGTTCTCCAACCAGGTGCGTACCGTGCCTTCCAGAGCAAAGTAGACGTTCTGAAGGCACTGCTCCGGTGTCCATCGGGTATGGCGGGCCACTCTTTTGTAACGTTGTAGCCAATCTTCAACGTCCTCGTGGATCTCCCCGGTGAAAGGTGTCGGAGTCCAGGGTGCGACAGGCAAGTATACGACGGCAGAAGTGGCCGGGATCTCCGACTGGTTGGCCATCGCCGTCTTGGGCCTCGGCTTGTCCGGCAGCAGGCCGTACACAGGATCCTCTCCCTTAATGCGGCGGCTGGTCCGAGGTTCAGGTTCCGCGGTGAATGGTCTTCTCACCAAGCCGGTAATCGGACCTGCGCTGCGGGTCCTTGGAGGGGAACGCTGCACGGGCATGCGGTTACCCCGCACCTCCACCAAAATGTCACGGGTGGTGACCAATAAACAAGAAATAAACGGGAAGAAATAAAGGTTTAATGTGGCGAACTTGTACCAAAAATAAAAGGGTCCAAAAGATAATAACAGGGCGTCGCGGGCGTCGAAGTCGGCGTGGCAGCAGAGTCGAACGCTGGGGCGAAACTGACTCCTGCTTGCCAGGCGGAGCCGTTTTTGTACACGCGTTGGCTTCCGGAGCATTCGATGTAGAAGGTTCGACGTGTAGAACATTCTAACCTCGAATCAGCTTGACGGTTCTCGAATTCACCAGAACATCACATTGCAGTGTAAACAAAAATGCTTAGCCGCGGCCAGGAATCGAACCCTGGCCATTCGCGTGGGAGGCAAGCGTGTTAACCGTTAGGCTACGGCCGCGCTGCCTACTTGGCGCGCGGCAATATATTGTCAATACGCACCTTCTATAGCCTTGGAGACTGGTTTAGTTTCCAAGCAAAACATGTTGTAGGAACATTGTATTCATTTAACATTTATTTTTCTAGAAGCGTTATTGAGGCAGCATTCTAAGTACCATTTTACACGTTTAACTGGAACTGAATATATTCTGGTCCAGTGAATTGGTTAGCCAGTAACCAATATTTCAAAAACTGAAAATGAACTGATTTAACGGTCATTACAATTCCAATAAGTAGCCCATTATCGTTTCGGTTCCCTCATTTATATGTTGTTTCCAGCCTGCCAGCAGTTTATGGGTGAGCTCATGACCTCATTGGTTTTTCTTTTAATACGAGACTGAGTAAAAAAGTAACCGCGATTTATCCAGGAAAAAATTTAATCTGGTAATACACTGCTGCCCTGATAATATGCTTTAGCCTACCACAACAGGGAGCTGCGCACGCCGGCCTAGCGACATGATGGGAATTGTCATGTGACCACAGCACTTTCACAATAGCCGCCCCCTTGTTAGCATGCACCAGGGAGGAGCAGCGTTCGGTAATCCGATTTTTGGGCGCAGAGGGAGGAAACCTATGGATATTTATTACAGGATGCTGAAGCAGTACAAACACGCCTGTGTATCGCTTCGCCAGGTGTACGACCGGCACAAAAAATGTTTCAGAGTGGAGCATTCAGTTTGACAGACGCACCTCGCTCCGGCGGGGCTCACACTTTATAGACGCTGGACGCAATATCTGCTGAGGAACGACTCATACACGGGAACCGGTGTGTCACCATCGATGAATTGTCTGAAGAATTGAATATTAGTCACCGCTCGACGCTTCATATCCTTCATGATATTCTGCAGTACAACAAAGTATCTGCCGAGTGGGTACCAAAACAACTCGCCGGACCTTAAGGAGCGGCGTGTGGATGATTTGAGATGCTACTGCATCGCAACGAAGCCGGGGAAGATGATTTTCTTCGACGCATTGCCACTTGTGATGAATGCTGTGTGCACTATGCCCAGCCAGAAACAAAGCTAGGAAGCAAGGAGTGGCGACACACAACGTCCCCAAGGCCGAAGAAGTTCAAGACAGCACCAATGGTGGGCAAGCTAATGATCACGGTCTTTTGGGACCATAAGGGCGCAATAGTTGAACATTACATTCGCACGAGACTTACTGTGAACA
This sequence comes from Ixodes scapularis, assembly GCF_016920785.2. Lineage (NCBI taxonomy): Eukaryota > Metazoa > Arthropoda > Arachnida > Ixodida > Ixodidae > Ixodes > Ixodes scapularis. The sequence goes on along the minus strand of NW_024609846.1, from coordinate 169,616,925 downwards.
ATGCATCGTACTGCAACCTGCTTCAAAACTACTTGAAGCCCGCAATCAGGTAAAAGGATCGCGGATCGCTCAGCTCCGGGGTGTTGCTGCAGCACGACAAAGCGCGCCCTCACACGGCATCTACGACTGCGGAACAAAATCAAAGGACTGCGGTCGCACCCACCATTTTCGCCTGACCTGGCACCGAGTGATTTTTACTTATTTAAACCCCCAAAAAGGCTCTTGGGGGAAAAAATATTGATACAAATGATGACCTGAAAGCGTCGGTGCATTCCTGACTCTGGAGTCAGGCACATTGTTTTTCTCGCGGCACCTATGAATTGGCCAAGCGTTGGCGCACATGTGTCGAGCAAGGAGGTGACTATTTTGAAAAGTAATAAACGGTTTTTCATCATACCTATACTACTACGCACATAAAAATAACTTACGGTTAATCTTTGTCTCTGCATCGTATTTAGGCGATTGGATCCCTCAATACATTAACCTCTGGATGGGTTGTGCACCTTCATTGAGCTGATGCCAGCTGTCAAGGTTGTAGGTTGCGAATAATCATTGTGGCTGAGAAAGAAGTGTTGGAATGAACCCTCCATACACGATTAACAGGTGCGACTGAAGAAGCTCCTGGAATCTGTCATTACGCAGTTAGTTTGGCTTCTCAGTTGTTCTTTGTTCAGTTTACCTACAGCTGAATCGAAGTGACGGTGTGATTGGCTTTTGTTTCCAAACTGTTTTGCAAATCATACTGTGCAGCTAATACCTAACCTGCTGAAGTAAGATAAAGCATCTCCTTCAATGAATTGGTAGGCATGAATACTTAATTTCATTGAAATTCATGTACCATATCACCTCCTCCTCTTGCATCCTAAATGGTTATTTATGTTTGTTTTTCTCATTCCTCAGCTGATACCGAATATTAATATTCACTTGTCTCAAACACACTTTTACTCATTGACATGTTCTTTGTTTCCTTTAAAGGGTCCACGTAAGGTCTGCCACTGAAGTTTTCTGGAGAAGCATTATGCAGCGCCCTACTATTCCAGGTGATAAAAAACATTATTACAAATGCACTTCATCATTTAAATTCTTTAATGTTTTTTATACCTTGCTTTGAACATTGAACATGCTCCAGGGAAGCTGAGGCATCTTGTCGAAAGCCAATTGGCAGGAGATTATAACCCAATCAATCCTGTTCAAATTTTTTGTGTTGGGTATGTTTGTACAGTTATTTACATGTTTCCATGCAGTGACAACTCTCAACCAGGAAATTTAGCTAGTATAGGCTTAGTGTTCTAATGCATTATGAAGGACCATGATCCCAAACCAAATATTGTTTAAGTACATGGTCCCAAGTGAGGAAGGTTGCAAGTTTGAAGCTTCTTTACTCCATTTCACACAAGAAGAAGAAAGCAGTACAAAACTGCTTGACAGCACCCCCTCCTCCCCCATGAGCAACAGCAGAAGGGGCACTTAGAACAAAGCCGCTCTCAAGAGTACATAATTAAATTTCTGACGAAACTAGTAACGATAGTATGCGTTTGTTGGAACAGTTTTCAATCGTAATATTCTGCGATAAAAAAGTGAAAGCCGTTTACAAACTCCCTGTAACACCGAATTAGAGCGCAGCTCTTGAGGAGGAGGAGGGAAGGGTGCTGGGGGGGGTCGAGTGACCTTGGGGAGTCACGTGACGATGCCGATGATGCCATCAGTGACGTCACTGCTGACGTCATCAGTGACGATCACGATGCGGATTCCAATGATGTCTTCAGTGACGTCTCTGATGACGTCATCCGTGATGATGACGATGACGATGCCGGTGACGTCATCAGTGACGTCACTGATGACATCATCAGTGATGATGGCGATGACGATGCGGATGCCGGGGACGTCATCAGTGATGATGACGATGACAATGAGGATGCCGGTGACGTCATCAGTGACGTCACTGGTGACGTCATCAGTGATGATGATGACGATGCGGATGCCGGTGACGTCATCAGTGACGATGACGTCATCGGGGAGGTCACGTGACCTCGGCGGGGTGTCACGTGACCTTGAAGAAGGGGGTCACGTGACCTCGGGGGGAGGGGTCACGTGACCTTAGGGTGACCCTGGGATGACCTTGGGGTGACCTTGGTTACGCCGACGCCGCTCAAGCCGGGAACGGGTCCCTAAGAGCTGCGCTCTAAAAAATAGTTTAATAGTTGGGGTAGCTCGTATATAGCCATCTGATTTCCCTAGTTTGTTCTCGAGCGCGGGATCGTCCAGGTGTTGGCATGGCGGGCGGCATACGGGGTGTTTTGTGAGTCAAGAGAAGAGAAAGAAGACTACCTCCTGGGTGGTTTGTCGTTGCTTTGTATGCTAGGGCAAGTTTATACTCCTAATGGTTCGTGATTTGAACCATCCCCAATTTATTGAATAACAGTGCCGTGTGGCTGTCAGCGCTTTATTACACAAAATACGAGTTACCTTTTTCTGAAGTACATGAATACGATGAATATTTGCAGTTATATTTCCCTATACCAAAAAGCAGTAATTAAAACAACAGTAGAATAAAGAGTTATGAAGTCGTAGTACAGACTGAGGTAAGGTTTTTCAATGCTTATAAATAGTACCTACTACCTTCGATAGTTTTTTCACTATCATCGGAACTGTGTCATCCCATCGCATAGATTTATTAAACATAACACCAAGAACTTTGACACTATGCAAAATTTGTATACACATGAGTCAAAATAGAAAAGTTCATTTCCGCTAATTGTTGTCCCTTTGACCTGAAAACGGCATATTTCGTCGTATTGCTATTTATCACTAGAGCTCAGGACCGTCCAGGCATAAATCTTTTACTAAAAATGTATTACCTGTCTTTATGATGCGCGAACTATCGGACCCAGCAGAAAACATAGTAGCATCATCTGCATAATTATCATGTTTGCTTCATCGTCAATGATATCTATATCGTTAATATACAGGTTAAATAAAACAGGCCCTAAAATGCTACCTTGTGGAACACTTACATTAAGTGTTCTAGACTCGGAGCGATGGCAATTTATTACAACACTTTAAAGCGAAACTGTAAGTAACTCTCGAGTATTTTCAGGGCTCTTCCCCGAATACCATAAAGTTCTGGTTTTTGAAGGAGTGTCTTATGATTAATACGATCGAATGCTTTTGAAAAAGCCGATAAAGATTCCCAATGTAAGAAGTGTATTCTAAATATTGTTTAGAGTTTTCTTTTTCTGGTCTAATAACGCTAACTCGGTCGGGTACCCTTTCCGAAACCCGTACTGCCGGGGTTTCGAGAATTGAGGTTTCGAGAACTAAGAATTGAGCGTTTCTAACAAAAAAGTGTAGTCTTTTATGCATGATTGTTTCCAGTCATTTTGAAAATGTTGGTAAAATGAAGACCGGCCTGCAATTACTAATACCCCTGTCAGACGGGCTAGTTTAGTGTCACTACAAGCGAGTGCACTTCAACCCGTCGAAACACGCTCCAAGTGTGTTGGTGCTACACGGGAAAACTTAGTGTCACTCCAAAATGATGGCAATGACGATGGGTAAGTAATGGGCACGCGCACGCTAAATATTACAGTGCGTACGCATTTTTTTTTCATAAATAACTTCGTCGTCTTATTAGAAACACGTTACCACACATTGTTGCGCTAAGTCACGAGCTTTAATCCAAATTTAAATTCAACTTGATCATTACGATCAGCCATTACAAGCCAGTGATACACGTCCGCACGCCGGTACAATTCTCATCTATGCTCTGTTTCACCTTATAATGTACCGCAGGAAAGGCTACAAGTGCGAGCTCCTTGCTCAGGGCACATCTCGGCTGCACAAGTTCTCGTGCGTTAAGAGTAGCTCCCAACGCTGTGAGCTCGCACTTCTAGCCTTGTCTACGGTACAACATAAGGTGAAACGGAGTATAGATCGAAACGAGCAGAAGTAGGGATTGAACCCAAGATTCCTGGGTTCTGCAGCGCGAGCTTTCGCTCCGCGTGCTCCGAGCTGGTGTGCGCGAGCCCACTCGGCCACTCGCCACAACGAAACATCATGGAGTGTGTGTAGGACGAGCTGGAGGGCGACATCCGCGATGTTGGGCAGTGGAAGCGCGAGGTGGAAGCACTTTTCTTCGTGAGAGCCCAACGCCTTTCAGATGAGAGGCAGCTGGACCTGGATGCCGACGCACAGGCAAGAATTTCAAGTAACATCGATCAGCAGCTCCAGGCCAATGCCTTCACCATAGCCGCTCTCATGACCGACAGACTACCTGTGATCAGTCGAGAACGGTGGACTTTCCAGAGGAACGAACGGTGGTTCGAAGACACCTTGCCCCATTTGGGCGAGTTCCATTTCAAGCAAGCCTTTCGCGTCTCTCCTCCCACCTTCAGATTCCTGGTGGAGTCTTGCAGGTGCCTCCTGGACGTCGCTGGCCGTCGCTGGCCGTCGCGCAGGGGCCAAGGATGGAAACTAGATTCGCCGCTTGTTTTTCTACAATGCACTGCTTTCCTGCCAACAGAAAACAAGTGCGCATCTAATATTACTCCTATCAAAATATTACTAATTTTACGCAGCGTTAATTTCTTCTATTATTTTTACTCCTTGAACACTGCTGTCGAGATTACACACTCGGTCTACCGGAGCGAGCGTAGTGTGCTCCCCGAACTCACTTCATTGGAAGTGTGTTCTTCAGGCGGGGCTGGGCATTGAGCTCAGGATCACTGGGCTCTCCAGCGCGAGCTTTCTCTCCATGTACTCCGATTTGGTGGGCACTAGCCCACTCGGCCACGGATACCCCTTAATAAAGAAACGTTAAAAAAATTAGACGTTCACAATTCTCTGTAATGCCGAATGGGAGCGCAGCTCTTGAGGAGGAGGAAGGAAGGGTACGAAGAGGAGGGTATGCCAGCTGCTCCCCCTCCGTACCCTCCCATCCTCCTCTCCTTTTCCCATCCCACTTAGCGTAAAACTTTCGCTAAATTTCCCGCTAAATTTAGCCGGGAGATTTTCCCACTGAATTGACATGTGACGTCACATGACACGACATCTGAAATTTTAAATGTGCCGTCAAACGGGTAAAATTTTTCCTCTAAATTTAGCGGAAAAATTTTCCACCAAACTTAGCAAAAGCTTTTACCGCAAAATTTAGCGGGAAAAGTTTGCCCTCGTGACGTCACACGTGACGACACACGTGACGTCACGTGTAACGTCATTTTGAGAAACAGCCCTTAATGCAACGCGCGGTTACGCCGACGCCCCTTAAAGGCCGACGTACAACTTCGGTTTTCTGCAGGGAAGATAATCTTCTTAGCACTCCCCTCTCCTAAGCTGCAAGGGGAGCCAAGTTGGGGCAAGGTAAAAAGTGGAGAGGATATAGGAAAGGAGGCGTCGGTCAAAAGTGGAAAGCGCGAAGTGTACGTCGGCCTTTGACTCAGAAACGAGTGCCTAGGAGCTGTGCTCTAAAACAACGTTACATTAATGAACAATTTTTACGCCCATTGGATGATTCTGATCGATCATCGCAAGCCAATAAAAAGAACGAAGCATATCCAACTTGGGCTTTCCGCTTCGTTCCACGGGCGTCTACGAGGAGGCCCTGACACTGCCTAATCAGATCGTAATTATCGTGTTGTCTCAAATAATTACATGCTGAAACAAAACTAGGCTATCATTCTCTGCTAACCAAGATAGCCATGAATTACTGACTTTGTCGTCGTCTTTTATAAATTCACCGCTGCGCTAATCTTGATTCAGATGAGCCTAAACTCCAAGTCCACCCCACTAAATTTTTGCAATGCCCACACTTCGACATGTCGCCTCTTTCACGAATTTCTTTTTCTTTATAAAATAAAACTTGCGCAACGCTTTTGGTTTCTGTGTTATGTTTAACTGCTGAAACACTCCTATTGTGTTTCAACTTGAGTTTGACGAACTCACTTAGGTGAGTTTGACGAACTCACCTAAGTGAGTTCGTCAAACTCACTCCAAACCAAGTGTGTTCCTCAGGAAGGAGCCGTGTGGCACACTACAAAAATGGCACTAAGGGCGAAGTGCACTCGCTTGTAGTGACACTAAACTAGTCCGTCTGACAGGGGTATAAGATCATTCCTATCCCCTTCTTTATATTTCACAAAAACCTTTACTATCTGCATTTTACGCGGAAAAACACCAGTTTCAATACATATATCAAAATACGAGTTAAAATAAAAGCAACAGACTCTAGCATATTAATGGGCTCTGTTTAAATGTCCCAGTAATCACAACCTTTTTTATTCTTTAGATTTATAAAAATTAAAATAACTTCTTTCTCGCTAGTTGAGAGAAAAATATGCTGTCAGAAAGAAATTTTTCCTATTGTGAAGTTTTAACTGAGGGAATGCTAGTAACTAACTAAAAAAAGATCATTACCCAGTTAGCAAGCCAGAGGAATGCCAAACTTGGGCAAAGGTCTGGCAAATATAAGGGCCCAACTTTGGCGCAGTTAGGTTTCTTGCACCATGGCACTCATCAGTGCCAAAGTACGGTGCCTAACTATAGCCTTAGTTGGGCGATCCTAGGGCATGCCAAAGTTTGGCTCTTCTCTGGTACGCCAAAGGAGTACCAAAGTTGGTGCCATACTTGAGCCATAACTGCCACAGTAAATCCTAATCTGGGAATTCGGGGCATGCCAAGGTTTGGCGTTTCTCTGGTCCGCCAGAGGAGCGCCTAAGTTGGTGCCATACTTGAGCCATAACTGCCATAGTTAGTCCTAATCTGGGAATTCGGATCATGCCAAGGTTTGGCTTTTCTCTGGTCCGCCAGAGGAGCGCCAAAGTTGGTGCCATACTTCAGCCATAACTGCCAGAGCAACGCCTAATTTGGATATTTCGGACACGCCGAGTTTGGGTTTTCTCTGGTCCACCACAGGAGTGCCAAAGTAGTTCCATATTTGAGCCCTAACTGCCAGAGCAACGCCAAATTTGGGTATTTCGGACATGCCAAAGATTGGCGTTGCTCTGGTCCGCCAGAGGAGTGCCAAAGTTGGAGCCATACTTGAGCCATAACTGCAATAGTGAATCCTAATATGGGAATTTGGGGCACGCCAAGGTTTGGCGTTTCTTTGCTCCGGCACAGGAGCGCCAAAGTTGGTGCCATAATTCAGCCATAACTGCCAGAGCAATGCCCAATTGGGGTATTTCGGACATGCCAAAGTTTGGCGTTGCTCTGGTCCGCCAGAGGAGTGCCAAAGTTGGTGCCATACTTTAGCCATAACTGCCATAGTCAATCCTGATCTGGGAATTCGGGGCACGCCAAGGTTTGGCGTTTCTCTGGTCCGCCAGAGGAGCGCCAAGTTTGGTGCCATAATTCAGCCATAACTGCCAGAGCAACGCCTAATTTGGGTATTTCGGGCACGCCAAAGTTTGGCATTTCTCTGGTACGCCACAGGAGTACAGAAGTGTGCCATACTTGAGCCATAACTACCAAAGCAACGACGCCTAATTTCGGTATTTCGGACACGCCGAGTTTGGCTTTTCTCTGGTGCACCACAGTTTTGCCAAAGTAAGTGCCAGACTTGAGCCATAACTGCCGCAGTAAACCTCAATTTGGCGATTCGGGGCATGCCGAAGTTTGGCTCTTCTCTGGCTACCCACTGAAAAGCCAAATAAGTGCAAAAAGTGGCAAAGAAAATTGAGATGCCTGCCCATGTTTCGAACATGTCTGGTGCGTCACAGAAGTGCTCTTTCACGCGTCCCAGAAGAGAATTAAATTAAATAAGCGTTGGAAACACGATGGTAAGATGTCATCACCTCCGTTCCCAAGGCGCACGGAAATACTTTGCAGTATCGCGCAGTGCCGGCCAAAAGTCGGTTCCAATATCGCTCAAATGTCCAGTTTTGCACCACCGTTTGATATCCGGCAGGTATAGCCATACAGCTGTTTTGCCCCGGCCTAGCGTTCGCACAGTATTGTGCGAATACTCTACGATGCATCTGCTCCGTATTGGCCGAACGTCGTGCATGTATGTGTACGTTGCATATCATTTGTTGCATATCCAATCACATATACGGACAAACAAATCTTTCTTCGATCACTCCCAGAAAATTATTAAACCACTATCACTACACACACTGTATTCTCAAGACATTTAAAAGGTCACACTTCTCTCACTCTATAAAACGAGGAGCAAATTATAGAATAGAATTAACACTGTCCTCGTGCCAAGCAAAACTCATCACACAAAAAAAAAAGCGGAGATTGAGAGGAAAGCAGGACTACTATCAGAAGCAAGCTTTCAGTGTACTAACTAGAAAAAGAGCGATATCATGTAATCCTTGATAGATGCATAATCCAACTCAGGCGCCCCACAAACACATTCGAGAAAGAAGGTTGTGCACATTCAACTGACGTCTCGTCGTCGGCGAAGAGCACTTTTTGTCGAAGCGTGTCCAACAAACAGATTACAAGAATTCTACGAACTCTGGCGAAAAAAATGGCTGTTACCGAAAAATTGGCATGGACGTATTCCGACCGCTGACGACGAAAAAACACGGCCGCGTCTGCAACGCACGAAAGAAACAGAACACTGAAGAGCGCCCCAGAGATCCCATCAACGTGGCAGAGAAAGTCACGTGACAAATTTTCGTCCAAATGTTTTTGTCCTAAGCGTCCTACGTAGAGAGATCACGCCGGGTCACGCGTTTCGCTCCAACCTTTTGATTTGCTTCCGGTCGCTGACACACACACGAAGACACAAAAGCAGGTGGGGAGGATTTGCAAAATGCGAGGCCACTTCTGCCGGTGATCTTGTCGCCTTGCCTAGTCTGTCAGCGTTCGGCTTCCATTCTGGGCCTCAGAAAGATAATCTCCTTTGTTGGTGCTTATGTTTTGCGGGCTTGTCGCCATCCAATAGGCCTCAATTATTTCTCTCCCGACTCGCTCGCAGTGGCCTCCCATGGCTGTGGTGCCGGCGAAATTAGGGGCGCAGCCGATACATTTTCCTCCGTGAATGACGATCGGGTGCTTAGAATCCGAAGCAGCTCTTTCGGTGTCCATTTGATGTTCTCGGAGTCGGTTGTTGAGGCATCGCCCCGTTTGTCCGATGTTCCTGGCCCCGCAGGACAGCGGGATCACGTACACTTCCTCCGCTTCCTCTCCTTCCCCCAATAGTTCCCTTTCCGGTACTCCCAAGGAGCGGGAGGGCTTTGAGCTTGAAGCCGAAAATAAATGTTGTTAAAGTTGAAAGATTGTCCTGTCTATGTCGTCCCTTTTGTGTCTCCACTTTCTAAATGTTTAAAAACTACCAACACGCTAAAATAGTACAAGTTCCAGGATTTCATTTTCATCCCACAAGTGTGATGCGGGAGCCGCTCCACGGAGCCCCAGTCGTTTCCGCTCTTTGTTATCGCTAGGATTTGACAGTGCTCAATCACAATGCAAGATGCGCACAGAGCCACGCTCCCTTTTGCAATGCGTCGCCTAATAATGATATCTCTTGTGGAGACGTGCACACATCAGTCTCGCGCAGTGGTAGGTCAATGGCAGCACTTTCTGTAAAGGCGGATTCACACCGGGGATGTAAGCAGTCGCGCGATCAGACTAAATCACATCGCAAAAAAAAGTAATTAGATGGTCAATGTGGCGTGCGCGATGAGCGAGTCCAACGCCTTCGTTGGTGAGTCGCTTCTCAAGAACTCTCGCTCCGAACACCGTTGATTGACTCAGCCTCTCTGCGACTGACCGCATCGCAAAAAGTCGGGTCAGCAAGCGACTGCTCAAATCCCGTCGCTTTTTGCCCGCCATGGTCGCTTTTGCAATGAAAGTTATTGCGTGATTAGATCGCATCGCCGGTGCGAACACGCTTTAATGTCGAACCAGTATCACGGCGCGTCTCGATACTGGCGTGTGTACCTATGCGCGAGTGCAACATCCGGCACAATTTACGTTTGCAAAGCCTGGTCCAGCCACGTCAAATCATTCAGCCAACTTTTGGACTGGAGAAATCAAGAGACACCCAAAATAAGCTAAAGTTGCCAGCCAAATAAAACATTATTTCTATTTAATTAAGATGAAGACCACCCGCGTACATCAAATACCTCATCAGCCGAATTCCAAGGCAGTAAGCCTAGTTCTGGCACTTGTTTGGCAACTTTGGCCCGTAGCTGCCAGATGATAGCCGAACTATCGGGAAGCGAAGCCTAACCTTGGCACTTGTTTGGTGATTTTGGCCCGAATGTGCCAGATGACAGCCGAAATATCAAAAAGGAAGCCTAACTTTGGCATTAGTTTGGTGATTTTGGCCCAAAAATGCTAAAGATCTGCCAAACTACCGGGCAGTAAGCCTGAATCTGGCATTTGTTAGGCGATTTAGGCCCAAAGATGCCAGATGACAGCCGTACTACCAGGCAGTGAAGCCTAAGTTTGCCACTTGTTTGGCGAATTAGGGCCAAAATACCCAGACTGTTGCCGAGGGAGGTCAGGTTTGGCTCTACTTTGGCTTCTTCGGGCTTTTCAATGCCCTTAACTCCCAGACGCAAGCCAAGTTTCGGCCCAGAACTCGGTGCTAGCAGGGTAAACACGTCTGCAAGAACTTTAACTTTTTTAATATCACGTTCAAACGTAAGTTTGGTTGTTTCTCCAAACTGACGCCTTCATTTAATATCAAAATTAACTTTTTCCAGAAAACATCTGTTCTGTTTTCATTGTGAAAAAGTAAATAATAGTATGACCATTTGGCCCGTCGTAGCTCACTTGTTATCTTATTTCGTTCCCTTTTGATACGTGACAACACAACCAGGTCTCTTGTGCGCATAAATTTTCTATGACCTGCGTATTTTTTCTTCATCATTTTTAATATTTCTGCTGTGAACCATGGTTTTCTACACTTCTTATGAACTATATGCATTTGTACTTCAATACACAATAATATATATATATATATATATATATATATACATATATATATATATATATCAGGGTGTCAAACCGGAACCGAACCGAACCGAACCGAAAACCGGAACCGAACCGGTATTTTTTTCGGAACTGAACCCGAACCCGAACCGTTACATTTTTATCGCGATGAACCCGTACCGGAACTGAACCGGAAAAAAAAATAACGGTTACCGGCTCATGTCAAAACGGTTCGGCCACGCGCTGTTGACAATGAATGTGCTATCAATGCCATTTGTTGTTTAAGTGCCGTCAACTGACACACACCTCGCTTACATATTTTTCTTCTCCACTCAGTCTTAGGAATATAAACGCTGCATCCATGAATCTTGACATAGGAGCCAGTATCGCGCTGGTCGCGGCTTGCACGGAAGAAAGAGAATTGGAAGGCTGTGCAAAAAAAAAAAATCGCGTCACGGGATTTCATGTTTCCACAATCTCGTAAATCCTAAATGCTGCTGTGTGCTCATTTCATAACACGTTTCTAGAACGCGCGAGTTCTTGAAGCTTGCTTCCATCGGAATGAGAAAAGAAAAGGCTGTGGAGTTTGATAATAATGCATCCGGTCTCGTATAGGCACTTAGAAGCTAACATATTTGTGAGACAGCGAACTCTTCTATTTTAATATTTATCCTATTACGTCCTTCTGGCGTTGCGTTCGGTGAAGTATTTTTCATATTACGTATCTTGCTTAATGAAAACTTCTTTAAGGGTCTAATCTGAGTTACCGAAGGCTAGTTCAAATAAAGAAAGCTGTATTTTCTCCCCACTGTTCCTTCAATTGCTTACATGCCGAGGTGGCGGGATAGTTAGCGAGTTCTACTTGTAAGTGGGTTTGTAAGGAGGTCGCAGATTTTACAGCTACTGCGTCGGACCCAATTAGATGAAGTCCGAATGCGTAAACGTCGGTGAGGTAATCTCTGAGTGCACATAAAGAAACCATTCCTGGTAGAAATCCCTGAGCCTTACACTACGATGTATCCCGTTACGTATGTCTTGATTTCAGATGTTTTATTTGTAATTTATTTTGATGTTGCAATTTTTCATTTATAATTTCCGAACCGGTTCGCGAACCGGTTCAGCGCGCCGAACCGGTTCGCGGATCGAATTAATCGAACCGGAACTGAACCGGAACTAAATAAATTTACCTGAACCTGAACCGTAACCGAACCCGTATTTTTTTCGGTTCGACACACTGATATATATATATATATATATATATATATATATATATATATATATATATATATATATAGACAAAGAAAATATAGCGTAGGATGCCGAAGACTATAAAGTAATAAAGTCGCACTTCGAAACGTTGTTGGAGTTTTAAAGCATTTAGTGAGTCGACGTTTCGGCCTGAGACAGGCCTTCTTCAAGACTGGTTGGCCTGTCTCAGGCCGAAACGTCGACTCACTAAATGCTTTAAAACTCCAACAACGTTTCGAAGTGCGACTTTATTACTTTATATATATATATATATATATATATATATCGCAAAACGCTCTCAGAAAACTCTTGTATGCCTCGTCTGCCGACACCTTAAACAAAACCGCACTCCAGCCTGTTATGTTAATTTGTTCTTGATTTGATTAAAGACAGTATTCACTAATATCCCTATTGAAAATTCCATCAAGGTACGTAATTTGGGACACTGACTGCCAGTCAGCAGCCCTGTTGGAACGTGCCCTGATGGTTCATGACATGACGTCTGACTGCCACTGATGGAATGTCCCAAATTACGTATGTGGTGGTCTTTGATGGAACGTATTGTGGTGGTCTTTGATGGAACGTATTGTGGTGGTCTTTGATGGAACGTATTGTGGTGGTCTTTGATGGAACATATTTGATGGAAGGTGTGATTGTGATCACTGCTGAGCTGATAGGATAGGCTAACCAAATTGCAGCGTTGCCAGAGAAACTATTACATACTTTCGACTGCCATCCCTATTGAAAATTCCATCAAGCTACGTAATTTGGGACACTGACTGCCAGTCAGCAGCCTTGGTGGAACGTGATGGACCATCAGACGTCATGTGATGGTCCATCAGATGACGTCTGACTGCCACTGCAAAGGGAATTTCATCAACAAGGGCAGCATTTATATAAGAATAAAGCTATACGCACTCATAAATATCGCCAAATGCCTCGATAAAACAAAAAGTTCGAGAAAAAAAAAAGCAGCACCACCGCGCATCGAACCCGCGACCCCATGCGTACAAATCGGACACCTTAACCGCTATGCTACGCCCCACTTTTTTTTTTCTTTATTTCCTGAATTTTACAACACAGAAAATGACATCAATGAAGGGCTAAAAGAGCCACCCTGGCCGATAATAGAAACGAAAATTAAAAATCCTTAATGGTCGCCAGCTCTTCAAGAACGGGCAACCACTCAGGTAACGGTTGTTGCATTTTCATCACTTCCTGCAAGTGACACACCGTTTCTACAAAGTACTTGTGCACTGGGCGGACGTTGATATCGGCATGACGCACCGCAAGACGACACTGCCAGATACTGTGCAGGCCTAAAAGCGTTATAAGATCATAAGGCACCGTGCCCTTTCCATCTACAGACAGGTATCGGATGCCGTGAGGCGATAGGGGTAAGTCCTTTTTTAGCGTTCTCTGCAGAACATCCCAAAAGAACACCGCGTCCCAGCAGTCGATAAATACGTGTTCTATTGTCTCGGGCTGCTTACAGAGGACGCAGTGCTCTGACCATGCTGTTGGTACGCCTTTAGCGATAAGCCATGTTTTAACGGGCAGGGTTTCAGTGTGCAACTTAAAGAAGAAAGTTTTCACGTTCGCGGGAACTACCATCTTTTTAACTCTTTTTAAAACGTCTAGTCCCGGGCCTGCACTGTATCTGGACCGGTACAACGGGACAGGAAATAACAAATCAATCAAATATCTTGACAAACGTTTACGCGAAACCTCAGCGAGATAATCCAAAGAGAAACGCGTCGCTAAAAAGCGGTACGCACCGATGACTTCCTTAAAATAGCCGTATGCACCAGAAAAACAATCATCACACGACGCAACTACAAACTCTGCAAAACATTGTATAGCCTTAACTGAATAACAGTCCTAAGAAAAGGGTCTTTCTGGTCACGAAGAAAAAGAAATCTGTTGACCAGTTGTCTTATGAACATGTGTGTGAGGCCTAGCCCTCCGTCTTTCACCCGACGAAAAATATTGGTTCGACACATTCTTTCCCAGGAGGAACTCCAGACAAAAACAGCAAAAACCCGATGCATACGCTGTATGTTAATTCGCGAACAATGTATCACCTGTAGTACGTACCACAGCTTTGCTGCTAAAAAGGTGTTACAGATAGTTGCGCGAGCAAAAATAGACATGGCACTTCCTCTCCACTTCTCAGTCCTTGCACGCAAAGTTTCCGTTTCCTCGCGCCAAAACTGATCGCTGGAGCGGTAGTACTCTAACGGTACGCCGAGATAGCGCACCGGCGTGACAGACCATTCAATGCGCTCAAAAACCGGAGGCGTGGAGGGCCAGTCGCCGTGCCAGAAACCCAGACACTTCTGCCACTTGACAGAGCTACACGTGTTTTCACAAAACGTCACAGTTAACTCTACGGCTTTTTTAACACTCTCTTTATCCGAACAAAAAACGGCCACGTCGTCCGCGTAAGACAAGATCCGAACTTCACTGGCCTGTAATTTGAAGCCACATATTTGGTTACTACGTATGACGCTTAAACAAAAGGGTTCTAGATAAATACAAAAAAGCAGTGGTGAAAGTGGACAGCCTTGCCGCACTGAAGAAAAAAGGGGAACGCGGTCACTGACCCGCTTGTTAACAATGAGTCTGGTGGCGCAGTTCTGGTACGCCATACGCAGACCTTCAATCAAAATAGAGCCTATGTTTACATGCTGTAAAATAGAAAAAAGTATTTCATGGGACACTCTATCAAATGCTTTTTCGAAATCAATTTGCAGTACCGCCACTCTGCGCTCCATAGCATCGCAACACTCTAAAATGCTGCGTGCCACATGGACGTTGGTTACAATGCTTCTCCCCTTAATGCCGCATGTTTGATGCGGGCCAACAATCTTAGCTATTACAGACTGTAAACGTTCCGCCAAGACTTTCATTAAAATTTTATAGTCAACATTAGTCAACGTTATAGGTCGATAAGAACTGACTTGACGAAGTTTCGCGGGGTCATCACTTTTCGGAATGAAAACGGTATGTGTGCTTAAAAAAGATGGTGGCAAAAAGCCTAGGTGATAAGCCTCGCGGATAACACCGAGCAAAAAAGGAGCAACGTCCTCTTTAAACGCTTTATAAAAGTCCCCTCCCAAACCATCCGGGCCGGGCGATTTACCTTGTTGCAAATTATCAATAGCTCTTTCGATTTCACTTAACTCTATCGGTTGTTCTAATCGTTCCTTAAGTTCATTCTCAAGTGTTGGCATAAGTGGCAAAAAAATACTATTAAACTCCGTTTTCTGCGGGGTGCGATACTTGGAAAAGTTGGGTATAATAATCGACAAAAGCGCTTTCTATTACGTCTCTATCACCAGACACTCTTCCTTGATAAAAGATTTCACTTATTTCATTTTTGCTTGCATATTTCTTTTCTATGCCCAAGGCTCTTTTTGTTGGCAACTCTCCAAGCGATAACCGCTTTAAACGCGCCCGCACCATGGCTCCCTGAAACCGTTCGGTATCGAGAGCTTCCAGCCGCTTTTTAAGATTGCTGATGTTATCCGAAAAAATACCCGGCGATAAGCACTCTTCGCGCACTAGCTGGTCTAACAGGCCTTTTAACTCTATTATTTCTTTCCTTTCGACGTGCTTTATCAAACTAGAACGCTCGATTGTTTAAACAGTTTAATCTCTTGTTTAAACAATTCCCATCGTGTGCCGAAACCTTCGTCGAGGCCGCCCAGTTCACTGAGCTTTTTTCGAACTCCCTTTACGAAAAATTCGTCCCCTAACAGCTCCGAATTTAGTTTCCAAAGGTGCCATGTAAACTTATTGGGAGCTTCCTTAGCGGCACACAACATAAACGAAACGAGGCAGTGGTCGCTAAACGACACGGGCTCTACTGTGTACTTCTTACACGCCCTGACGAGATCAAGTGAAACGTAGGCCCTATCCAAGCGGGCATGACTGGCCCCTTGGAAGTGGGTGAAACGCACACCTGACGCTCCTGACACGGAGTGACCAACGTCTTCCATCCCGTACTGCTCGATCATGTCGCTTAAAAACATTGTGCTCGCGTCTCTATACCGGATATTGTTAGAACGGTCCTGCGGTGCACGCACGCAGTTAAAGTCGCCGAGAAAAATAACTAGTCTGTCGGTTTGTACATACTGTTCCAGATGCTCAAAAACGATTAAGCGCTCATTCATTCTGGTGGGTGCATAAACGCACAGGACTCGAAACTTATAGCTAGAACTAAGAAAATCACACATTACAAATCGGCCAGACTCACAGCTAACTACTTGTTCAACGGTCCCTAAAGACTTCCTTAATAACAAAAGACACCCGCCCGAATTCCCAACGGCGTAGCTTACGCAAACGTCGTATCGCGCCTCAAAAATTCGCACCATGCTTTCCGTCTGGGCCTCACTTTCCATCTTCGTCTCTTGCACCGCAACAATATCCATATCTTTCTCGATAAGCAAGCGGTTTACTTGATATTGGCGGCGTCGGGCACATAAGCCCCGCACGTTTAACGTGCCCACACGCAGGGACCTTGCGAGTTGCATTAGAGGGCGAGAGGAGGCAAGACGGAAAACACGGTGCTTACAAGAACCGGCATGTGTTGCCTCGACGAGACAGCGTTCGATTGTAATTTAACTGCGTAGTGACGACACATACCCGGAGCGCTTGTGGTAACGTCTATCTTCTCCGACACCGTTCCATCCCTCCCACGAGCAGCCGCGCCCGCAGTCCCCGTCCACCAAGCCATTTGACCCTGACCCCCATCCTTCGTCGTCCTGTTTTCGATTCCCTCCGTCTTTGGTCGTCGGAAAGAAGTAGTGATTTCGCTACACGACTCTTTTTGCTGTCAGGGGTGTTCCAAGACCTTGTATTGGTGTCTTGCTCTGTGACAACTTCTTGCGAGGTGACAGTGAGTCTCGGAGTCGCTTGGGGGGCTGTCCATCGGTCGTGTCTTCATCCAAGTCTTTGGTCGCCGCGCCGTCAGAACCGCTGTCACCTGCGCCTTTCGGTTCGCGTGCTGCGGGGTGGGTGACATCTGTTTTTGGGGTCGTTGGGTTCATGCTGTCCGCGGCCATCGTTCCTGGTTCACTTGGCGTACCTTCCGTCGCGTATCGTGGAGCCGCGGTAGCAGGAGGGCTGGTGCTCGCAGGGGCAGGGGACCCACAGTTGTCGGGAGGTGAAGGCAAGTGCGGCGAAGAGCCTCCTACCGCTTCCTCTGCCTCCGCGACGTCCATGAGGAAGTCGGAGTGGTCGTCTTCGCTTCGGTCACGCGCCATGGTTGCGTACGTCTTGACGCAGTCCTCTGCGTCGTGGCCGTAGCGGTGGCAGTCGGAGCAGCGAGGGATGCGGCAATCTCGGCGAATATGACCCTTACGCCGGCAGCGGAGACAGAGCGGAGCTCGTCCTGGCACCACGACCAACACCTTACATCCTTCCAGACGGAGCTCATGGGGGAGGCTGTCGACAGTGTTGCCTTCCTGGAGGGTCAGGCGCACGATCCGGGTGTTCGACTCGACCGCCTCAAACCCCTTCTCCAGGAATCGCTCTCTGGTGACGTCGGCGACTTTGCCGTAGCGCTCCAGCTCTTTCTTCACAAGGACGTTGGGAACGTCGTATGGGACCCAGTGCAACTTAAGTGTCACCGCCAAGCTCGCTGGGTCAATGACGAGGCAGCGGCCCCCCTTCACAGTCAGTTCTTTCGCATCAACCAGCCTTTGCTTTGCTGCCAGCGAGTGCAGCCTCAGCAACCACACGTGGTTCATTTGATGGGGCCCGGCAGCCGCCAGGTCCTTCATCACATCCAGCCGTTGCAACTCTTGACGGAAATCTTGTATCTTGTACGGACGTCCTTTCACATCACAGTGCAGGAAGACTGCGTTGGTCACAACGTATCCGTTTGGCAGCGGAGGCAAGATAACCTGGTAATCGTCGGGGGATCCAGAAACAGAAATACCGCGGCCTGACGCGGCCGTTTTCACCGCTCCTACGGAGCACATGATAACACGTCCGTCGCGCTCGGCAGCCGGAAGTGGGGTATGCTACGCCCCACCGTTACAGAAATTGGATTTGACTATTCGTTTTATACAAAATGCTTTGGCTGCAAATGCAGTTAAACCGTCAGCATATTATGCAAAGCACTCGTACATCACTCGCCGTACTTCAGTTCTACTCACCTGCCATGTAGAGTACTTTCGCGTCGCAGAACGATCCTTTTGTTCGCGCATCACCGGCCCAGTAGACCTGGTACACCCTGTCGTCTTCAACTACACCGCTTAAGTCCCTTACATCGTCGGAACTCACAACAGGCTGGGTCTTGTCGAGTAGAAATTCTACTAAAACATAAGACATTGTAGAGCCCGGGCAGGATCGACAGGTTGGAGCAAACGGGCAAACAAAACGAGTCGAGAGCGATCGTTCATGAAAGCTCGGCGAAGCCTCTATGGGCGAAGCGAAGTGCGAAGTGTCGTGTTCGGCGCTTCGGCGGGCTTCTGATCAAGGTTGTCGGTCGGTTGCGTGTCATATCTCTAACGTCAGCGGTTTTATGGGCTCACGTCCCAAAATCGTTTTCTCGTGCATAGATTACTTTTCGTATTCATATATTTGACGAAATAGTGGTATCCGAACGAACTTTACGTCATTTGACCGCACGTCTGTCTGCACGTCAAAGCTTTCTGACGTACAGTCAGAGACAATCGATGTACAGTCAGAATCACCACCAAGACATCCTGATGGCATTTCGCGGCGGCCGACTGCCACCAGGAAACCATCAGAAAGCCGACAAGCGGGGTCTGACTGGAATTTGACTGTCGGTCAGAGTAACTTGTTGGCCAATCAGACATGCTTGACGTACGGTCAGGCACAGTCAGCGGTCCACTAGAAAACATTGACTGCCAAGCAGGGTTACATTGATGGATTTTTCCTTCGGGATAGGATCACTGCAAGTTAACTTCAAGGAGAACAGCCAATAAAATGACAAGTAAAATGCAAAATCAAACCTGTTGTATCTTTATTAGGTCACAGAAAACGCCTGCCTTGAGCGATGCTCAATCTGAAAAGGTAAAACAAACAGCACTGTTAGAATAAATTAAGCTAAAGCAAGTGGTAACTGCAATGGTGGAACTGACAAATGGTGATTTGGAGCTCTTGTAGCAGGCAAAAACTGGTTTTGGGGCAGACATTCTCACTTTTGGAGCAAACATTTTACCAATGTTATTGCGTCATTTCCAATGCAGAAGTTCAAAAATGCTATAACAACTTGGAACCTAATGCCGGTGCTGAGGGTTTCTCAGCAATGGCGATAGCTGCTCATATTGAATTCGAACAAGGGAATAAGTGTGTACCCGTCCTTATTTCTTGTTTTTTTCTTTCACTTTTGAAATTTGCGTTTTTTAGGCAACAGGGACATTCCTTCACAAACGGGCCCACGTGCACCCAAAGCATGTTTCAGAGAAACGCCCTCGATGTCTGAACCTTTCGGGACGACCCTATACTTTAATTCACAAAACGTATGCGACTCAGCTGAAGCTAGAGAGCAAGCATGCATGCTACGACAGGCAGTCCCTTGCTTCCACGGATGAACACGAGCAGCAGACATATCTGAACTATGCTCACGGGTGCTTTTTGTCTGCGCTCTTCATGAAACAATAATAATGAGCTGCGACATAGCGGTAATGCCAATAGCCCATCTGTAAAAAAATTTGCCTCTGTTACGGAGAAATTCTCTGGCACTTATGCTGCCGGAAAGGTCATCCGTAATTCTAATAACGGAAAAATCCTTTTAAACACATACACAATCCGTAAATAAAAGGAAATTCCGCAAAACAGATTATAGAAAATGCTCTACTATCCGTAACGCTATTCAAGAGCTGTCCGTAAAACAACGGATTGGAATATGCATTCCGTAAAACCTATTACGGAAATCGCTCTAGTATTCGTAAAAGTGCTTAAAAGTTGTCGGTAAAAGGGCAAACCAGAGTAAGCTTTCCGTAACTTATATTACGGAAAGCACTCTTGAGTATCCGTAATCCTATGCGGAGCACAAGTTTGTCTGCTTCTTGCACAGGGGTTGCGGTGATGTCAGAAGGCCGAGCTCTTATTGGCTGATTGAACAAAAAAAAATAGTGCGTAGACCTCATGGCGTCTAGCATTGTGGTCTACCCACTATATCCTTCCAATCAAAGCCAATGAGAGATCGTCACCTTCTGACATCACCGAATGTATGTGCAAGAAGCAGACGACTTACTCTCCGCATAGGGCGGTGTCAATAGAAAGGTAGGCTGTAAAATGAGCGAGAAGAATTGATGCCTTCATCTAGCAAGCTGAACTTACCAAAGGTTTTCTTTTTGTGACACAAATTCCCATGAAAACTTTTAAGGTGCAACTCCAGTCTGTGTAAAATAAAACTACATTATTAAAATTTGACAATGGGCACCAATGTATACAATCGAGAGCTGCCACAACCTGTTGTGGAAAGCAGGCAACACAGCTGAGCAATGCATCTGCAGCAAGTTTCCTCAATGTCAGTTGTTTTTTCTTCTGTCAGTTCTGGCATTCAGACCAATGTGCAAAATTATAGAAGGTAGTGGGATTACAAAACATTATCTGCAGTCTGAACGACCACCGCAGTCATTGCATTTTTAAACAGCGATATAAAGCACCTTCTTGACAACACCAAACGTCACTCTCACTCATCTGCGTCGGCACTCATGCTTGAAAATAAAGAGAATGCTGTTTTCACATTCCACAGAGACGGAGCTGTGCCTTTACATGTCACAATGGTGTTCACTGCTAAAATATACCTTTTGTAAGAATATGAGCTCAATGCTTGTAGGTGCAGATTTCTACAGTTCATTTAACATACAGTCGCTTAGTGATGCTGCCCTATACATAAAATAATGTTCATTATGACGCTGATACAACCAGGTTTTCTATAAAAAAAAGTTACAAAATTTTGAAATGGAAAGGGATCTCTTTAAACGAATATTGAGTACTCTTTCCAATGCTGCTTGCAGCAATCATGCAATGTCACCTGAATAATTGATGAGAAAATAAGAAAAGTACCTTCGAACACTTTATTTGGGTCCTTGAAGAGCCAAACTAGAGCCCCCGTGGTGTTTGGCCTTTGTTTTCAGATGCTGCATGTAGCATGATGTACTAAAGAGAAAACAGAAAAAAAAAATTAGATATCTATATCAGATCAACAAGATGTGCAAATTGAGCTTGTGCATAAAACACAGCCCCCCTCAGACCATTTAATTATTAGCCATCAATCTTATACAAAAGTCAAATGGACATTGCCTCTAATTGTTCATCCTGTGACCCGATATCTAAAACCAATGTTTGACTTGAGGGTCTTGTTCTCCTGTTCCTTAGTCAAAACCGATACACTTCAAGCCTAAATTCGTTCGCAAGGCCGGAATTGCAATAGTGATTTGGTTTATAATGTGAAGCATTTCTTGAGAACTGATGAACCAACCGGAGAACTCGATTCAGTTTGAGTAATGCTTTATTTCTAAGGTTCATGAGAAGTTGCAGAAGAGTCTATGTAAAACTGGCTAAGCTCATATCCCAGACTTTCATAAGTTTGGGCAGTCACTCAAAATCTCCCATTAGAACGAACGGCTAGTTGCACTCTTTCTCGTTGTCGAATCAGGTGGTCAGCCTCGAGTGCTTAGAGTGTGTGAACATAGAAACTTGATTTTCTCTTTAGATATCCTTCAAGGTTTTCACAGAACTGAGCGGGTGAAAGAGTGCATGTGCACTAAAACTGCTATCAAAAACTGGGGAATAAGCAGTAGCTTAGTCCCCAGTCCCCAATCTTACAATTTGGGAGCTCCATCTTACCCACGTTTGAGCACACCTGTGCACACGCTTTTGAGTTGAGCGAGTGGTAAAAATTAACAGAGTATTTATATATGGCATGCAAGTCTGTTTGCAAGCTCCACACTTTGTGCACCTGATTACCCCCAAAATGTGATCTAGCCATTCCCTTTACCCCAAGTGCCTACCACTTAAAGAGCTTGCTTGGCCAGCTTGTCAGCGCATTCTGACTGCGCATTTCTTTTGTTGCCCGTTGAAAGGCGGACCCTTCTTCATAATTTTCTCTAAGAGACTGTTCCGATGTGTGGGAACGATGCATTTTGGTGTACCTGCATGCCATATACTCCAATTTACAAGTTGGATTTGGAGCTGAAAAAAGCATAGGGTCAGATGCACGATTTTAAAAAGCTTTCTCTCTGTGTGAGCGCTGATACAAACCAAGCTGTCATCATGTGCCTCTGCCGTTGCCTGTGCTAGAGTCAAATCGGTCACACAAGCCATAAAACAGACCAACCGACTGGTGAAAAGTGACAAAAAGGTTCGCCCACAAATGCTGTCGAATTTAAAGTGAAAATAGGTCAAGCCGAGACAAGCAACCCATTAAAAAAAAGATACCATGAAACTTTCATTACACCAGTTATTTTATATCTACAGGAAATAAATATGTGAAGCCAACCGCATAAAATTAATTTATAGCGACCATATCGGATCTGCACAGATGAGGAAAAAGCCAATCTTGTGGAAGGCGTTCTTAATAACTGTGGCCTTTGATCTAGTGAAGCTGTACAAGTTAGGATAGAATAAATGTTAAACACAGATTTTTCTCCATACATTGTGGACAAATAGACATCCGACTATGACTGTGGAGGGGAGGGGGACACAGGCAGCAGCCGCATCTTTTTTCTGCGTGCACCTCGACCAAGTCGTATTAATTTGGGTTATGGGGACCTGTACCTGCATGTCTTGGCACAGAAGTCCGCCGAGCACAGCGACTTCTGTGCCAAGACATGAAGGCCACAAGACATTTTTCAAAGAATTGGGCAGCTAGCAGGACTAGTGGGCAGCGAAACCACTGCCACCCACTGTGGGAAAAACCCTGGTTAGATGTGATCAATATATTGTCCAAAGAGTTTTCAGAAGGGTGCTGTCAGTCACATCAAGTTTGCTTTTCTCTCAGACATGCTAGATTTTAAAAACTGAACTATTTACATGCCAGCAAAAACATGTGCAGCCAACTCCACAAAATGACTTTTTCAAAGTGACCAACTGTCAGAAACTGCTCCACGTTGTACAATTCCAAATGTACTTCCTGAAAAAAAAAGACAAACACGAATGACAACCTAAACAAATGAGAGTTGCTTAAATTGTAGCTGGCTATAACTATCCAATGTAATCCTGCAGTACAATGGCCACAGGAGACTGCCAGAAATCAGCTCACTTGTGCTCCAAAAAATTCCTACAAACAAGACTTAAGAACCATGCAGTTCCCTTTACTTAAAGGTTACCTTATAATGTGTTAGAATATACAAGAAAACAGATTTCAAATCTTAGAGCAAGACCTTGTAGGCATCGACATAAACTAAGCGAAAAAATTATGCAATTAGAGGACCCTTACAATATTTGTCGCCTTGGGCAAAATACTTTATATAAAAAGACAACCTAATTAAGCTAGTTAAGAAAAACGTAGCCTATAATAGTTACTCCTAAGAGGTAATTCCATTATCTTACTTTACTTCTTTTATTAAACAAATAAACAAGGAAAACTAGGAAGCGCCTATGCTCAGGTTTTTTCACAAAGTGCCTGTATCAGTGTTATTACATCTTATACTGAAGCAGCAGTTGCTTTTCTAAATTTTCATCCAAAAGTTTTATACTACTGAAGGAAAGCACATCCATTTCCATCGCTGAACAAGCTTTTAACTGCCACACTCGGTGGAATGGCTTGCATGCACAGGGATTTGTTCCTGGTTAAAGCCTCAACAATACACAAAGCCATTGCCTCTGAGGTTACCTTTCTCCACCACTGCTCCTCACTGTAAGCACCACTTTTGGAGGGAGTTGAGAAAAAATATTCTCCTTGTTTATCTGTTGTCAGTGTTTTCTCTGCATTGCCAGCTGCGCTTTGTCATTGGCACTTGTCATCCATAATCCGAAGTGCATAATCTTTTTGGTCATTGTCTATCCATGACAATCTAGATATAAGGTATGCATCAGATCATGCTTCTCAATGTAACTTTAATTGGAAAGATTAGAAAATTAACTCCAAAATAACATTGCTACTTTTTATTCAGTAAAAATAACGTGATACAGAACTTACTTCCCACAAACTTAGCGTGTGACAGTTAGTGTTACCAAGAAAACAATTGTTACATCAATATGTTGCTTGCAACGTGTCACTACTTAATACTACCTGCGATTCAAACGTGGCGAGTTCATCGGCTGCAAAAAGCCAGCAGCAGGTGACCTAGTATGTTTGAATTTTATAGTAACTAGATTCAAATGAATTTAGCATATTAGGTTTGAATCTAGCTATAGTGAATACTAACACCAGTTGGGGTCAAAACAATGTTACATGCGACGGACACTACTACAAAACTTGTCGGAAGTGACACCAGCTGGATCAGCGTTGTCTCCCTCTCAGAGTCGTGCTCGATCTGTAATAACTCACTTTTTACTTACCATGAAAATACACCAGCGAAGTTGACTCCGTAACTCGACTTGTTCAAATATTTAAATCATAAAACGTTGCTCGACATTTCGTATCTTCTGAAAAACAAGACATACACAAGACTGTCAGAATGCCAGTTAAAGCAAGTGAGAGTAGCTTAAACCACAGTTGGCACTGGACATGCAAAGTAACCCTGCAGTCCAAGCATGGCTGCAGGAGGCTGCAAGAGATCAGCCAACTTGTGCCCTGAAAAACCTCTACAAAACAAGAATAAACCATGGAGTTCCATTTTGATGTTAACTCATAATCTGCTAAAATATGCATTAGGAAAAGGCTTGATACATGTTCAAACTGGGGCTTTAGGGGCAACATGTTAGATGTGGCTGATATTGCTACAACAGTTGTCGAAAAAGTGACATCAGCTACATCAGCGTTGCCTCCCCCTCAGGGACATGCTCATTCTGTAAGAACTCAGACTGGAGACTTACCATAAAAAAATACAAAAGCGAAGTTGACTCCGTAATTCAACTGGTTCAAATGGTTAAATCGTCAAACATAGCTCAACGCCTTGAGGTGCACACTGTATTTTCTGAAAAACAAGACACAAGATTGTCAGGCCGTCAATTTAATCAGGTTAGAGCAGCTTAAATAGCAGTTGGCACTGGACATGCTAAGTAATCATGCAGTGCAAGCATGGCTGCAGGTGGCTGGCAGACCGGCCGACTTGTGCTTTGAAAAACCGTAATAAAACAAAAAGAAAGAACCATGAGGCTTCACTTAGTTCAAAGCTTAAAAGTTACTATTTAAAGGGGGGTGCAACAATTTCCGGACTTTGGTCAAAAATTTGTGGAGGTTGCTCTCTGACTCTTCTGAAGTAAAGAACAAGAAACCGATTTCGCCTTCGCATCCTAGTTGTTGCGTAAAAAAAAGACAGCTATTGGCATTTCGGGCACCCCTCAACTCACTCCCAGTCTTCAGGGTCACACCTGGTCGCACTCCTAGTGACGTGTAGGTTCCCATGTGCTATCTCGGAGGACGCTTCATCTCCCTCTCTCTGCTGACATTAGCGGGCGTTATGCTGCAGCTTGGAGCCGAGCGAGGGCACGTAATCTTCTAGCCGTAGTTCCTTCGGCTGCCACTTGCGGCTGCAGGTGGGGGAAAAAGCTTGGCTTTTGTTTTGCGATTATGCAGCGGAATCGCAACATCTTAATGAAGGAGATGTTTTCTGTATCCTCCGGGACGTGATAAACAACGTAAAAATGACGAGATGCAAATTCTCTTAATCATAAAATCGTTGCACCCCCCCTCTAATAATAATAAATTTAAATATCAAACGAATAATTATTTTGTGCGAGAGCAAGGGGCAAAAAAGTTGCAAGGAGATAGTTTGTAAAGTGGCAGGATGCCGGTTGCTGTAATTAAACAGACGCAGACTCCTAATAACACGGGATATGAATACCATATCATGTCGCCCACGTCTGCCTTGACACTCTAGCACTCGCACTGCGTGCATGCATCACCGGTTCACAGCAGCATACCGCAGAAAATCATGTATTGGCTCCGGGGGCTCAAACATTTTACAGATCAACCATCTTTGGTTACAACTACAGGATGCCTTCCCGTTTTAAATAAACGAGTTGAAATAAGTTTTATTTGCATACAGTTCCCAGACTTCTGTGTGGGCTTTTGTGAGTCGTTTCAGTTGCTTTTTTACGATGGTGTGTCCTGGAGCATTCTCAGATTGAAAATTCGTACAACTGCCGAACCGTCCTATCCGATGAAAGTATAAACAAAATATGACATCATTCGCTTCGATATTTGAAAGTTCTGAATACTCACAAAGCCCTTTGTTACGCTTCTCAAAAGATTGGCATCAGCCACAATAGAGTTGTCTTCCTCCTAAGTACATGCTAGATGTGTAGGGATTCAAATTTGCACTTACCATAAAAAACATACAAGTTCAAGGGATTTCTGTGAATACTTCATTTGAAGCCCTTCAGCATCGCTAAAATCTTGAGCTGGGCCGTCGTTCGCTTCACTGCTCCCATTCTCTTCAAGCCCTTCTGCACGTTGATTTGGAAGATTGGTCTAGGAGGATATATTGTCACGGGTGGTGAGTCGTGACCAATAAACAAGAAATAAACAGAAATAAATAAACGTTTAATGTGGCGAACTTGTGCCAAAAATAAAGAAGGAAACCGAAGAAAGCAGAGCGTCGCGGGCGTCGAAGTCGGCGTGTCAGCAGAATCGAGCGCTAGGGCGAGACTGACTCGACAAGGTCGCGGGCGACCTCTTATCTAGAGTGCGCCGCTATCTGGAAGATTCCGCGAAAGCGGTTCAAGCGTCGCGTGATCGGGGCGAGAATGAACACGCACTTTCTAGAAAACAAAAGCAGGGATAAATGATAGAAGTTACGTGCGGTACATGAATAAACGGGAACTTTCTGGAGGACCGTGACCGAGCGTTGCTTTCTCAGCCTTGCGCGCGGCATTACTCCCCCCTTTAAAAGTGCATCGCCCCGATGCAGTGTAAAACAAATCAAAATAAAAAAGAACGATAAACTAAAGAGTCTTTTGGAACACAAAAGGTCCACAGTCCTATCGAGCGTAGTACGGCTTCAGGCGCACGACGTGGACGACCTCAGGTCGTGGTGGGCGGCGTGACGATGTTCGTGTTCCGTCGGGCATCACCTCGTAGTTCAGCTCGCCGAGGCGACGAAGTACCTTGCATGGTCCAAAGTACCGTTTCAGCAGTTTCTCACTGAGGCCGCGGCGACGGATGGGCGTCCATACCCACAGCCTATCTCCGGGCTGGAACTGGACGTCCATGCGACGAAGGTTGTAGCGGCCGGCGTCGACGCGTTGCTGGTCTTGAATCAGGAGTCGGGCGAGCTGGCGAACTTCTTCGGCGCGTTGAGCAACCGCCTGGGCGTCGTCGCTCTCTTTGTCAGATGGCTCATGGGGCAGCATGGCGTCCAGCATGGTCGTTACCTTCCGACCATGTACCAGCTGGAAAGGGGTGAATCCAGTGGTCTCTTGAACCGCCGTATTGTAGGCGAACGTGACGTAGGGCAGCACCTCGTCCCACGTCTTGTGCTCTACGTCGACGTACATAGAGATCATATCGGTGATTGTCTTGTTGAGTCGCTCCGTCAGCCCGTTGGTCTGCGGGTGGTACGCAGTTGTACGACGATGGCTGGTGTGACTGAGTCGGAAGATTTCTTGGGTCAGTTGTGCCATGAACGATGATCCGCGATCTGTAATCAGAACTTCTGGAGCGCCGTGCCGGAGGACGATGGACTCAATGAAAAACTTGGCAACTTCACAGCAGTCCCCGAAGGAAGAGCTTTCGTTTCGGCGTACCGCGTGAGATAATCTGTGGCGACGATGATCCAGCGGTTCCCCGACGTCGAAGGCGGAAAAGGACCAAGTAGATCCATTCCGATCTGCTGGAAGGGTGCAGTTGGAGGAGAAATAGGCTGCAGGAGTCCGGCCGGCCTCGTCGGAGGTTTCTTGCGTCGCTGGCACTCGTGGCATGATCGTGTGTACTGGTGGACGGTCTTGGGGAGCTTGGGCCAGTAGTACTTTTCACGAATACGGGCCAGTGTCCGGCTGTATCTAAGGTGTCCGGACGTCGGGTCGTCGTGACATGCTTGAAAGATCTGCAGCCACGGCTCTTGAAAGAGCCGTGGCTGCCGGTCGGGATTACCAGCAGCCACGGCGAGTTGTTGTTCCCGAAGTTCTCTTTGTAGAGTACACCTTGTCGAATGGTGAAGGTCGGCACGGCTCGTGAGAAAACACGGGGTACGGTACCGCCGCGCCCTTCCAGGTGCTCGATTAAGGCTCGCAGCTCCGGATCGTCTCGTTGACGTCGTGCCATGTCATCGGTGTTCACTGCCCCTAGAAAGCACTCGTCATCATCGTCGTCGCTGCTGCCGGAAGGTGTTTCGACAGGGGCCCTGGACAGGCAGTCAGCGTCGCTGTGCTTGTGTCCTGACTTGTAAACCACAGTCATGTTGAACTCTTGTAGCCGGAGGCTCCACCGAGCGAGGCGTCCTGACGGGTCCTTGAGGTTCGCAAGCCAGCAGAGCGAGTGGTGGTCCGTGACTACGCGGAACGGGCTTCCGTACAAGTACGGACGAAACTTCGTGATTGCCCAGACGACCGCAAGGCATTCTTTCTCAGTCGTGGAGTAATTTCTCTCTGCCTTGGACAGTGTACGACTTGCGTAGGCGATGACTCGTTCGGTGCCTTCTTGTACTTGAACTAGTACCGCGCCAAGTCCTGCGTTACTTGCGTGAGTGTGAATCTCGGTGTCCGCATCCTGATCGAAATGTCCAAGAACCGGAGGCGTCTGGAGTCGTCGCTTCAGCTCGTCGAATGCCCGCTGTTGTTCCTCGGCCCATTCGAACCTCTCGGCGTCCTTCGTGAGGTTTGTGAGCGGTACGGAAATCCGTGCGAAATCCCGAACGAAGCGACGATAGTAGGCGCAAAGTCCAAGGAATCTTCGCACGGCCTTTTTGTCTGTCGGCATAGGAAATGACGCGACGGCGCGAGTCTTCTCAGGGTCTGGGCGCACGCCTTCGTTGCTAACCACGTGACCTAGAAACTTCAGTTCGTCATAGGCGAACCGACACTTTGACGGCTTGAGGGTGAGTCCAGTGGTCCGTATGGCTTGAAGAACAGCTCGGAGTCGTCGCAAGTGCTCGTCAAAGTCGCTGGAAAACACCACGACGTCATCGAGGTAGACCAGACAGCTCTACCACTTCAGTCCTGCCAGTACGGTGTCCATAACACGCTGGAAAGTTGCTGGCGCCGTACATAGTCCGAAGGGCATTACCATGAACTCGTACAGCCCATCCGGCGTGACGAAAGCTGTCTTCTCTCGGTCCCGTTCGTTGACTTCGATCTGCCAGTAGCCGCTCTTCAGGTCCATCGATGAGAAGTATCGAGAGTGGCGCAGCCGGTCTAACGTGTCGTCGATTCGGGGGAGTGGGTAGGCGTCTTTCTTCGTCACCGCGTTCAGCTGCCGGTAGTCCACGCAGAACCGAAGCGTTCCGTCCTTCTTAACCAGTACGACTGGAGAGGCCCACGGACTGCTTGATGGTTGGATTATGTCGTCGTTCAGCATCTCTTGAACTTGCTCCTGGATCACCTCCCTTTCTTTAACGGAGACTCTGTACGGTGATCGATGCACAGGGCGCGCGTCGTCCTCGGTAATGATGCGGTGCTTCGCAACGGCTGTTTGGCGTACCTTCGACGACGTCGCAAAGCAGTCACGGTATTCGGCGAGGAGGTTAATCAGCTGCCGTCGTTTCGGGTCCGGAAGCTTAGGGTCGATGTCGAGTTGCGCTGGCGACGTACCGTCTTGCTGAGGTGGGGAGGATTCATCAGTAATGGCGGCGATTTCGGCGGAGTTTCGGAGATCCTCGACGTGGCCAACGGCTGCACCTTTTGTGAGGTGTTGCGTTTCATTCCGGAAGTTCGTCACGAGGACCACAGTGCGGCCATCCTGAAGTTTAGCTACTCCTCGTGCGACGCCTATTCCTCTTCCCAGGAGCAACTGGAGGTTACCTTCCAGAAGAACTTCGCTACGGGTAGCTGCATCGGTCACGACAGGTACGACAACACTTGATCGCGGCGGCAGATTCACGTGGTCGGCAGCGACTCGGACGGCGGCTGACGCAGTTTGGAGTTTCTCTGAAGGCGGAACAGGTGTCCGCAGCGTCAATCTGTTCTCTCCAAGGTCGATGACGGCGCCGTATTCACACAAAAATTCCATGCCGAGAATGACGTCTCTGGAACAGTCTTGTAGAATGACGAATTTCACAGGACACGTCTCGCCGTGAATTTCGACGCGAGCGGTGCACCTTCCGACAGGCGTGATGAGGTGCCCTCCGGCGGTTCGTATCTGCGGTCCATCCCACGGCGTCGTGACTTTTCGAAGGTGGCGAGAGAGCCTCCCACTCAATACTGAGTAGTCTGCCCCGGTGTCAACGAGTGCCGATGCGTTTTGGCCATCGATAACAACGTTTAGGTTGTTGGACACCGTTGCAGGCGCGTCGGTGCAATGCGGGGCGTCGAGAGAGTGGGAGCGCTCCGGCGTTCTTGGAGGCTGTTTGCTTCCGTCGTTTTCGGCAACGTCACCTCCAGGCGTTGCCGCACTCAGTTTTCCCGACGACGCAGGGGAGACAGGTTCTCTCGGCGGGATCGTGGCGCTGGGGAGGCTGAACGTCGTGGCGATGGGGAGCGGGCTTCACGGCGGAGAGACGACACTGGGGAGGGCGAACGTCGGAGGTACTCCTCGATGTCGTGAGAGCGTTCGCCGTACCTCGGGCGTGGGTCGTTCGGGTGGAACCCACGCAGGCCCATTTGCCGGTAGGGACAACGACGGTAGATATGGTCGGCCTCCACGCAGTGGTAGCACAACGGGCGTCGATCGGCCGTCCTCCACACGTCGATCTTTCGTGGAGCAGCTTGTTCTGGGCGGACGTACGCCCGATCTTCATGGCGTCGTGAATACTGCGGCGCTAGAGGTTCACGTCGAGGTGGCGCCGTATACGGGTGAGCAGAGGGCGGTGGTCGTCGGGTAGCTGCGGCGTAGCTCAGCTTCGGTGGTTCAGGAGCGGCGCTGGCGAGAACTTCTGGCTGCAGCGCCTGCTGAAGTTCTTCCCGGACAATCTCGGCGACTGAGGGCGTAGCCAGGCTTGTGGCAGCAGGTAGCAACTTCTTCAACTCCTCCTGGACGGCTTCACGGATAAGGTCACGGATGGCGGGGAGGGTGGTGCCCAGGTCGGATCCAGATGTCGCTAGAGTAGTTACGCCAGGGTGTCGTTGGTAGTGTCTGGCGCAGGCTAGCAAGGCCCGTTCCATATTTGTCGCCTCCGTGATGAACTCGTCGACTGTTGTTGGGGGATTCCGGATGAGACCGCCGAAAATCTCGCTTTTCACACCCCTCATCAGGTGGTGCAGCTTCTTCTCCTCGGTAGCCTGAGGATCGGCGCGGGCGCTTAGGCGGAGAACATCCTCCACGAAGCCGGTAATGCTCTCGTTGGGGCCTTGAGTCCTGGTACGAAGTAAGTCTTCGGCTCTCTCTCGGCGGTGCTGGTTGACAAATGTCGCCTTCAGCTGGCTCTTGAAAATGTCCCAGGATGTCAATGAAGACTCGTGATTTTCGTACCAGCTTCTGGCAGTCCCATCGAGCGAGAAATACACGTTTTGCAGCCGTTGCTCGTTGGTCCAGCTATTGTGGCGGGCGACGCGTTCGAATTGGTCGATCCAATCTTCAACGTCTTCGTGGAGTTCGCCGTGGAACGGAGCCGGTGTCCGAGGAGCGACGGGTAGGTAGACGACGGCAGGAGCGGCGGGGGTCTGCGACTGGTTGGCCATCGTCGGCTGCCTGGTCCTGGGTGGTAGAAGTCCGTATTCCGGGTTTAGCCCTTGGGTGCGGCGACTTGATCGAGTCTCGATCTGGTCTTCGTTGGGTCCTCGGGAGCTTGGATTCGGATTTGTACTGCGGGAACTCGGAGGGCTGCGCTGCACGAACATGCGGTACCCCGCACCTCCACCAGAATGTCACGGGTGGTGAGTCGTGACCAATAAACAAGAAATAAACAGAAATAAATAAACGTTTAATGTGGCGAACTTGTGCCAAAAATAAAGAAGGAAACCGAAGAAAGCAGAGCGTCGCGGGCGTCGAAGTCGGCGTGTCAGCAGAATCGAGCGCTAGGGCGAGACTGACTCGACAAGGTCGCGGGCGGCCTCTTATCTAGAGTGCGCCGCTATCTCGAAGATTCGGGGAAAGCGGTTCGAGCGTCGCGTGATCGGGGCGAGAATGAACACGCACTTTCTAGAAAACAAAAGCAGGGATAAACGATAGAAGTTACGTGCGGTACATTAATAAACGGGAACTTTCTGGAGGACCGTGACCGAGCGTTGCTTTCTCAGCCTTGCGCGCGGCAATATTGCATCATCTAACATTAATGCCATGCCTGCTTCAAGCATACTCAGCCTGGTGAAGGTGAAGCCATTTATTTTCTACTATCAAGTCAGACTATGGCAGTGTTGGAACAGGTTAAACCTGAATGACTGCTGAACAAGCACACAATCTATAGACCCACACCCTGTTTATAAGCGAGCCCGCGTTGGCCAGACCAGGTGTGAGCACTGTGCGTGCGCAAAAACCAAATTCGCGTAAAGTGAAGCGTCTGCACTGTGCCGCCGACAGCGCCACCGCAGCTGTGCGACGTCAGTGCTGCGTGCTGGTCTATACAAGATAACCATGCTTCCCTGCCTTGAAACTTACAGCCTAAAGACAACCAGTGTTCCCACGTTATCAATTCATTATAAATATGCAGCAGCGTAATTCTTTGTAAAATTAGTACAGCTCAAATGTTTGTGCGAGTTGTGAAAAAGGGCGCTACGGCACGATAAATGATAGGGTAATCTAGATTGTGTCATTGTATGACACATCCTGTGGACTTGACGCATTTCAAGATTTTCTCACATTTGCATAAACTCGAGAGTGGCCAAGGCTTCCATTGAATAGGTAAATTCAACACGTAAAAAGCTCCAAACAAGACGCATACCGCCTTCAAGAATGGCATAGGCTCTTTAAACATTGGCCGATGCTCAGTGACAAAGAAGCAATTCCCAGGCAGCACCGAGTTCTGGGCCAAAACTTGGCTTTAGTCTGGCAGTTTAAGGCATTAAAAAGCCCGAAGAAGCCAAAGTAGTGCCAAACCTGACCTCCCTTGGCAACAGTCTGGGTATCTTGGCCCTAATTCGCCAAAGAAGTGCCAAACTTAGGCTTCGCTGCCGGGTAGATCGGCTGTCGTCTGGCATCTTCGGGCATAAATCGCCTAAAAAATGCCAGATTTAGGCTTACTGCCCGGTAGCTCGGCAGATCTTTGGCATTTTTGGGGCAAAATCGCCAAACTAATGCCAAAGTTAGGCTTCACTTTTTGATAGTTCGGCTATCACCTGGCACATTCGGGCCAAAATCGCCACAGATGTGCCAGAGTTAGGCTTACTACCTTGTAGTTCGGCAGAGCTTTGGCATTTTCGGGCCAAAATAGCCAAACTTATGCCAAAGTTAGGCTTCACTTTTTCACAGTTTGGCTGTCACCTGGCACATTCGGGCCAAAATCGCCACAAATGTGCCAGAGTTAGGCTTACTACCTTGTAGTTCGGTTGAGATCCGGCATCTTTGGGCCCAAGTCGCCAAACGAGCGCCCAAGTTAGGCTTCGCTTCCCGATAGTTTGGCTGTGATCTGGCAGCTGCGGGCCAAAGTTGCCAAACAAGTGCCAGAACTAGGCTTACTGCCTTGGAGTTCGGCTGATGAAATATTTGATGTACGCGGGT
Source organism: Ixodes scapularis (assembly GCF_016920785.2). Lineage (NCBI taxonomy): Eukaryota > Metazoa > Arthropoda > Arachnida > Ixodida > Ixodidae > Ixodes > Ixodes scapularis. The sequence goes on along the minus strand of NW_024609846.1, from coordinate 169,582,943 downwards.
GGTCTTCATCTTAATTAAATAGAAATCAAGTTTTGTTCGGCTGGCAGCTTTATCTTATTTTGGGTGTCTCTTGATTTCTGCAGTCCAAAGGTTGGCTGACAAACGCAAATAAATTGTGCCAGAGGTTGCACTCGCGCGTAGGTACACAAGCCAATATCGGGGCGCGCCGTGAGACTGGTTCGACATTATGGCGCGTTCACACCGGCGATCCGATCTAGTCGCGCCATAACTTTCATCGCAAAAGCGACCATCGCGGGCAAAAAGTGACGGGTTTTGAGCAGTCGCTTGCTGACCCGACTTTTTACGATGCACTCTAGTAGCGGAGAGGCCCAGCCAACCAGCGGCGTTCGGAGCGAGAGTTTTTGAGAAGCGACTCGCCAACGAAGGCGTTGGACTCGCTCATCGCGCACGCCAAATTGACCAACTAATTACTTTCATTTATTTATTTATTTTTTTTTGCGATGCAATTTAGTTGGATCGCGCGACTGCTTACATCCCCGGTGTGAATCCGCCTTTACAGAAAGTGCTGTCAATTGAGCTAACACTGCGCAAGACGGATGTGCGCACGTTTCCACAAGCGATATCATTATTAGGCGGCGCATTGCAAAAGCGAGCGTGGCTCCGTGCGTGTCTTGCATTGTGATTGAGCACTGTCAAATCCTAGCGATAACAAAGAGCGGAAACGACCGGGGCTCCGTGGCGCGGCTCCCGCATCACACTTGGGGAATGAAAATAAAATCCTGGAAATTCTACTATTTTAGCGTGTTGATACTTTTTAAACATTAAAAGTGGAGACACAAAAGGGACGATACTCGCGACTCCAACTAACTATAGGTGGCGCCACTCATTTTCCAAGATGGCGGGTTTAGTGAGGGTCAGAGATGCGTGCCGCTGTTGAGCCTTTCTAGTGTGCTGGCTTCGCTGAGCGACATAAATTATTTCTGGTAGTACGAGGAAGCTAATGTTTTATGAGCGCAGGTCACCTCTTTAACCTGAAAACAAGAACGGTGTTTAGCGTATTAATTACGGAAAGATGCGCGTTTTAATTCTGGAGTGAAACCGATATTTACCTCTATTTTGGATTTAATTTCTCGACAGAGATCTTAATTTCGGATTCTTTCATGACTCAAGACGTGTCTAACATCGTAATTATTTACTTAGAAAAGTTGTTCGCGGAAACTTTATTTTGTGACATACTGTTCGATCCAGGCTGATATTCGTAGTTGTTGAAAGAATCGGTGCTGATATCTGTGCGTTCTCGCTGCCTTTTTCTCGCTCAGATAATTGTCATGGGAAATAATGACAATTATCCCAGCACAAGAATAAGAGAATAGTTTCAATTTTTACAATATGTCCACGAAACGCATAAACTAATAAACGCTGCTGTCACTGCAACAACACCAGACGAAATCCGAGTCAAACAGCTGAAGTGTGTGTGTGTTGTTATAGCACCGCGTGAGGCGTAGGACTTCATATTACGTGAAGTGTTTAACTATTTGTCTATCTCGATACCTATGTCACAGTTTTTCATATGCTAAAAAAAAAAAAGAGAATTATACCTTTCTGGAAAGACTATTATGGTTAAATAGAGTATTCTCGTGATCTTGGCGTTAATTAGAGGCACACATTGCCGCGATTTGTATTAATAATAATAAAATTAAAATTCACATATTTGAATAAGTAATTCTTCAAGCTCTAAAACAATTTGTTCCTTACGATTTAATTTTAAACGCGCGAAGAAATATGACAATGAAAAATGTGCTAACTATCATCACTGGTTCCAATTGCTGCATTTTAATACTAATAAAAGAAAAACAGTATAAAGTCAATGAAAACATTCTAGCTAATGTGAGAAATCCATGTAAAATTACATTAATTGTGGGTAATGTATATTGTGCTATCAAAGTCGCGACTTTTGACAATCGGCGAAACGTCCAAAGTCGCCGCCAATATACTTCCAGACCAAATGCCCAAAAGTTAAAAAAAAGCCTTTTTTTAATTACTAGTTTTTTCATGACATTTATTTACTTTTGTATTTGCTCGCCGTTGTTTTGCCAATCTCAACCTTTCCAGTTCGGAGGAACGCCTACCTGCTTGCACGTCTGGTCACTGCAGCACGTTTCGTTGGGGTTGGAAGCCGGTGAAACAGTAGTAAGTTTTAATATTGCTTATGCGAGCGAACTCAGGCCTTGTGTGTTTGCGTTAGCTTTGCGCGTTCCACACTGCGCGTGGGCGGAGCCCGAAATTGCGGTCTTGGATGGCGCATGGCGATGAGGCGCACGCACAACGTGGGGCACGCAACTCTAACGCAAACGCACGCTGCTTGCGTTTGCTTCTATGCGCAATACCACGGCCGCTGGATCTTCTTTCTGAGCGCGCGGAAAGAAGATCCAGCGGCCGTGGCAATACTAAAACTCTCCAGTAAGGTATAATCCCAGACCGGCTGCAGCACTACGTTGGGACAGTGAAGAGTGTTGTTTGCGTTCGGAAACGACATTTCGCGACCATGATCGCGAGCAGTTCCGCCATGCCTGCTGAGCAGGAGAATCGAGGGACCCTCACTAGAGCGCTTCCCGTTTCCGCCGCGGGAGGGCGAGCGTCGAGCTGGAGACGCGAACAGACAGGACAATCTGAACTTTAAACGCCGCTGTACAAACGGGACGTTCTACAGAGAAGAACCTTCTCTCCCGAAGCTAGGGGACGGCGAGGGAAAGGGCCATCGTTGGGTGGAAAGAGCGTCTAGAGAATGGGGATTAGCCTCGGGGCGAGCCATCCTCTCGAGAGGGAGTGGGGACGGAACAAAGCTGCAGTGGGGGTTCCGGCTAAAAGGTGGAAGAAAGTTAAGCTTGTCAAACGGCGACCTCGGATCCGAGGACGGGCACGTTAGAGAATTTGAAAAAAGCTGCTTGATTAGCCGGACGACCCAGTGCGGTCTACTGGTTCTAGAAGGTGACTCGGATGAAGAAAACTCGTTTTGCTCGAAAACTCTAAAAGCATTCTGGACGTGAACTCTTGCCACAAATAAAAATAACACATGCATGAAAAACTACGAAGGCAACTAAGCTTTCTCCTGTGGTGCGAGAACGCGTGAGCATTACAGGCAGAGTTATGTTGGCGCAACTTGCAAGAAAGACAAAAAAAGTTATGTTGGCGCAACGGACAGCGCGCTAGTTTCACGATCAAGCGGGCCTAGCTTCGAAACCGGGCTGTTTTTTTTCTCGTGTTCCTTTTTTATTTCGTTTATTTTTTTTTTTTTGTTTGGTCACGTAACAAGGAAAATCACATGAACAGAATTTTTTTTTTTTTGGCCACGTCACCAGATTTTTTTCTTATTTCTCCTTTCCTTCAGTCTTTCTTTTTTTTTTTCCTTTTTTTCGGTTTACGCTTCTTATCGCAAAACTCTTTGCACCTATTTCGCGTTAAATTGGCGTTAGCCAAATCATTTTTTTTATGGCAGGGAATTCTGCCGTACGTACCCTATGTTACTATTACCAACCCTGGCTTGCAATTTCTGCTATCCAAAGGACTGGACTATGCCCTTGCTCCACGGTACGTTCCAAAACGTGACTTCATAATTGAAATTGAAAAGAAACTCAGACATGTGCACGATGTCCCTTAGCGAAAAACCGGGGCTCTTAGAGTATACTTTATTTGCACTTCCAGAAGTATGCTTGTTGCTCTAAATTGGCCGGTTTTTAGTATACTTCTGACGCACTTCAAAGTAGCATTTCGCCATACTTTTAGTATACTTCTAAGCATACCTGTAAGAGGCATTTTAGTATACTTCTTACGCACTTCAAAAGTAACATTTCGCTATACTTTTAGGATACTTCTAAGCATGCCTGTAAGAGGCATTTTAGTACACTTCTTACGCACTTCAGAAGTAACATTTCGCCATCCTTTTAGGATACTTCTTCTAGTACACTTCTGAGCAGAATTTTAGTATGCTTTTATGCAGGCCTTTAGTACTATAAATTGTACCCCGGATTAAATTTGGAAGCAGGCTTTCAAATATAATCGGGGGTACACTTAATAGAACTTTTAAAGCATTTCACCAATTTATTCCTGACCAATTCCAGATAAGAAAAGTAGAAAATTATATTGATTTAGCAATTGCAGTGGTTTGCAGTTATCGAAACTGAAATGCATTATGTTACAGGCTTTAATGTAGACGAGTTCAAAGTGATGACAAATTAAAGTAAGAACTTTTTATTAAACAAATATTTTTTTCAATATAATGAACACATGTTGCCTAAAACAAACACTTACGATGGAACAAAAAACGTAATACTTTTAGTGGCTTACAAATATCACAGATGCACTTAAAGCTTTATAAACAAGCTCTTATTAGAAGAAAAAAATAATTACAAACTATCATGAAGAAAAACGAGCAAAAATAGTATTGCACCTGTTAATATAAAACCTACAATATTTATCATCTACCATGACTGAAGTAACATCACCTACATGACTGAAGTAAAATGAATGAAAAAAGTTAATGCACTTGTTAAATAAAATCTAAATTAATTGCTAATCAGATTTAAGAGAAAAAAAAAGCCAATGCGCAAAATAAATAAAAATGAAAGCTAATTTTTTTTTTTTCTGCAGTTTTCTTTTGTGTGTTGGAGGCTTTGTTTTGAGTGTAGGAAGCATTGCTGCACTTCCTTTACAGGTATTCTTTCACGGAATTCCGAGTTTCTCCAGGGAATTGGCAGTAACAAAAGCTGAAAAGAGAAGACAATAGACAATTAAGGAACTTGCCTTAAGACTCCATATTTACTTAATACTACTTAAAATTATACTTCAGGTCCACATAATTTTAGAAAATTTCACAAAAAGAAACCAACAACAAAAAGTTAATCATCTAAATATATTGAGCACGGGGACCAATGACTATGTTTATTGGCCACTGTGAAATATTGCTGCTGTGAAATAATGTAAAACAAGGCATTTCGTCAATTTGCAATGCATTAAAGGGATCATGAAACAAGTTTACTGTGGAAACAGTCTGGAGCTCGTTACTTTTATTTCTTTTACCTTATCACAAGTACGAGAAAACACACCGTGATCCCTCAAAATGTCGCGAGCGCACTGCGTAATCAGAAAGGAAAAAAGGGTCCATTTTTCATCATGCAGCTTATGGTGGCCACAGGAACTACTGGCTTGGCGCCAATAGTGGTTGAGTTTGCGGGTTAAGCAGGTATCTGCCCAATTTGAAGCTAAGGTTTTTATAAAAGTTGTCATTCACTCATTTGGCCCCCAATTCATGTCACACGCACGTGACCTGGAAAGGACTCTAAAGGTTGAGGGGCCCCCCAAGCTTAAGTCTATTTATTTTTTTTAATAAAACTAGTGCACCTTGGAAAAAATTGTTTTCTGATCTTCACTGCACATGCGATGGTGAGATACTGCCACACTTACTTGGCCGAAGTCTGAGGACTATTTCATAACCCCTTTAAAAGCCTGCAAACATAACATTCTTTGTGACAGGGACTCTCAAACTTTCTGACATCAGCGAACAAAAATTTACTAATGTTATTGTTAGCCGAGGAGCCCCTTCCACTCTTGGCATTGTTGCAATTGAGTGTATGACAATGGTATAGGAACGATTGAGGAAGTTCAGGTGCTGAAAGAACCCTCAGTATACTGTACTAGGAACCCTGTTCGAGAACCAGTGCCTCAGGATATTTGGCTAGAAAGTCGGAGATAGCGTAGCTAGACAATAATTTTAAACACACAGATGACCACATTTTTTTAATTTTGATTCTGACATCTATTTTATATTATAATTCAGGGTTTACTGATATAAAACCAACTGAGGCCATACTGTACCAAACAATTACTTTAAAAACAACTGAACAAGCTGAAAGTTTTTGAAAGATTCAGCAGCCTAAAGCTGGGGTAAACAGTCAGCTATCTTCAGAAAATTGTACACAAAAGTAAACAATACTGAAGTTTCGTTAAGTTTAATCGCTGATATAAATCGACGATCAAAATTAAGCAGAAGGAACATCAGAGTGAATTATAATCTAGGCAAAAATTAAAGTATGCTAGAACTGGGGCACATTATTGCAAACCAGAGGTGTAGCGCAAGACGTAATGACACAAAAAGACAAATACCTCCCCCAACATAAGCCAAAAAGAAACAACCATCCATGAGTACCGAGACACAAGTCCAATGGTGACCAGACAAAAGCTCACCGGACAGAAGCTCACCCGTTTTTTTCTTAGACCCACACAATAGCTCACCCCCTTTTTTTTGGCTACCCGGTGAGTCACGAGCTGGGCCAAAGTGCGGACGCAATGGACATTGCACTATTTTTAGAAGAAGTGGTACCCCATCTCATGCAACGGTGTCGACAGGTAAGCCATAACAGGCACAGAAGCAACGATTTGGGACAAAAATTTAGGTCACCAAAATGAGTGGAGCTGAAGCTGATAAGATCAATCTGGGTTGAGATCAAGGTATGCCACAACCGTCTGGAAAATATTTGCAAGGGGCTCCAGGTACACCGAGATCTACCAAGACTGCTGGAAACAGCCTGTACGGGACTGCATTTCCTTCTAACCAATCGAAAAACTTGTTTCCAGTCTAATCAACAAACCATGTGCCTATCAGATTTAATTCATTGTTGTGTTTTAGTGTCGCACGCATGCACCTAAGTTGTCTGCACTCGTGTTAAGACCAACATGAAATTTTCACGTGGTGAGCTTTTGACCGGTGAGCTTCTGTCTGGTGAGCTTTTGTCCAAGATTTAAGTCCAATATATGTCAAGAGTAAACTTAGTATTTGTTCCTGATAGTTTGATTGCAATAGTGCCTTGCCATTTCCTCTTTATGGCAATTTACTCACCTATCAAGTCCTTAACTCCCTTTTTAGGAAGCTTTCCCTTCATTGCCGACCCCGTAAGGCAGCAGTTTGTCAGGGCCTCAGTTTCAAATACCATGACCGCGAGTTCCTGAACGTAAATGGATGGCTGCTTCGTGTTGACATGCTTCAACTGCGCTTCAGGAAGCGCAATGTCTCCAAAGGTTATCTGAAACATAAAAATAGAACCAAATACGGTCATTACATCCATATGAATGCCTTTTAGATGAGCGCATGTGCACGAATGGCCGTGACATGCTGGTGGTAAGGAAGTGTTTGATGAAGAGAGCTAGCTAATAGTAAAGAGGGTAATAAGGCTAGTTTGAACATTTACTATATAAAGTCCACTGGTCAGGCTAGTCACCATCACATTGGCGCAAAGCATTTTTGTTTAATAGGGCGATTGATGCCTCACTCACACGCTTTTTTCCTTTTTCCCAAATTTCATATGCTTCATGCAGTTCTCTGCTTGTTCTGTCATTGTATTTGCGAGAATCTTAACATAATGCAATACCGGGGAACAGAGGCATCTGCTGCAGTGAATGGCGAGGTGGCCAGACAGGCTGGTTGGCGTGGCAGCCACATGCTCACGGGCAGGGTCATTCCCACATCTGGCCCATATACACTGCCCCTCACAATATTGGTATCTGATACACAACGCCCAAAACACACCCAGCAATTTTATCCTTGTGTTTTATGCTGCAAGGCTAAGACGGCGGGGCTTGGGCCTGTTGATTCTGTGGCAGAGCCAAGCCATCCTATTGTGTGCCGAAGACATCACAGTAGTGCGGTACCGCTGACCGACTTCCTTGAATTGTGTGACACTGAGTGTACATACCTGCCAACCTGTGGAATTTCAAATTCATAAAAGTCGCGCGGCTGCGGCCGGGGGGGGGGGGGGGGGGGGGTTACGCGAAGCGATGTGCAGCTTAATGTCAGCCTGGCCAGCGTGCCAAACCCTTACATCACACGTGTACGTGCTACACAATCCAAACTTCTCTTGCTTTTTGGGCGGCATGAAGCACGGAAATTTCGACGTGTAGGACTTCAGGAACACCTGAAAGCACCTCTTTTGAGGTTTCGAGTTCGGCATTGCGCCGCGAAGCCACAGTGACAAGGAGAATGCTACAGTTACATGCGCAACAAACACAGACGCCATACTTTTTGCCTCGAAACTGGCCGAAACAACGAGGCCCCAGCAACGTCTGAACACGCCGAACCAACTTGCACCTCTGCACCGCCGAACACACGAACAAAGGCTTTGAGCTTTGGATTGGTTTTCGATTCGTGGCCACCGGATAGACGGATAGTAAAAACCACGACGCTGCTGTGGACGGTACCTATCGCCCTCTTGTGGCAATACAAGATACCACCAACAACGGAGTTACAAAAACAACAAAAAAAATAAAAAAAATTTTTTTGTAAGATTTGAAGCAAGATTCGTAAAATCGTAAAATTAGTCCCAATTTGTACATTTTACGAAATATTCGGAAGAGTTGGCAGGTATGAGTGTAAGTATGGTACCACATCTGGTCTCACATTGGGCCTCTCACGAGCAGGCTTGTTTATGCCTCAACTTTATTTAACAAGCTTTTGGCGACCTGAATTATACACATCTGCAGGTAGCTTGCTTCTGGATAAACAAACCCACTCGTGAGAGGTCCAATGTGAGACCAGCTGTGATACCATACCCTCAGTTTCACACAATTAAGGAAAGTCGGTCAGCGCCACCGCATTCCCGTGGTGTCCTTGGCATCCAATAAGATGGCTCGGCTCTGCCACAGAATCAACATCATAGAGCAGCCGTCTGAGCCTTGCAGCATAAAACACAATAATAAATTTGTGGATGCATGAATGAACGTGCCCATGAGCACGTGGCTGCCACGTGAGCTAGCCTGTCTGGCCACCTCGCCATTCACTGCAGCAAATGCCCCTGTTCCTTGGTGTTGCACGATGTTAAGATTCTTGCCAGATACAATGCCAAAACAAGCAGAGAACTGCATGAGGAATATGATATTTAGGAAAAAGGAAAAGAGTGTGTAAGTGGGGCATCAATTGCACTATTAAACAAAAATGCTTCGCGCGAAGTGATGATGACTAGGCTGGCCGAAGAGGCCTACATAGTAAATTGTCTTTCCAAATAAACAACAGTTGCGAGTGTGCCAAGGCTAATAGTAATCAATATTATTGATTATTATTAGCTATATTCCTAACAGCCATGCAAGTGTCCCTTTAAGAGAACATGCACATGGACTGTAGTAAGTGCCTCCAACTATAATTACGCTTCACTCTGTGATTGCAGCCTCCGGAAGTTCTGAATTGGCAATCTTGCAGCATGCAGCAGTCGACTGGGGAAGTGTTATCGAAGCTGAAGAAAACATCCGCTGTCGAGCACATTCCAGGCTTGATCTGCGTCGTTTATTAAAGCAGTTTTCTGATTGTTTTTTTTTATTTTGAAAATGCTAGTCCTTAAAGGCAACGCCCAGAAATTTTTAAGAAACTTCTACACATTATGCGATCGAGAATGAAATGTGTCCCACAGTGGATACAGTAAAACCCCAATTATGCGTCCCCGGTTTATGCACAACTGGACGAGTCAGCAGAAACTCACTGATTTCTTTTGAAGTCCCAATGTGATAATAAAGATTGATTGGCACCTCTATTACACAATTTCTAGGTTACATTCATAGTTGCATGAGGGTTCTAGCTTCTTCAGATTCCAGCAGATTATAAGCTTAAAGGCTGTTTGGAAGTTCTGTATGTCTTTGACCCGTAACTGTTGTTTTTTGGATTATCCAATGTTGTCGCGCAGTCTCCTGAAAGTCACATAATCGAGGCACCACTATATCCTCCAGCTTTGAAAACGCCTCAACCGATTGAATGCTGCGCGCCCTACAGTGGCTGAATGAGAACTTCCGCTGGCCGCATTCGTGGAGTGTGGCAGCATCACTCGGAAAATCATCGAAAGATAGTGGTGAACCTAATACACTATTTCCATCCAGTTCCCAGAATTTAGAAGGCGTGCGTAGAGCCAATGAGGGATATATCTGTTGCAAAAATTGTTCCCTGGGTTCTAACTGAATTATATTTAGGTTATGAAAATGATCAGCAGAAAGCAGTCCTGACATTGTTGGGATGGCCTAAGCCTGCATGAACAGACACCCCATATACAGCATCTAATTAAAAAAAAAAGAACCTTTTAAAAAAGAGGACGGGTCTGCTGAAACCTTGCAAACCACGAACAAAGCAAATCACTGAGATTTAAGGACACGACAGAAACAGAGACAACACAAAACAATTCAGAAATGAAACCAACAATACGGTTAGCACTGTTTGAAGAACCATTACCTTTCTATGCCTCAACATTGCTAAGCTTCTTCCATAGATTCCAATGCTTACCTCTTCGCACATCCTGGTGGAATGTGGAAACTTAGGACTCACATTAAAAGGTCAGTAAGTATAGCTATGGTTCTAATAGTTGAACCTCTCTAATAGGCACATTTTTTGCTAGAACACATGGTTCGTTCACACTTTTAAAAAGCAGTCTTGCTGCCGACCGAATTTGGTCACCAAAAAAAGACCGAACTGTTCAGGCTTAGCAGAATGGACAATTGGGCGAGTTTACGGTAGAGATCATTATAACTTACAGTGCGACTAGGACAAAGAGAGACAGAGGAGAAAACACAGGCCAAGCGCTTAACGAGCAACTGATTCGATTGAAAAGGAAATACATATGATGATGCTGCTGCTCGTCCAGGCATGCCCCTCCGTGGTCCTGGCGCTTTTTCTTTCACTTAACACGATACCAGCCGAATTATCCGAGATACAAAAAGCCGATCTCGCTCTTTATCAAAGTCACTGTGGGCTGGCTCACACACAAGGATCCGTTTTGTGTTATGTAGTACGTCTGCATCATTTCTCGGGGTAGTTTCTGGTTGTGTCGGAACATCACTGTCGTGTTGTTCAAAAGGGGTTGGCATCCGCAATCCCGGCAATGCATTGTGAGATGTGTGTGAGCGGTTCCTTTCATAGAACTGTGGTGTTTTCGTAGTCTTATGTTGAGGCAACTCCCAGTTTGTCCTATGTAGGCACGCCCGCAGGAAAACGGGATCTTGTAGACCACACCTTTTATGCAGGCGACAAACTGCAATCCGTGTTTGATGCTGCAGCGGCTGTGAGATGTAGGATCGTCATTTCTCGCACGTTTGTTGACTGTGGAGCACACAGATCTAAGCTTGTGGCGGGCGGAAAAAACAACATTCACATTGTATCTCGTGGCAGCTTTCTTGAGTCCGTGGGAAAGACGGTGGATGTACGGTATGACTGAAGTTTTCCTTTTCTCTTTCTGCTCGAGGTCACATTGCTCGATCTCTGGATCTGTTTTAAGGTATTTCATGATTTTTTCGCAAGCTGAAGTAATGACCGAATTAGGATACCCCGAATCCTTGAACCGTTGAATTTGGGACATGAAGCTGGAACTCAATTTGTGGATGCATGTGCTTGTTAAATCTGTCCTCAGACAGGAAAATGCGATGCCTTGTGTGACGAGTTTGGAGTGGGCTGAAGTCCACATTCATCGGATGGCAGGACAAGGTGTACCTACAGAAGTCCGGAGTATGCATAGGGTCGAGGGTAGCCTCTGTGCTCAGTAACATCTTCCTAGGCAAGATCCATCGGGATCTGGAACCTTGCTTGGAGAAAAACACCAAAAAAGTGTTTAGGTACGTAGACGATTATTTGGTCTTCGTTGAGAGGGATAATTTTCATCAGAAGCTTGACGATGTGCTGAAGATCTTCACGAAAAAAAGGCAAGGACTTCGATTCACCTATGAAGCCCCAAAAAAGAACCTTATTGAGTTCCTGGATCTCCGCATCAAAGAGGGGGATGATCATGTTTGCTGGTGTTACAGACCCAGAACAGCAAAGGCTCTTCTAAACTTTCAGACAGCCCACTCTAAACTCGTCAAACAAGGCATCGCATTTCCCTGTCTGAGGACAGCTTTAACAAGCACATGCATCCACAAATTGAGTTCCCACTTCATTTCCAAAATTCAACGGCTCAAGTATTTGGGGTATCTTAATTCGGTCATTACTTTAACTTGCGAAAAAATCGTGAAATACCTTAAAACAGATCCAGAGATCGAGCAATGTGACCTCGAGCAGAAAGAGAAAAGGAAAACTTCAGTCATACCATACATCCACCGCCTTTCCCACGGACTCAAGAAAGCTGCCTCGAGATACAATGTGAATGTTGATTTTTCCGCCTGTCACAATCTCGGCTCTGTGTGCTCCACAGTCAACAAACGTGAGAGAAATGACGATCCGACATCTCAGCCGCAGCAGCATCAAACACGGAATGCAGTTTGTCGCCTGCATAAAAGGTGTGGTCTATAAGATCCCGTTTTCCTGCGGGCGTGCCTACATAGGACAAACTGGGCGTTGCCTCAAGATAAGACTACAAGAACACCACAGTTCTACAAAAGGAACCGCTCACACACATCTCGCGATGCATTGCCGGGATTGCGGATGCCAACTCTTTTTTAACAACACGACAGTGATGTTCCGACACAACCAAAAACTACCCCGAGAAACGATGGAGACATACTACATAACACAAAACGGATCTCTGTGTGTGAGCCAGCCCGCAGTGACTTTGATGAAGAGCGAGATCGGCTTTTCGGATCTCGGATAACTCGGCTGGTATCGTGTTGAGTAAAAGAAGAAGCGCCAGGGCCACGGAGGGGCATGCCTGCCTGAGCAGCAGCATCATCATATGTATTTTCTTTTCAATAGAATCAGTTGCCAGTTCAGCACTTGTCCTGTGTTTTCTCCTCTGTCTGTCTTTGTCCTAGTCGCACTGTAAGTTATAATGTTGAGGCTTACTACTCCCTGCCGTTCCCATATGATGTATCTGGGAAATCAGTTTCCTTAGTACAACCCTGCCGTGCCAGTGTGCGTCGGCGGAGGAAGTTAGGAGGTCAAATTTTGACAAACACCATGCATTACTTTGAGTAGGTTACCTATGCTCATTGCTCAGTGACAACCAAGAAATATGCGAGCACCGAACGAAAGCTGTCCACAGCACGGGGTCTGATTTTCGTCTTGGCGAGAGTGAAGGAGCTAAAAGACTGTTTGCAAATATGTTGCCTGTCAGTGCGAGAAAAAGAAGAGTTTGGGAAGTCAACGCACTGGATTTTCTGTGACCAAAAGGGGGACCGAGCAGAGCACAGATTTAAGATTAATAATTAGTGAAGCATCATCAATCAGGTGCGACTCGTGTTCTCACCGAATGGGCAGTCAAGGCTGACATGACACTCGTGTTCAATCCGCGCTTCACACTGACTCCTTTTAGGTAACATGGAAAATCGGTGCTAAAACCTCAAGTTCGTCTAAATTGTGTTGGTTCCGCCTGCCATGAAGTGTCAATCACCGACGAAAACAGAACAAAAAAGACATTGATGTATCGTCTGCTAAACGAGATTTAAAATGATTTGTGAACGTCTGCTATATCACAAAGGATGCAATAGACCTTTTTTAAAAGCTGCATCTACCTACCCTGGCACCAAAAGGCAGTGTGCTGTCGCAAACCAACTGTAGCTGAGGACAGAAAAGGCCGAGCAAGACAAGGAAGGCAAGCGGCAAGGCCATTGCAAGCTGAGGAGGCATGTGACAGAGCCTTGCACGAGACATCCTCGCGCCGCCGAAATTCATTTTCTTGCTGCACATAAGCTGACATTCCCTGGTGTGACATATGGCAATAGAATTCCTGCCTTTTGTTCTAATTAAAAAGTTTTCTCCAGCAAAAAAGAAAAAAAAGATCAAAAAGGTCTTTGATCGATCCGCTTGCCACAGGATATTCCACAGAGTTCTGACACCCAGCGTCAAAAGTCTGCGATTGTGGTTCGAGCATCAAAATAATCTGATCAAATTTTGACGCCCAGCGTCAAAATTTCGTGTGAATGAGCCATTACGGTTAGGAAAAAGACAAGATAAAAGATTCACACCTTTAACTGCGATGTGAAGAAAAAAAATGGTTACATACCATATTCTACACAATATCCTCTTGAACCACAGGGCCTGCCACTCCACGAGTCTCCATAGCCGCAACAAGGGGTGGCACACCTGCCGGTAGGAAGCATCAAATTATAAGAAAATTACTGGTTCAACAGTCAACACTGAAATCACAGGCGCTTTGACACACATGTGACACCTGGTTTAACATTAAGGAAAATTAAAAGTGCACACGATTAAAGCAAACACTGCACCAAACTTGCTCCTAGACTTCAAACTTTTAATATGAATGGTGGGAAAGCATGAAGCTGTGAAATCCAAGCCTGAAATCCCATGCTGGACATGTGTATACTCACCATAAAGAAACCATTTGTGAAATTATCCGAGCCCTTTAACTTGCACTAGAAATATTGCTCTCCCTTCAGACTGCTTCGCCACCCCAATACCCCTCAAATCTCATTCCCTGATCTTAGTCAGCTCAGTTCAGTGGCTGTCACTTTTATTTTCAAAATTTCTCTCCTAGTGCACATTCAGTATTTTTGTGCATATTTCACTGCTTTCGACACGGGCACTCACTGTCAACACGCCGCTTCACAAACCGCTCCCAAATCGAGTAAGAATGCTGCTGCCACTCTATATCATACTATGAGTGGCCCCATTTCACCTATGTACAGCTGCAACTTTAAAGAGAAATGCACAAGCTATTCCTGTAAGGAGAACAGCAAATTGAGGCATGAAAATTGACACTGTGTGTAAACATAGAGACAGTCAAACTCCAAACCCAAGCAGGGTCAGCTCTCGCATCACGATTCAGTGCTTTACCATCACAGATATTGCCTACCCTGATTTTGAAAAAGTCTCTCCTGTATCAGCATTCAGTTTAACGAAAAAAACTTACAGAATCACAAAGAATGGTAGCAGCAGTAGTACTCATTTTGGGATATGAAGAAGCTTGTTGACCATTTAACGCAGGGAATTAAAGCAAAGTGTAGATAAGAAAAATGTTTTAAACTTTATTTTTTTGCTTTGTATACATCTTTGTAAGTATGGCCTATGGGCGCCGCCATCTTGCTTACTGGGGGTACTTAGGTACACTGTGGGCCGCGCCATAATCTGACTACGTCTTCTTCTCAAGGCATCGTAATTAGGTTATGGCGCAGCTCACGCGCTCTCCAGCTAGGAAGATGGCGGCGCCCAGGGGACGTACCTGCAAATGTGTATATGTAATCGATCACTAAAGTTATTTTTGGTGCAAATGAACTTCTAAGCAAAAAATCTTTTAGGTTGCAAATTTGCGACATCGAGCAGTTAGGCCTGGACAAATAGGTTATACTGTTTCACCTTACATCCGGATGCAGAGGACGCTACGTTACAACCTCGACCTCCTGTGCTCTGGCCTCGGCCGCCCTAGCCTCAGCGTCCCCCAGTCAGGTCGGTCCTGGTCTCAACCTGCTCCATGCTGGCTTCAGCCTCGGTGGCCCTGCCCTGGTTTCGGCCTCGTTGGCCCAGGCTTTGACCTTATTAGCCCTGGCTTCGGCCCCGGTCTGAGGCTCACTGGCCCTGGTCTCGACGTTGTTGGCCCAGGTCTCGCCCTCCTTTATCCGGGACTCCTTGGACCTAGCAGAGGCCTCTTCAGCAGAGGCCAGGGCAGGTACAGCGAAGACAGGTCCTCGAGCTTGTGATGCAACGTCCTCAGGATCCCCAGAAGATGCACGGAGCTATAAACAGAAAATATAAGCAGTAATGATAGATTATCAGAGTTGTACAACAAAGTATAACATTGGAAGTCCTAAGCAACTGCTTCCCAGAAGTGACCTCTGACTGACCCGCAAAGCTGCATTCCCGTTGCCACCAACTTTTTCTAATGCTGAGGAAAATAACATCATATGTCATCTGCCCTCACAGTGCAAAGGTTACTGAAACAGTATATCTAGTCTCCAATTACTTCAGCATTCTGAACAGCTTGCAGTTTGCATGAATGAATAATTGATAAGTACACTTGAAAAAGCAATAATGACATTGATTAAAATATATCTAACCAAGCACCAAAATGGCAACATTATATAAATCTGATGCGCTCTCCATAAAGCTAACACTTTATAACAAAAATGTTGTTATACATACCCTGTGACCTTTCAGCTCCTGGCGAAGCTTTTTGAGAAGCTTGTCCTCCACAGTGTCTTTTTTTTTTCTTGTGGGCTGCTTGTTCTGCAACGAGTGATTTCAAGAAAAAAAAATCAGCAAGTTTTTGCAAAATTTCGAAAGACGTTGCGAACGTCGCTGTTGAAGCCGCAGGATCACAGCGTGGTTCATGTTCCGAAGTTCCGCGATTATAAGCTGCGCTATTGTAAACTCATTTCCTTGACGTCACACTTCGAGCAGAAGAAGCTCTTGTCGAAAAAATAATCAGCGACGGACTCACCCGGTCTGTGTCCGCCGGAGCATCATCTCGTAGAGTGCGAATCGTCATCATCGGGGAACACCATCTGTAGTTCTTCAGCCCATTTCGACCAAGTTTCCAGTCGCTTCCCGGTCGTTGGATGCCACTCAAGCCGTCCCGCTCACCTTCGATGAAGCAACAGCGAGCGTTATTTCATCGCTCCACCCGGACTGCGTTGCGCCGCCACCGTGTTGATATGCGCCTCCCAGTCCCGCGCACTTCATGGCGCTCGCTGCCGACGACGAGTCAGAGAAGGCGGGAATGGACGCCGTCAAGTCTGGCATCGCGGTCACCGATGCGAAGCCCGGTTGCGACGCCAGGGTCCGTACGAGCTCACGGTCCGCGGCCATGGCTGTGCTTTCTCGTCGAGTCAACGGGAACACTGAACGGCCTCTCGTCGGTGGCGGAAACAATGGACGCGCACCACCGCCCGCGAAGAAGACTCACGTTCGTCGGCGTGAACGTGGCTGTCGCAGCCACCACTGTTCCGGGGAGGCTCAGCGGTAATCCCACTTCGGAATGCTAAAGTTTTCGAAGTAACATCATCGAACGTTCATAAAAAAAACTGGTTTATTTAAAGACAACAAAACTGACGGCTGATCAATCCGGCACCATCTGGATGATTGTATGGGTATGGATACTACTGCGGCACCTTGCAACGCACTTTGTAACGGGCGGTAGCTTGCGCCACCTAGCTTAAGTCTAAAAAGCGACGTATTTGCAAACGTGGTCGGTCACGCTCGCGACTGATAGAAATACCAAGAACTCAAACGCGTCACGACAGCAACAGACCCCAAATCATTCGAATTTTAACACTGCAATGAAACCACGCGGAGCTCTCAGACGCAGACACGATGAAGCTTGTTTTTTCTGCGTCGACGAAACTCAGGAGCATCGATTTCGCGACCCGGTGCACCACTACACAAACTGCACTGCTTTATAATCCGACTGAGAACTATCGACGACAGAAGATTGCTCGTCGATGTTGGTGGGGCAAATAACACGTAGCACTGATGATTAAACGATGGAATCACAGACGTAGTCGGTCATGCTCGCATATTTGTTGATTGTCACCAAGCAATCACTTTCTTTGTACGCGGTGTTCGGATTCATCCGCCAAGCGCCTGACTTTTGCGGGTTGCGATGTGATATCAGCCTCCCGAAGCTGGTGGATCAAACGGTAATAGCGTATCTCACTCGCTGTTGCAGGCTGCTCACCGCGTCCGTGTAACCAGAACGAACTGGAAACGACAACAACTACGCTGAGACTGCAGCGGCTACCTTTCATATTCCTGAAGATATCAACTAAACGTACCTTTCACAGTTTTTCTTGCGCTCTTGTGAGGGGTAACCACTGCGTCAACGCAACTATTGTTGTCGTTTCCAGGCGGCTCATTTCTTGATCGCCACGCCGGGAAGCTACGCGTCCACAGCGTGTGCGCAACTTATAATGGTCACTACACTCATTCTGGGACGGTGTAATCGCAGACGTAGTCGGTCACGCCTGCCACCGGAACGCTGAGAACTTGATCAGGGGGCTCACGTACAGCACTGAAACGCCACAGCGCTCGAAACAACGCGAGCTGCTGACGCCATTTCATGACACAGACACAGCGACGAAGCACAATGTTGTCCTCATTTCATGGTGAGCGCAGCTAAGCATACTCGGTGCATGCTCTGATTATCCTTTCAGCGCACTTCCATAGTAAACTTTTCGTTCACTAAAAGAAACCTTAAAGAGGCAACTGATAAGTCACTGCACGAATACTTACAAGATCCTTCCAGCTTACTTCCATAACGTTCTTCTAGTGCACTAAAAGATACCCAGGACAGGCTACTAGTAAGACGCTTTGCATGAACTTAGAAGCTACTTAGGTCTTAGCTAGTTTACTAAAAGTATACTATTACAGTACTTACTTCAAGCATACTAAGAAAGGACACTAATAGTACAAGCCTACTTCTGGCTAGCATCCTTTAAGGACAATTTTAGTATACTTCTTGAAAATGAGTATCTTAAAAGACCGTAAAGTATACTTAAAGTAACCTAGTTTTCGCTAAGGGGTCACAGGGGTAAACTTCGCGAGAAGCCGCGTTGTCAGTGTTTCGAACAATGTGAAACCGGCCGGGTCAAATTTAGATCAACAAGAACGCATTGCTCTTAATGAGTTGAAGTCAGAAAGCTCCATCATGACTTTAAAGGCCGACAAAGGAAAAGGAACCGTTGTGCTTGATAGGGATGACTACATGAAGAAGATGTATGAAGTTATAAATGACAGTCGCTATTTCGTGAGGCTATCAAGAGGTCCCGCTGCTAAGTCCGAAAGAGAGTTAGCTGACCACCTTCAAGAGCTGAAAAAGAAAGGACGCATCAGTGATGACCTATACCGTCATCTCTTCTCCTTTCACGCCGCGACACCCAAGATGTATGGACTCCCCAAAATTCACAAACCGGGTTGCCCCCTACGCCCGATTGTATATGTTATTGGTTCATCCACTTACAGCCTTTCCAAATATCTGGTTATGATTCTAAGCCCTCTTACGGGAAACAATGAGTTTAGCGTCCGGAATTCCCGTGACTTTGTTGAACTTATACGCGCTCAGACCCTGCTACCGCACGAGGCTATGGTATCCTTTGATGTGATTTGATTATTTACGAATGTCCTCAACGCCCTGGCGGTTGATGTCGCCCGTGACCGGTTGTTGGCAGACCAGTCGTTGTCCACTCGCACAACCCTCCTTGTTGATGACGTTATACTCCTTTTGCGTTTTTGTCTCAACCAGTGTAATTTTAGTTTTAATGGGGACATATATCATCAGGTCAGCGGATGCCCTACACACTGAAAATTTTTACACCCTTATTCGTGTAAATGGCTCGTCCTCTGGCTAACGCCTTTATTCGTGTAAGGGTGTTAGCCGCCGGAGGTGGTGAAAATCGTGTTAACTGCTAACACCCTAAAAACAATATGGCG
Organism: Ixodes scapularis; assembly: GCF_016920785.2. Taxonomy (NCBI): domain Eukaryota; kingdom Metazoa; phylum Arthropoda; class Arachnida; order Ixodida; family Ixodidae; genus Ixodes; species Ixodes scapularis. Next base: position 169,563,655 of record NW_024609846.1, on the reverse strand, counting down.
GCCAGTATGCGACAGGCGATACGAGCCTGGCAAGCCGTACCCGGCTTCTCGCCGGAGCAAGAGCATACGGCTCGCACGCTCGTTTGGTGTCATCTGTAGGCGCAAAAAACTTTCCAAACATCTCTATGTCCAAGCGCCAACACCGCAAATAATACGAGTAAGGCCGAAACCGCTGGAGAATGAACAGCCAAAACTGTCGCCGAAGTCTCGCTCGGACTGCTCAATGCCGGTCGCATTTTCATCGCATCAGAAGCGCTTATAAAGAAGGGATAGCTTTACAAAACACTGACACGCTGGCTTTATTGAACAAAACGCCCACTTGCCGTGGACGACAAGTTGACAACGAATCGCTCCGACACCCTGTCGACAGCGGCTAGGAGGTATCGCACTCGCGCTCCGTGTGGCTCTCGATTAACTATTGCCTGTGCTCACCTCTGTTACGTGCGTTATCCACTCATGAACGTTTGTGCGTGAACAGCGGCATTCAGCACCTAGAACACGCGCTGGGGAAGCCGCCTAACCTCCTTTGTTGCAATCAGGCAGCATAACACGACGACACAGCTACCAGCGGAACCGAAAAACTCGGAGCGATCAACACGACGGATGGACTAATGGCATCCAGCCCTCTAATAGTTATAGATCACCAACCGCCACACTTTTCAAATTGGGCGGCGACAACCCCCATCTAGCGACAAAAAAAAAAAGTGATCAACTTTTGAAAAAAGAAAACGGCAGTTTTTTTGCTGCCCAGCGCGCGGTTACATTCACTTACGACATGGACATACACACAACACTGTACATACACACGGGCATACAAGCACTGATCAACTGCACAATACACAACGAATAGTACGTACATCCTACTTATACAAACCAAGTGCCCCGAGCGGTATATATGCCCTCCTATTTCGCGCATCGGTTAGCCCAGTGACCACGCTAGTCTTAATCAAGATATAAAAAGATTACGCCAATTTTATTTTTCAATATTTTTTCTGCATTTGTCTTAGGCAGGTACACATATCCCTTAATAACTTCTTACAGCATAATGTATTATAATGATACGCGCCTAACTTCTAGTAACTCAACGTGAGTGACGAGAAAAAAAAAATCGTGTGAATTCTGTCTGGCAACCACACTCGCGGCGTGGTTGCTATGGCGACGCTGTCGGTACGCGCGCCGGCAGCCGTCCAGCTGGTTCGGCCGTTCGGTTACGGCCGAGTGCGCGAGTCCACGGTGAACGCCATGAACGCAATCGAGAAAACAAAGCGTCGACTACTGAAGCTGTACGTAATCGAGTTTCCGCCCGTTCGCTGCCGAATTCTTCGTAGTCTTCTTCCGCCCGCTCGAAAGGGAGCAGCCTACCAGTCCGATTACCGCCGTGGCTTCAGTGGCTTCATCTTCGGAGGGAACTGTCAACTGAATTAGTTCCAAAACGCGGGTGCATCAGGCAGCGCAACGTGGCGCGGTCCACGCACAAAGTCGGTAAGTAAACAAAACACTCAACTGGGTTCGAGCTCCACCCCTGCCCGTTTCGATCTGGATGAGCATCGTACCGGCGTGCGGTCGTGTATCACTACTGCGTGATGCACGTTAACAGGCTAGCGGTTGTACCGCACTGGCTAAATTTCTCATCTACAGCTGGGAGACTCGTCGCCCCTGTGAGGCAGACCAAGTTCTAGGCTGTATAAACACACACACAACCCAATTATTATTAAACACTCAATGCCGTTCCATTCTTTTTTTTTTTTTTTATTTACGGGGGCGCGCGGTGTTTCTGGGTGGCTCAAGGTATGGGAAAGCAACCGGAAAAATCGGCGCCTGATCGAACATGGGGTGAAAATTTCAAGGCGTATCGTATGCAAACGACAGCGTTTGCCAGCGGAAGACTCGGTCGTCCGTGGCGAACGCATTGTTAGTATATTTAAGGATAATCTAGCTGCAAAAGAAAGGAGCGCCTTAAAATTTCACAGGGTAAAATACACTGCTGAGGAAACGACGCCCCTTTGCGTGCAGGCGCCGATTTTTCCGGCAGAGTTTAGCGCGCTGTGAAATGCAGTGTGCATTTAGGGAGAGTTTTGGCATAATATAATGTTGCTCATTGGAAATAAAAAAAAGAAATGCTGGCATCATACGTTTACACACTCTTAGTTATTTTTGGAATCTTAAGTACCCTTTTTGTGGCAGGTATTGGACGCCAGCACATTTTACGTAGGAACGAAGGGTGGAATCCGGCCAATTCCCTTCCACATTAACATCAAATGAGTGCTGTGAAAGCAAAGAAGAAAGTGAGGGTGAAACAGTTCCTGCAGTAGTAAGTGCCAGAAACAAGAAAAGTGCCCCGAAGTGGAAAATATACTCCCTTGAAAAGGATCCAAAAGAAATAGAGGTCATCAGGTATACCGCCGAGCGTCACAGACCTGGACACCCCTGTTGGAAAATATCGATGATGGAAAGATAATGGAAAAGGCTCATACAAGCGTAACCGTAATATGGGACATCCTATACAAGCGAAAAGGCAGCTCCAGTATAGTGGATTACGGCGGAACGATACAGATAGGCGGAACCATACAAGCGTGTCGTATTATGGGACGTCCTATACCGGCGTAGTGGATTATTGCGGAACCACTTAGGCGGACGGAACCATACATGGATAACGTAATATGGGACATCCTATACCAGCGAAAAGGCGATACCGGCATGTTTGAGCCATATGGCTCCAACGTGGTGGTTTCGCCTTTTCACTGTTGTACACGGCAATTTAGTTTTAAGCTTTACATATATGTTTAGAAAGGTCGTGAAAGCTAAATTAATGCGATTTGTGCAGGCGAGTTATATGGCCAGGCGTACGTAGTATAGGGACCTAGTCGTAACGATCAGTCAGATAATTAAATACAATTTGTTAATTAACTTTTTAATTAGTGAAAATGAAACTATGGTTTCTATTGGAAACTTGCTGAGTCACTGAAAACCACAAAATCAACTCTTTTTAGAAGGATATAATGCAGGGGTAGCATTTTACGCGTTCTGTAAAAATGCTTTATTTGGACGAGTTTCTAGGTTTCAGTTTCTTATCAGAGCTCATCTTTGCGCCCACGGTCCTGTTCCCCAGGGGCTTAGACGCGCAACACACGTGCGCCTTGCTTCCCTCCATCCTACGAGGGAGGCGAGGGGGCGGCTTCGCACTGCGGCCACCGGGCAGCAGGACCGTAGGTGCAAAGATGCGCTCTGGTAAGAAACCGAAGTCTGGAAACGCGTCCAAATTGACCATTTTTTTAGAACACCATAAAATGCTGCTTTTCTCTTATATCTTCACAAAGAAAATTGATTTAGTGCGTTTTGATGATGCTTAGAAGTTTCTAATTGGAACCATGGGTCTATTTTCACTGATTAAAAATTTCAGGAACATACTATACTTAGAGAGAGGCTGAAGCGGTTTTGTATTTGAGAAAACACTTTTAAATCTTCTTCATTTGACCTCCAGAATCTCAAATATCAAAATTATTTGCCAATTTAATTAATCGAGGCTGCATAGAGTCATTTTTAAAGCGCTTTGAAAGCACTTCCCTAGAGAGCGACGTCACAAGAGCAGCTTTCAAAATCTTTGTTCACGCATCTTCAGCGCCTATGAAAGCTATGCACGCACATGCTATTTTTTAAAGGGGCAGAAAAATGTGTCACGACTGGTGCCAATGCGGGAGAATATACCTAGAAAACTTGCGACTGGACGCGCGGCCCTTAAGCGACACACACTTGGCGGCTGAAAGGTCTTCTTACGATGTCACTATTGGTAGGATGTTTTTTTTGTGTTTTCTCACGTTTAGTTATATCTTTGTGGAAAACGAACGGGATATTCAGATTCGCGAGATAAAACCACGCGAGAATGAACCTCCATCTAGTTTTCTGAAAGAAGTCCGGCACATCTCTGTAATAAGCCGACTGATCATTACAAATTAGTCTTTTATACCATGCCGCCCTGGCCATATAACTCACATGTACAGACTGCGTAAATGTAGCTTTTACAGCTTTTTTTTTAAAAATCTGTAAAATATACAAAAAAAAAACACTCTGTAGAATGTCCCCCAATACAATATGATTGTATGCTTCCTTTCTCGCTTGCATTGTTCAAGAAAGACTTGTGGATATCCAGCGTTTCATTGGAATGCCGGATGTCAATGAGTCTCTACATCAGTGAGTGGTTTCAAACAATTATGATGTTTGCACACCAGTAAGCTCTTATCTGAGGCTCACCAGGAGCACTAAGAGCAGAGGCAAAATGTCGTGACCTGGTAAATTTGGTTGCAGGTATTTATTTTTAGAACTGCATGCAGCAAAGCTTAACTTTGCTCAAAAGAAGATAATTAAAAATTCAATACTGAACAATGGTGTCCCTTAAGCTGTCAGACCAAACTCCCACTCTTGTCACTCGGGAGTTCCTAACTTGTGCGTAGAGGATCAGCACAACCCAGATTTGTGCTGCAAGCGCACCTGCAATATAAAAGTTGAAAAAACATGAGATGAAATATGAGACAATTACAATTCTCTGAAATGAGAAAATACAGTACAGCTCTCAAAGAGGAAGATGGGAGGGTATGCCCCTCCTTCCCCTCCCCTCCTCCTCTTCTGCTCCCTCCGATTTAGGGGGAAATTTCCCCACTAAATTTAGCGGGTTAAGTTTCCCAATAAATTTAGCGCGGAAATTGATGTCACATAACCTCAACACAAATGCAGTTTTTCCGCTAAAAGTAGCGGGGAAAATGACGTCGCATGACCGTGTCACGTCATCCATAAAAATATTCAGTTTCTCAGCTAGACTTAGCGGAAATATTAACGTCACATCACCACAACATTAATTCAATTTCCTGCCAAGTTTAGTTAAACGGTTACGCCGACAGCGACGCCGCGAAACGCGGAAACGGGTGCTCACACCTGCGCTAAAAACTAAATGCATCAGGTGAAATAAAGTGAACATTAGATATACTGTAAGAAAAAGAAGAGAATCTAAGATACCGTTCTCAGATCCTTCCTTTTGTCCGTTCTCAAATGTTTTGATATCAAGAAATGTTTATCTCTTTATTCATACCCAGAGAACCCGTCCCAGTTTCAGCATGAATGCAATAAATCAATGCAGACTAGACCTAGTAAACTATAATGCACATAAAAATGAATGTTTGCCACGTAGTCATGTATCAGTCAGTGGCTCAGATCTCAAAATACATTTGTATTGAGGAACATTCTTGAATAAAACTTCTGGGCTTCGAATTCAACAGTTTGTACTTCCATAAGGAACACTGTATGGCACTGATTTTTTTTTGTTTTTTGTGACACATCAGAAACAGCACAACACTGTCATCCTTGCATACCTAACAAGAATTTGTATTTTTTTTTTAGCATGGCATGTGCTATTTTAATGCCCATACAGCCTCCTTTAACAAAATTTCCTTTGTATAGCTTTTTATTGGTTCTTATTTAGCTCGCACGACAGATTCGGTACCTTGAATTCTCACTCGGCATCAACAGTTTTATATATTAATGTAATAGCGAAAGACAAGATGAATGGACTTGAGTACGGTTCAACAAGCACAGATGTTGAGAAAAGTACTGAGGAAAACTCAAATGTCAAAATAAAAATAAGCTGGAATGTGGATACAATTATGGACATGGTCATGAATACAGTTAGGAGATTCAATATAAAGAATATGTGTTAGACGCACGCTCAAAGAAACCTGTTGCATCATTATTCATTCAAATTACTTTGCAGAACCCAGCGCTGCAGTCTCAGGTGGAAGTTCGCTGGATGAGTCTACTGAAAATGAGTGTAGACGGAAAAAGCAGTTTGATCTGCGATAATGAGCATTACATAAGTGACATGTCATTATTACTGTTACAGTGCCGAATGTTCCAAACTGTCAGTCGCATCATTCTGTGAATTCCCTCCGTACATTACAGGGTTTGGCTCTTTCGAATGCTTTGCGAGAAAAATGATGAACTGGAAATATCTAGAGTAGTTCTAGAAAAACTATTTCCAGAATCTTATCTCAGCATCGCAAAGAATATAAAAAGTTTCTAAAGACAAGGTTAGTGCAGGAGTTGAATAAACTAAATACTTTGTTTTTCGAAACCATCTTGCCGTAGTAAACGTATGAAGCTCCCCTAGGTAGAGCTAGTCATTACGGATGATTGTGCCCATTGCATACCATAAAAATTTAATTTGCGACCTACAATATTTACAAACTCAATTAACTCTGAATAAGTGGACCACTTGGCATTAAAGATTGGCCTCACCATGACTGTCTGCCAACATCTACATAATAATTTTCATGAACCTATGTATTTCAAGAAAATAATTGGTGCGAGCTGCTTACAACACAATAGCACTTTTTAACGAGTGCTGATTGTTGGGCAAGTTGGTACGGTACGTTAGAAAACATAATTGCGCTTTGAAGACGGGGACATAGGAAGGACAGACACCACCGAGTGCTAACTTTCAACTGATTTAATTCAAGAACCTCAGCGTAAAAACACACTGCGTCACCGCACCACATCTCAACCAATCCGTGGCCCTGCCACGGACCGCAAGTACGCCAACTCCTTATCCGCCAAGTCAATTGACGCCACACTGACACAACACGTGCCAGAACTATTTATAGCATCAGCCTCCATAATCTCTCTAACAGTCATATCTTTGTGCCTAGCAAGAACAGTAGACAAAGCAAATAATGGTTTGCACTCGCAGTGATGATCTGTCGTGTCACTGTCATGACTGAGGGTACAAACAATTATTTGCTTCGTCTACTGTTCTTGAGAGGCACAAAGATAGGACTGTTAGCGAGATTATGGAGGCTGACACTATAAATAGTTCCGGCACAAGTTGTGTCAGTATGGCGTCAATTGACTTGGCGGATAAGGAGTTGGCATACTTGCGGTCCGTGGCAGAACGGATTGGTTGAGATGTGGTGCGGTGACAAAGTTCGTTTCTACGCTGAGGTTCTTGAATTAAATCAGTTGAATGTTAGCGCTCTGTTGTGTCTGTCCTTCCTATGTCCCCATCTTCCAAGCGCAATCATGTTTTCTATCACACTTTTTAACACTAATAGAAAGCCTGTAGTGGGCCACAACTTAAGCAGTTTTCACTTCATTATGAAGAGCAATTACACATATGTGAACCATGAATATAGGCCTGCACTGAATTTTTTTCTTAAGCTGAACGTGCAAGTTCCTGTTTTTTTATATTTCACATGCCCCGACTGCTGGGTGTGGTAGGGACATAAGATTGATGACACCAACGAAACACAATGATTATTTTAAGAATTTGTTTGGGTAAAGCACGAACAAGGCGATCTGCGGGAAGTTATTTCTGTGACACCGTCGAACCTACATCCGCGGGCTTTAAGTTCACATGTTAATCATGTCTGCAGACTCCTTTTTGTAATTGGAACTCCATCCAACCCAATATTTGAATATGTTTTTTTGCATTTTAGGCTTAGTAGTGCTTTTGCTGTTCTAGTAATAGGTAAGAAAAATGCTTATTTCAAGTGGCATACCTAACACCTGGTGGCACGAGGACTCCCCTGTCGTGACGCTGATCGAAAGTCATAGGCAGGGAGATACTGCGATGCTCTTGTTGCTGGGATTATCTCCCCCATGGTCCTGGCCAGACCACAGAAAAAGATTGAGTCCAAGCTTGTGGCCACTAGGATCTCCAGATCTTGAGGCACCCAAGTAGCTGAAAATAAAAACAAATCACAATCAAGTACTTGGCAGAGCTACATTAGAATGGCTAGCATATTCTTTCATGATCAGCACATAGATCCTCTTATTTTAGTCACAGTCACCCCCCAGGACAAGGCCACGTAGGCGTTAAAATGATGGGCACCGAATTAAGGCGAATGATCAAATGCATTCATTTAACCCTCTTTCGCCCCAACCTGAGAGACTTCTGTCAAATATTCACATTCAACTGTAAAGACTACAAATAAAACTACTACTGCAATGCAGAGCCGTATAGTCTGTTCTCAAATGTTTTGATTTTAAGAAATGTTTATATCTTTATTCATACCCAGAGAACCCCTCCCAGTTTCAGCATGAATGCAATAAATCAATGCAGACTAGACCTTGTAAACTATAATGCACATGAAAATGAATGTTCGCCACATAGTCATGTATGAGTCAGTGGCTCAGATCTCTAAATACATTTGTATTGAGGAACATTCTTGAATAAAACTTCTGGGCTTTGAATTCGACAGTTTGTACTTCCATAAGGAACACTGTATGGCACTGATTTTTTTTGTGACACATCAGAAACAGCACAGCAGTGTCATCCTTGCATACCTAACAAGAATTTGTATTTTTTTTTTTAGCATGGCATGTGCTATTTTAATGCTTATACAGCCTCCTTTAACAAAATTTCCTTTGTAGAGCTTTCTATTGGTTCTTATTTAACTCGCACGACAGATTCGGTACCTTGAATTCTCACTCGGCATCAACAGTTTTATATATTAATGTAATAGGGAAAGACAAGATGTATGGTCTTGAGTACGGCTCAACAAGCACAGATGTTGAGAAAAGTACTGAAGAAAACTCAAACGTCAAAATAAAAATAAGCTGGAATGTGGATACATTTAAGGACACGGTCATAAATACAGTAGCAGATTCAATGTGAAGAATACGTGTTAGACGCACACTCAAAGAAACCTGTTGCATCTATATTCATTCAAATTACTTCGCAGAACCCAGCGCTGCAGTCTCGGGTGCGAGTTCGCTGAATGAGTCCACTGAAAATGAGTGCAGACGGAAAAAGCAGTTTGATCTGCGAAAATGAGCATTACATAGGCAAGTGACATGGCATTATTACTGTTACAGTGCCGAATGTTTCAAACTGCCAGTCGCATCATTCTGGAACTCCATCCGTATATTATAGGGTTTGGCTTTCTCGAATGCTTTGCGAGAAAAATTATCAACTGGAAATGTCTAGCGTAGTTCTAGAAAAACTACTTCCAGAATCCTAACTCAGCATCGTAAAGAATATAAAAAGTTTCTAGAGATAAGGTTAGTGCAGGAGTTGAATAAACTAAATACTTAGTTTTGCGAAACCATCTTGCCGTAGTAAACGTATAAAGTTCCCCTAGGTAGAGCTAGTCATTACGTATGATTGTGCCCATTGCATACCATAAAAATTTAATTTGCGACCTACAATATTTACAGACTCAACCAACTCTGAATAAGTGGAACACTTGGCACTAAAGATTGGTCTCACCATGACTGTCTGCAAACATCCACATAATAATTTCCATAAACCTATGCATTTCTAGAAAATATTTGGAGCGAGCTGTTTAAACTGCCATAACACTTTTTAACACTAATAGAAAGCCTGTAGTGGGCCACAACTTCAGCAGTTTTTACTTCATTATGAAGGGCAGTAACAAATATGTGAACCTTAAAACTAGGCCTGCACTGAATTGCTTTCTTAAGTTGAACGTGCTATGCTCGGTTCAATATATTATCTTTGCAGAGCTGACAATGTGCAAGTTCCCATTTTTTTATATTTCAAATCTCCCGACTGCTGGGTGGGGTAGGTACATAAGATTGATGACACCAACGTAACACAATGATTATTTTAAGAATTTGTTTGGGTATAGCACTAGCGAAGCCATCTGCGGGAAGTTATTTCTGTGACTCCGTCGAACCTACATCCGTGGGCTTTAAGTTCACATGTGAATCATGTCTGCAGACGCCTTTTTGTAATTGGAACTCCATGCAACCCGAGATTTGAATGTTTTTTACATTTTAGGCTTAGCAGTGCTTTTGCTGTTTCACTTCAAGAATAGGTAAGAATGCTTATTTCGAGTAGCATACCTAACACTTGGTGGCATGAGCACGCCCTTGTCGTGATGCTAATCGAAAGTCACAGGCAGGGAGATACTGTGATGCTCTTGTTGCTGGGATTACCTCCCCCATGGTCCTGGCCGGACCACAGAAGAAGATTGAGTCCAAGCTTGTGGCCACTAGGATCCCCAGATCTTGAGGCAACCAAGTAGCTGGAAATAAAAACAAATCACAATCAAGTACTTGGCAGAGCTACATTAGAATGGCTAGCATATTCTTTCGTGATCAGCACATAGATCCTTTTGCTTTTATACTTTGTACTTGTACCTATTAAAAAACTGCTCCTTCACAGCCACAGTCATAGACACACCCCAGGACAAGGCCACACAGGCCTTGAAATGATGGGTACTGAATAAAGGCGAATGATCAAATGCATTCATTTAACCCTCTTTCACCCCAACCTGGGAGATTTCTGTCAAATATTCACATTTAACTCTAAAGACTATAAAAAAAAACTACTATTGCAATGCAGAGCCGTATAGTGGGAGAGTTTAGCCAGTGGGTGTGGTGACAAAGGTGGCGGAAAGGAGGAAAGGGAGGAGAGCGCCGAAGGAGGGAGAGAGAAGGCAGCAAAAAGGAGACGACCACTATTTTGACGCAACGCTGTTGGCGCGGAGCACTGTTGAGGCTATGTGTCGTCTGCTACTGGCTTAATTCATTTTTGCCTTTATAAAACTTTGCGTTTAAACATGGAGAAACTTCTTTCTTTAGGTTTTTAAGCCACCGAGGAATAACAATATATTATTTTATTGCCAGAGCCTGCCAAATAAAAGCAAAGGGCAGGTGTCTGGATGGAAAGAGTTTAGTTGGCGCACCAAGAGGCTAACCAATAAAAATGGGTACCACTCTGCGCAAAATGCCTAAAAAGCGTGCATCTCAACTTGACACTAACAGCGGCATACACTATCTATTTTACTGACTAAAGGGTACTAGATCATTATTTCCAGCTAACTAGTCAAACTAGATATTCTTGCCGACTTGCTTTTTAGGAAAATTTTTAAATTTACAAGAACTATTAAGACAACAGCTAAAAAAAAGCAATGGCAAAACCAACAATCGAATTCGCCTGCTCTCCAGTAGCACGACATCTATAGAAGGCAGACCTGCAGAATGAGCAAGCAGTCTAAAAAAGAGTATGTCCCATGTATAATTTGTTTCCATGCTGCAAAGCAAGTGCTGGAAAGAGGTTTCACGACATTAACAAAATTTCTCGCAATCAGTTGAGAACAAGTTAGAGCAGCGAACTTGTCCTTGCCCTTGGCATAACGTCTTAGTGTTGCCCATGGAAACTCAAATAAATTTGTAAATAAAAACAAAAAAAACTAACCTTTATAAAAAAAATCTAGCTTTCGCAAAGAAAAGTTATCTTGAACAAAATATGCGGGATACGGTTGTACAGCATCCATTTCTGTGCTGAACCAATTTTGAGGCAAATCTGCGACAATGAAAAGAAAACGCCCGAGTACATTAGGGAAAGACAGAAAGGATGCATACCTACAAGAAAAAAATTTAGAACGACCACGGGCAGGAACCTCTGGTGAGGCTCTCGGAGTGACTCCCTGCAATGGGCCTGCGCAGACCAGAGAACAAGATCGGTCAGAGCTTGCAGCCATAAGGTGCTTCATACCATGAAGTTCCAGAAGTAGCTGCAATTGGAAGCAAAGTGCATTTCATTTCTCTGCAGAATGGAGAGTTTAATAGCTAGTATGCATTCATAAGGTGATACAGTCACGAATGCAGATTTTTCAATGCAGCACTATATCACCAAATTGTTAACCGTGCCGGGCAACACTAAAAACCGAGAGCATTATTCCAAACTATCTCAGTTTAAAGTTAACCACGGCAGAAGCTGCAAGCCATGTGACCTTCAAGTTGGACGCCATGGTACGTCGAGCTTATAATCATGTGTCACACTGTTTTTGCTGCAATGGCTTGTAGTGTAAAAAGTGGTCCAGCTTAAAGAGATGCAAAGTATAGACGTTTGTGAGTGGGGCCCTGACCTAGTCTTGAGCTACATTGCGAGGAAGGACGTTTCAACCGGGATGTTTGCTGCCTGTATCCACACAACCAGCTTGTGGACAGCGATTGCTCGAGCCGAGTACATGTCCTCGACAGTGCCATTATTTGACAAGCAGTTTTATGAATGTTAAACATGACTGACTTACAGAGAGACTGCATCTCAACGACTAATGACTTGGGATACCTAACTGAATACTGATATATTAACTGAATGCAAAACAAATTACCTGGCAGGCATTAAATTTATCAACAAGGTGGGTCGACTCCGCATTAAGTTGGAGTCGATGCGTCAGGCACGTAGCCAGGATTTTGTTTCAAGGGGGGCCCACTCATAACAAAATGCTGTATGAGGGGGAGGGGGGAGAGGAGGACCCATGCAAAATGGAAGATATCGGGGGGGGGGGGGGGCCGGGCCTCATAAGCCTCCCCCTGGCTACGTGCCTGCGATTCGTAATAGGACAATACAAACAAAGATATGCCTTACAATTCCTCTTGCACCCCCAAAATGATGTGTTTTTGAAGGTAAGATATACAATGTTCTTGATTCAGAAAGTGCCTCAGCTGTACAAATGCATATGCAGTAAGGGCACTCGCCAAGCCTATTCTCCTCAGCTCTGTGCAGGTTAAGCTAAGTTAGAGTATAGAGGTACACGCTCACTGACAGCATGAGGAAGGCAGGGAGAAGTCTCCGTTGTTCCACCACCAGCCCGTCTGCTACCTTCGATGACGTTTCAGCACCTCATGAGCCTGGAGCGAGCACATCTGTCCAAAGTGGGGTAAAAAGCACAAGCACGTGCTGGAGGACGCCCAGCCATTCTCTTTTTGTCATCGGCTATTCTACATATTTTAGTATGACATATTTTTAAGTGAGAAAAAGTATTGCAAATATGCAGTCCAACTTTGACCATAATACAGAAGTCTGATAAAGATAACAGTTGCCATTCACCATTTTCCAAATAAGTGGTCCCATGTATTGGAACATCTACAAATGTGGTGCGTGAGTGGGTTCAGGACTGAGACGCTAGAAAACGAAGCGCTCACAAGGCTTGTCTGGCCCTTCCAACCATGCGGGTACATTCATCGCAAATCCCCGATTTTTAGACAAAATGATTTAGAATGAGCAAATCTTGTCTACGCCCGAGGTAGAACATTGAATTGTGATTCCCCCATATTGTGCCAACCATCCTTCAACCTGCGGTACCACCTGCAAATGAACTATGTTGCGCTGCGGCACGCGTACTTCAGGGAAAACCACTGCTCGTGTTGAAGACGACATCCCACATTGTACAGGCAACAATGTTTAACGAACTAAAACAAAATTGATATCATTCAATAGACACAGATAGGCTCACAAAGTGTCGACACCATGATTGTTGTTGTTGGTTTTACTCTTGCATACAAACAAAAGTGACTTCCTCTTTCCTCCGATGTACAGTAAAACCCCCTTATCTTCGTGGCCCCTATTTCTTCTCGAATCGGTCACAGATCACATAATCGCAGCCACTGAATTCTGCAAAATTAAAGGCCGCGAAAATTAAAGGTTCGCCAACATTAAAGAGTTTACTGTTCTTCCGTGTGTCACATGATGTTAACATTTCAAGGAGGCTGAAGGTATTGGTTTAAGAAAAAATTGACCTATAAAAAAAATGCCCTTCTCCAGGTTAGGCACGCGAGGTTCTTTTGCACTACCTATAAGGCGGCAAGTTTGTTTCGGCAGAGCTTTTGGTTAAACGGAGTCACAAAAGTAGCTATACTTGGAGTCAACTATTTTGTGCTGCATTATAAAGCTAGAGTAAATTCCACTGTGCTTCTGCACAGCACTGCTTGTTGCGAGAGCATATGTGGTTTAGTGTTGCATCCCATTTGCATGATCTAGAGAAACTAGCACTAGCAGAGTTGGAGCACTCAAAAAAAAAAAAAAAAACACACACAGCCGATTGTGGAAACATTGAGAGATGCACACATGCGAACTGTGCATTTCTTAAAAGTGGATTCCAGCAAAGGTAAAGACAATATGTATACTTACGGCGGCCATACTTGCCTTTCCCAAGCATGACCACATTTCCCTCGGTAGCACCATCCAGTAAGCAACAGCAACACGCCCATGAGACGCCGCCGACTCATGGATTGAATGACGACCCGCCTGAGGTCTTGGAAGGAGATCCGGAACACTGCTTTAGGCCAGATGTGGTATCTGGAGGGGGCAGGGACTAAAAGTAAAAATTAACAAATTTTTCTGAAGCGCTACATTCCTATAGCATAAACTCTAGGATAGCAGTATCATTTTTTTTTTGAGGTCAGTGATGCATTTTAGTTAAACACAAATGGTTGGTTTATATGATGAACCAGCAGCCCCTATTTTCCTTAAGTGTAACGGAGTGTCTAACGTTACGTCCGACGGAACCCGAAATAAAAATTAAAGTTACGCCCAACGTAACTGTCAAGCATTCGAGTTGCGTCCGACGTAAACCAAAATAAAAATTAAAGTTACCGTATTTACTCGAAAATAGGTCGAACCCTATTTACTGGGTCCATAGAGAATAAAAAAAAAGTAATTCAAATATAGGTCGACTTTTTTTTTATTTTTAAGAACAGGGGAAATTTTGGGCAAAAGAAAGAAACAAACCTTTATTTACATCACTCTCAGCTAAATCACGGGGCGATGCCAAAAACTTCATCACCGTCAGAACTTCTGGACATGTTATCGTCGTCCGAAGCTTCTTCAGCTGGGTAGACATCCTCGCGTATTCGCAGCAATACTTCACTGACACCGTTGTAAAATGACGACAAGAAACGAAAGAAGGTGCGAAGCGACGGAAGACAAACTACAAAGACGCAAGCAAAGCCGCCGTGTCGCCATGAGCAACACGCGAGCCGAGCCGCCTCAAGCAACTAACAAAAGTAACTTTTTTTTTTTTTTTTTTTTTTTTTTTTTTTTTGTGCGCGTTTGCAAGGATGGAGGGTGAAGTGCGTGGCGCATCGCGTTCCTCTCCTTCCCCGTTGCCCAGCAAGGGGAACGCTAGAGGCGCGATGTCGACATCCGACGCCTGAGGAGCGGCACGGGCCACCGCGGGCGGCGAGCCATTTCGGTTACCAAAAGCTTTTTGAAACAAGAAGCGGCGCGGCTCTACGGCAACGCCGGCTCGGTGACTCGATAGCTTCATGCCTCCGGTAGGGTCGCAAAATTTGGTCGCGAATACAGGTGTCGAAATTCTTTAGTCACAATTTCCGAAAAAAAAAAAAAGAAAAAAAAAAGGTCGACTTATATTCGAATAAACACGGCCGCGCGACGACACACACATTATGAAAGCGATTGGTGCGAGCGACCAAGGCGATGAGCGACGTTTTCTAGAAGCCCAAGAACCGAGCGGCGCAAGCAGCGGGAGTGAGAAATCTTCGTCGCTCGGCGCCGGCACTCGTAGCTTCTCGCCGTCGCTCGTCTCGTTGATCGCTATATTGCTTACATGCCGTTCAGAAAGGCGCTCTAAGTGCTTAACATTGCATTGGGACCAGCCTCGCATCCAACCGTAACCAGTCTTGACTTTCTTTAAAGCCGCACAGGTAGAAGTTAACATCGTACATACATCGTTTTCAAGCATGGCTCCTCGTTCATTGCTCGATTTACATTTGCGGTAAATGACAAACCGCAATGAAGCACAATTATTCTAGTTCAAAATTGTCACGAACACTTGGCACGCATGCTTACACAGTAGCGCACCAAACGTAATTTAAAAGTAGAACGAAAACGGGACGAGATTCGCTTACCGTTTCACGGAGACAGACGCCTTCGGATCCCAGGCCTAAAGAACTCGGAAGTCGCCGGCGGTCCGGAGATCGGACGAGGCGAGCCGACCGCGCTGACCCAGGCCGACCACACCTGGTTGAACTATGAGAGGCGCCGTCGAGTTTAGAACCACAGACGCAGTAGAAACGGACCGCAAAACATCTGTCCCGTAACCGTAAACGAGCCAACGAACCACATCGCGCTATCTTCGCCATTGTTCGCCATCTCCGCGACGACCGGAAGTGGAAGCCGCGAACTTAGAAAAGCCGCGGCAGCGGAAGCACCGAAGCCACTGGGCGGAAGCCTTAAGTTTCGGTTTCGGTTTCGGTTTTCTCCAACGCCGGCTACGGTCGCTACGGTTGCGGGCTGGTGAGTTTGTGGCTGGTTGCGAGGACGCGAGGGGCCACGAAAAGTCGCCGAGTTTGCCGAGTACGAGCAACGGGCCGTTTGCCGCTGTCGACCGGCGATGCGGTATCCGCGGCTTGGTGTTACGATCGGTTTCTTGCCGTGCACGTTAACTCAAAGCTCGAAGTTCCGCAGTTCCGTTCCGGCACCAGCCGCACCACGTTTTCCGGTGCATCGCACGTGGAGTCCTTTCGACGCATTCAGTGAAAGTAAAGATCGTGTCCGCTGTCTTCGGTGCTGTGGAAGAAGTTGCGAGACGGAAGAAGCATCAAAACCAAGGCGTTTAGGACTCCAGGCCGGGCCGCCGGTTCACTCTGAACGAGAGGCGACGTGTGTGCCCACGCTTTGAGGAAGCCTCCGCGTTTCGCCGCGCCAGACCTCGCCGATCGCGACAGGACCAACCGGACCCCGAGTCCGAGAGGCTCTTGCGCAGCCAGGAACGGCACCGAAGTAGGAGCTGCTCGTTCTGCGCTACCATGCAGTGCTCTACAGTGCTCGGAGCTCTCGGGTGTCATTCGTGCTTGCACTGAAGCCATTGTGACCCCTTCGGACGCGCAAGTCGCACTTCGCAAAGGTTTGGACGGGGCCGCCCTCACCGAGCAGCTCCGCTATATTCCGCTTACTTATGATCGCAACAAAAGCTTGCGTTTGTTCTCGGGAAAAAAAATTGCGGGACCGCTCTCCGCGCCGCTGACGAGGTTGGCCGCCGCCATGTTCTCAGCTGTTCACTCGCTCCTGCAGCGAGCGCCTTGCGATTATCCTTCCCGTTCCAAAATGCGATGCGCTTTGCGCATTATGCCGTTTACATGATCATATATTGAATGCTACAACTGGATTCAATGCGACTAAGTCGCATTCATGTAAACGCGGCTTATGTTCTTTTTCGACATACATGGTGTATGTACGATACCGGTGGTGAACGATGGACGTTTTTGGTGGAAGATGGCGGTCGTCTTTCTGCATGTATGATTTAGTTATACCGGTGGTCCTGTGGTGTAAGCGTTTTGTTGGAAAGAAGGCGGTCGCCTACGTCATCGGACGCAAAATCATACCAGTCACACGGAATCATATCGGCAAGCAAACTGGCTGCCAGTATAGACAGACCCGGAGCCATAGCGGTGCCGGTATCTCCAGTTATGCAGAACGCCAAACCAAACTAGCTGCATACATAATACCAAGAAATTATGTTGGTGTCATACCAGAATTGTAAAAGCGGCAGGTTTGTTTCTTGTACGTTTTTCCAATAGGGACTCCATTTCAGTTTTTTAAATGCCTATGCCCTGATGAGCTGTTTACAGCGATATTTGAGGGGACCATCCTGTATTGAACTCAATGCCACCATGAACACCATTTTCGGGTTCTGGTCACACCTCCACGCAGGATGTCCTGCTTCAGATCAAGGAGGATATCCTTGACAGAATCTCCTGTACGACAACGCGGGCGGTCCTGGCCCTGGATATAAAGGGCGCCTTTGACAACGTCAGTCACACGCTGGTGTTCGAGAACTTGGCCTCAACTGGGTGCGGGCCCCGGATGTATGATTATGTGCGGGACTTCCTGAGCAACTGGATGGCCACCATCGGAATCGAGTCCACCCGCACAAGCACCATCCCGATACCGAGCAAGGGCAATCGGCAAGGCTCGGTCCTGTCACCCACCTTGTTACCTGGCGATGTGCAAACCGCCTCCTCTACTGGAACGGATTCCCCGGATGAAGCATACACTCTATGCCACTCTATGTGGACGACCTGACGATTTGGGCTACGTCGGGATCGGACAGCGGGAGGCAAGACTTCCTCGAAGAAGCCATTGAGACGGTGCAGAACTACCTCGAGGCCGGCAACCTCCAGCGCGCCCCCGATAAGTCTCAGCTGTTGCTCCTCCACGCGGGCAAGCCAATTCCCGAAGAAGAAGGCGGACATCCGCCTCACGTTAAAGGATGGTACCCCCGTGCCGGTGGTGAAGCGGGTTCGGATCCTGGGGCCTTCACCTCCAGCGGGGCAGAGCCAACTACACGGTCGACCGACTCGTCAAGACAACCACGCAAGTCATGCGCATGGTGAGAAGGATAACGAGTCACAGACACGGGCTCGAGGAGTCGGACCTGATCCGGCTGACCCAACCACTCGTCGTGAGCCACATTGCCTGCGCAAATCCGTATCTCAACCTGCTGTCGAGAGGTAAGGGCAAGATGGACGTGATTATTCGCAAGGGGTATTAGCTGGCACTGGGGGTGCTGCCTTACGCGTCGAACGCCAAGCTCCGGCGGCTAAGTGTAAACAACACCTTCCAGGAACTCATCAACATGCACCTAGCCAGTCAGTGGGAGCACCTGGCCCTCACACTGAGTGGGCGGCATGCCCCGAGCTCGCTCGGCATCCCCATCCCCGCATCGCAATGCGAGGCTATCCAGCTGCTGCTGGCCCTTTGGGACAAGATCCAGGTGGCACCAATCCCGTGGAAGCTGAACCCATCTTTGCATCCAGGTCGCTGGATGGCTCCCGGTCCCTTGATTCCGCTTGGTCCCGTCGTATAGCATAGGGCCCCTGGTAGCAATTGGTTGCTAGCCCACCATTTAAGCATACTCCAGCCTTTTTGTATGTAAAGCAAAACAATTACTGCAACTGAATACTTCTTACCTGACAATAATCATAGTTTGCACTGCTCAATGCCCTTCTGTTTTATCTAAAATACCGCAACTAAATAGTCCGAGTACTGGTCGGAGCACTGCGGTGCAGGTGAAGTTTCTACTTCACCTGTTGCCCTTCCGTTTTATCTAAAGTACCGCAACTAAGTACTCCGAGTACCGGTCGGAGCTCTGCGGTGCCAGGTGAAGTTTCTGCTTATAAAAAAGTGTCTGCCCAAAAGCTTGCTTCGGTACCACGAGCTGCAACAGGAAGCCTGATGCAGAGGCTTTAAGAGCAAGCTCCATGCTTTGAATGTAGCTAAACATGCGCGCTTGTGCAGTGCAACTGTCGTTCAGGAGAACGTGCTCATTCTTGGCATTTCAGTTTCACTTGCACTTAAAGGGATGTTGAACCGAAATCTGGATTCCATAAAACACGGCGGCAAAAGCGTGTAACAAGATGCTACAAACACCAAAACATCACTCATACAGCGATATTTTGAATGGATGACCTTATTTTTAAAAATAGGAGGCGCATTTGACAGATTTGTTTGTCTTGTTTCTCCGAGAAGGAAAGGGAACGACCTCGCGTCTTCTCCACCTCGCCGCCTTGAGGGGGCGAAGCAGAGAGAGGAGAAAACGAGATAACTCGACGTCACGCGCCTTATCGGCCTCGTTCAATCTCAACCTCTTTCTCGGAAAATACGGTCGTCCATTCAAGATATCGCCTTGTGACTACGAGTAGTGTTTTAGGGATTGTAGCGTCCCGCCTACGGCTTCTGCATCGTTTTCTGAAATCCAAATTTCGGTTCACCAGCCCTTTAAAGGGAAACGGAGTGTGGCAGCGATGGGATGATTTCTTGTGTCAGCCGGAGTTGCCTACCATTACCACTGTAGGGCAGCAAAGCCTACAGGCATGCAAGAGCGACTTTGAGAAGCGCTTTCGCAGAACAAGAGCTTGCGATAGAGCGTGTACTAGCTCGCACTTGTCGCCTTCGACCGCGCTGTTACCCTGGCAAGCCTTCGGCAACACCTTCAGAATGCCCGCATTCTTCAAGAAAGCCACAATGTTATGAATATACCACAACAATGCCTGGCTTTTATTTTTTTCTAAAAAAGAGCATTTATGAAACTTTGAAAATGCAGCAGTGCACGCTCATTACCTTCGGTACTGCTTAGTACGTGCTCACTCACGCTCACCTTATCCAGGCTGAAAAGCTTGTGCTCGAACGGGGCATATTGAACACTGGTGGTGTCTTTTGACTGAAGTAATATACAAAGTATGGACAGGAGTGATAAAGAAACACAACATTTAATGCCGGTCATCTCCACTTTTAAAAAGTATCTCAACGTGAGATTAATTTGACATTTCGTAGTAAGGGTGAGGAATTCCAGACAGGGTGACACAAACCGTTTTGATAAAAACGTAAAAACAAAATGTAACTACTCCATACAGGTGTCTAATACCTAGTTTGATGACTAGGAAACTACACGGAGGACTAGAGAAATGTGATGAATATAAACGAATAAAGCTGGTCATGAATTGAAGCATACTTAGGTATGTGAGCCACACAACTTGCAGCTGCCATCTCAAGAAAAACAAACAAAGCCTTTAATGATTTCGAAAGTCGGAACAATCCTGGCAGGAGTTTCACAGACTTTGGCGATTGCACTATGTGATCAGCAATCAGGCTACAGGTGCTTTCTTGACTGTATTAATCACCTTGATTGCAACTGGCCGTAGCTGTGAGTAGATTAGAATAAGACAAAGCCTCTCAAGAAGGCAGCTCGTATTGTACGTCTTCTGGCCATGGGCGAAGCCGAAAAGCCAGTAGGCCGCCATGACCACAGTAAAGCCTTCGAAAAGCCAAATGGTTCCCTCCTGCATATAAAAGCAGAATTGATTCAGTCAGAGAATAATAAAGGCCGCACTGATGAGTATGATTTTAAGCATGAAATGCTTTTAGCTCCCGGCCACCAAACTGATGACTAACTTTTTGGGAACTAATTCCAAAAATCACTTCAAAACATCCCAGGTTTCGAAGTTGACTTTTGCGTTGATTTTCTTATTTGAAACCGGCTTTGAAACCTACTGGGTCTCGAAGTCAGTTTTGGATGAGACAGGTGTGCACTAGCAGGGTTCAAAATTTGCTGTCAAAATTTTGTTTCCTTGAGACAAGGAAACAAAAAGGAACATACACACCACCGTCTCAAAACCAGCACAGCATACAGCTGTCATTTATTTCCATAAGTCTTCTTCCTTGTCATCCCACACGCTACACATGCTATGGAACCTATTCCTATACACACTATGAAACCTATTAATTCCGAACTACAGCTTTAAAAAAATTATCCAACATTCAAATTACTTTTTTGTATGACATCTCACTACCGAATTGTAAACCGAGAGCGCATCATTCGTTTAAACCGTTTGAAGCAATCGCCTGACGAGGAGCCCGTTGTCGTCACGCTTTGACGGCACACTTTAGTTCACCTTTCTACCGCCGTCTTGGGGGGGGGGTCTCAGGCATCGTACCCGCGCGAATATTACCACAACTGTTTAATTGATTGGTGCGGCACACAAAACTTCTCTTCGGGCTGGAACTTGGTCAACAGTGTCTGAGATGAGCCCGACGCCCATTTCAGACGTCAAATAAACTTTCGAAATTGCGTTTATAATCTCTTTAAGAGTTTGAATGCAGGCGTCTATAATTGGCAAAATTTAGTGGCCACGATTATGTCCTCTGTGACCGATTTGCAAAAATAAATGGTTTTACAGTAATGATTCAGATTGTGATTTATTGGGAATTAACCAGTGCTGTTAATAACATGCTCTGTATTGTCCGCTCTGCTGGTGTTTTTTCTGCCGTCATTGCATCCACGCAGCTTGAAAGTGCACTGCTTTATGCGACAGGTGGCACGCACACACCGTGGCACTCCACTTCATAGCGTGGCATGTGGTGGCAGCAAAAGCCTCTGCCAAAAACATGCTAAGCACAGCATTTGTGGCGGCAGAAAAGATACAAGGCTATTGTCTTGTTCCCGAGAGTATAGTATGTTGCAGGTTAAGACGGTACGGTGAGGGGAAGAAGCTCCGTCTACACTCTTTCCACTTTAGCAGAAAGGATGCTATAGAGAAAAGAAGGAAACCGCCAATCGTGGCAAGCAAGCCCTTTTTGGACTGGCAGAAGTGATGGGAGACGCCAGGCAGTGTAAAAAGAGGGGAAGGGGGGGGGGGGGGTGGACTGCAAACGTGTTTACCAAGAATAAAAAGGGGGAAGAGTGAAAAGAGGTATTCTTCTGTAGATTCCTTTTTCTCCCGGAGCTGTGAATGTGCCATGGCCGGATTGGGCTCAACTCAATGCCCCAAATCATATTTAAAAAAAAAAATTATTGCCGGCAGAGTTTTGCGGACTCCTAAAATGCCTTTACGGAGAGGTTCCACAAACCCTCTTTCCAGAACCGTTGGCCTAGATTGCGGGCATGGGCATCTGCAGTACGTTTTGCAGGAAAAGGAGGGGGAGGGGGGCAAACCTTGTTTTCTTTCAAAGTTATAGGTTTGAAAGCTACACCCCTTCAGAATAATCCCCCCCCCCCTTTTCCGCCACTTTGCTGACGCCCATGATTGTGGGCACCTCATCACTTACAAAATGTTTCCTAGGACCCATGTGTAGAAAGTAGGAGCCACCATTCAAGCCCCTGTCATGACTACAGTGCAGACATATCACAATAGCAGGGAAGAACAATAAATAATAATGGACAGTCTGACCGGAAACAATATTGGTACAGTTTCAGACTCGCTGCTCAGCTTGCCAGCTGAGCCAGGCTAGAAAAACGAAATTGGCAAAGTGAATGAGTTGCGAGTATAAAGATGCAACAACAAAACCCTACTGGCATTCTTAAAAAATGTTGGGGCCTTCTTGTCAATGGAAAAGGCACTCAGTAATTAAATCCAATACTCTTTCGGATAGTGAGATTGATATCGTGGTAAGGCGGGTGCTTGTCCCAAGCTCTTGTTTTAGCACCAGTGGGTGTCAAGTTACACACAGCCAGAAAACAAATCAGCATAGCCAAACGAAGCACAGGACAATTGCATCCGTAAAATAGCCGATGCTCCATATTTTAATTAGTTTTTGATCTCGCTCTGCGCAGCACACAATTCATAGCAGACGATTGTCCCTTTTTGGCTCCGTTTGCAGATGACTTGCCAGCCTGTTCGTCGTTTTGTTTCTGTCAGAGAATGATACCTACCTAGTAGCAAACAAACTCATTATTATTCCCTCATGTTAGCAGACGATGCGTCTAGTAGCGGTATTTTATAGCGAGTTCGTTTCACACGCACTGGCACCGTTCGAGTTCTCTCCCAGAATGCATCGCACTCGCAGAGTGTTGCACTGAGAACTGGACTCAAACGAATTCGCCAAATGCACCAAGTGCGGAAGACTGATGCTGCCGCCATCTATGTTGTAGAAAGAATACCGACCTCAAACCGAAACTGGCGCCTTGCTGTTCGGAGTGATAGGTGGGAATGCGAGAGTACAGTCGCTACCAACGTTTATCTACAAACGTTGGTCGCTGCAGCCTTTAGTTTATAGTTGCGATGACTTCAAGCAACACGGCTGTCATAGGGATAGTTACAGACGGCGTAAATTTCCGCAACCAGCTGTCTACAAAGCAGCTGGTTGCGATCTTTCAATTCTCATAACCGTTTACACTGAAGAAAATGGATGATGCTGTCCGAGCAGAAGCTTGACCCATTTCGGCATGGCATTATGCGTGGACCACTGAAAGGGTACGCCTTAAAACTAGTCTGCTGGAATACCCAGCAAAACATTTCGATTTCGATCGTCATTAAAGGTGGATCAGATATTAGCTTTGGTGAGGGAGTCGAGAACGAGAGCTTTCTCGAACAAAATATGACGGGGCAAGTTAGCTGAAGTAGGTAAATGTTAAACATGATGATGTTGCCCAAGCCTTGGGTAAAATCACTAAATTTAGCTTTCTCTGATGCTTATTGGGCAGTCAAAGTTTCTGCTGGGGCAGTTTTGTCGACAAATGTTCAATTTTTCACCCGCACACGTTGGTGATAAACATCTCAGGGGCCGCTGATGCATTTGTTCTGAGCATTTCTTTACACACTGGTATATTTCAGCGTTTTTATGGCAGCAGAGCGACTTAAAACCTCCAAATAAAGCACAGTTTGTCAACTGCTTCCTTCATGAAATAGGAGACGCTCACAGTTCAAGCTCGCGTTTGATTCCGTTGCTCGCAAGACGCAATTTCTATCAGAAAATCTACTTTTTTTCCTTTCAGTTCTGCGACACATCATAGCAGACAAACTTTCGTCATCTGCTCCAGCACCTTGGCGGCCTAGCCGGGGCGAGGCACGACGGGATTGCATTTTGGCGCAATCTCGATTTTCTCAGTGCAGCGAGTGCATGCACGCGTGGGGTGTCAGCAATGAAACGAACTCGGAGAGTGCAACCACTTGTGGAGTGCCGGCTGAAACGAACCCGCTCCACGCTGCGAGTGGACACGCGTGGGCACGAGTGCCGTGAAACGAACTCGCTAATACTTCTTCAGTGCAAGCCGGTTGAGACCTCAATGACCAAAATCGGGCTCTCGGTGAGATGGAATGGCAAACTGAGAATGATTTCATGACCAGGGGCCAAACAAATAACAGGTGCATTGTATGGTGAGAGTATTAGCACCGAGAAGTTTGGGTGGCGACCTTTTACAGCGAGCCGGGGTGACGTCCTGCTGAGGACAAAATTTACCCCCTCACTCGCCCTACAAAGGCCGAGACGACGTTAGCTGTCGGCATATTACTTTCGTTTTTTTTTGTTTTTTTTTTTGTGCGCATTTTACGTAGGAAATGTGAATTATTATATGCGGCCTTATTGAGGTATGGTCTGTAGCTGCAGGCGAAACTTCAACCAACATTCCGAGCATGGTTTCCAGGGCAGACAGTGCATGAATCACAGATGGTATATGAAAAGGAAGAAATGCCACCACACTTGCAGGAGCATTGCAATATATTTACATCCCGCACAATCAACGCTGCTGATGATTTGAATAAATTAAGAGGTTTTTTTCAACTTTGTTTCTAAACAAAAACGTCACAGCGAAAAAGCTGCACTCTGCTCGAGCAACATGTTAAATATATTCTGGGCCATGGGGAGAAAATTACAAGTGAGACCGCCATAAGGCCTTTGACTTAAATGCCATTTGTATGCCGGCAAAGCGGGGTCTGATGTTCTCCTAAAGCGCGAGACAAATGGACGGCAGAATCGTCCGATCCGACAGTCCGAACGCCGCTCTGAATTGAGACACACGCACACATTTCCGATCTTGCAAGCGACACAACGATCCGTTCGGCTCCGCCCAGGAGATCCAACTTCCAAGCACTCCAGCGGAGGTCCGCGTTCATAGATCTCTGGTCCCAGATTGATGGTTTAGCTCGCACGAGCGAAGCTAGGAGCTCGTTCTTGTTAGCGCGTGCATTCTTTGCCGGGGCCATCTTTCTCGAATGGATCAGAGGGATCCACGCGTCCGGCTTCCCGTCGCCCGTCCCGTTTTCTTATTCGTTCCGACAGACCAAGTATGTCATCATGACGTTCGCGCTAGCTGTGCTGTCATTGTCTGGACGCATCCGACAATCCGTCCGCCGTGCAAAACTATCTGGCGCGTTTGACGCATGTCGGATCGCCGATCTGACACCTGAAGCGACCAAATTTTTCGGATCAGGCAGTCGTACTGTCGGATCGGACGTCGGATCGGATGGATTTTTCGCGCATGTGTCTCGTGCTTAACTCATGAATCTGCAAAGAACAGAATTTTGAGTGTCTGAAACACTTACACCGCCGCTTCCACAACCCCTTGCACAACCGCCTTATATTGTGTGGAGGAGGCGGGGGGGGGGGGGGGGGGTTGATCGACGGAGTTGCCTCCACCGATAGCTTTCCATACTTATAACCCAATTATAAGGGTAAACGTGACAAACACGGTTGGAGAAGCTATGAAAATTCTGTCGGCATAAGTCTCACCCAGCGCCTTTTACACTGGGTAAACGAAGCCCCGCTTCTCAACGTGCTTACAGCTCACAACGGCCGATGTTGACGGTGCCTTTCCCATCCTTAGTCTCACTGTCCATGCTCTTTTTAATCTCGAAGTTTTCGGGTGGTAGAATATGATACCAGCTTCTTTTTGGAAATTGCAGAGCAGCGCTGAACAGTAGGTCAGCATGATCACAAACCTCCGATCGTGAGGAAACGGGCGCAGGGAAGCCAGCCAGATGCCAGAACGCGAAGCGGAGTCAGTCACCAGACGTCACGGTACACCTGACCCAATCAAGACGTGGCGACCGCAGCGACACTTGTGTTTGCTCTGAAGACTAATAGTACGCCATGCAAGCAATACCATTGATCTCCACGACGGGCGCAGGGAAGCCAGCCAGATGCCAGAACGCGAAGCGGAGTCAGTCACCAGACGTCACGGTACACCTGACCCAATCAAGACGTGGCGACCGCAGCGACACTTGTGTTTGCTCTGAAGACTAATAGTACGCCATGCAAGCAATACCATTGATCTCCACGACAATTTACTGGATCGCGTGTCTCCGCTTGGTCGTTGCAGCTCAGGTGCGGCCACCGGATGGCCACCTTGGGACAAAGATTATCAGTCAATCTTTTGGAGCATTGCGGAGGCTGGGCGGCAGTAAGCTGAAGACATGTTTTCTGCTCATTCGTTGTCATTTACCGAAGAAGTTTGTTAAAACCCCGAACGGTGAGAATTGTGTTTGAGAACACGTGGAAATTTTTACGAAAGCTCAGCACCGCAAGAAAAAGGGGTAACTCGTCTAACGCAAGTCTCGCCCTTCTGGTGGCATGATCAAAGCTTCCTTGGCATGCCAAAGTGCTGCATCTTTGTCTTCGCACGCTTGAATACCGATCAAGAATTAACGCCGTGTGGATTTGTTTCGTGAGTGCAAAGAGCATGAAGATGGATGTGCCTCTGGAGCAGCATTTTACTTTACTCTTACGACTGTATTTGTAACTTGCGGCACTTGCAGTCCAGAAGCGGGCATGATCCAGTGGCGACAAAGGAGGGGTAGGAGGCTATGGCGACGACGACAGATTGCACAGAACCATATGGACGGGCCACGTTTGAAAAACTTCAGATATCGCCGCCTCATACTTTTGCCTTCGAAAACCTACCTTCTTCCACAGCATTACTCTATTTGTGCTGTCATGTGATCCATTTGAGTAGATTTGGAACATAGCCATGGTTAATCCATAATAGCAACCACCGATTTCGTTTCCTATTGATAGCAACTCGCTGGAACAGCTGGGTGATAGAGAAGACGCCTATGTGCGACATACCTTCAAAGCTCTGCCATGGCATCGATTCTTGATAAGTATCCAAGCGTGAAAAGGCACAGAGACGCAGCAGTTTGGCAGGCCAAGGAAGCTTTGATCACGCCGCAAGACCGGCGAGACTCGACGTTCGACAAGTTGTGCCTTTTTCTTGCGGTGCCGCGCTGTTGCAAAATATTTTCTGCGATTTCAAAGGAAATTCTTATTGTTTACACATTGCGAGCGTTTGGTGCTCCTTTCACTAAACAGAGGGGAGCGCCGCCGGAGACTGACACTCGAGCGTGCTCTTCGTGCTCCGAGCATTTCTTGGAGCACAAGTGACTTCTTTGCGCTCCGTGATGTCACGTCCAGAAACAAGATGGCTGTGCCATTGTTGAGATTGTTGAAACAAAAGGCGTAGCCGGACAGCTGCTCCTTTTCAGTCATTAGTGGTTAATCCAGCAGGTAAAAACAATTTGATTTGAAAGCCAAGACAGCAATTAGCATTCCGGAAAAGGTTTGTTCATGTGCCTTGCCTGAGAACAAAGTGATCTATCGAACAAGCGTGATGATAGCTCGGCGACAGAAAAGTTGCCGAGAAGACAGTGGGACGGCTGCCCTTTTTAAACTGCTTAGTCCAGCTGCAGCGAATAAAGATACTTAGATTGGAAAGCCGAAGCACCAGTTAGCATTGCGGGAAAGGTTTGTTCGTGCATCTCGCCTGAAAACGAATTCATCTATTGAACGGAAGGTTACCAACAGCACAGCGACAGAAACGTTGTTGAGATGAGAAGACAGTCGGAGCGCTGCCCTTTCTAGGATGCTTTGCCCAGAGAATCAAGATACTTCGAATGGAAAGCCGAAACATCATGTTCATGTCTCGCCTGAAACGAATTGACATGCTATCTATTAAACGACAGTGTTCCGGTATCGGCATAGCACATCAACAGCTTCCATCGCATTCCGTCTCGCTGCAATACGGAACCACGAAATATCTGGCAAGTGTGAGGGTTTCGTGCGTCGACAAACGGGTTCAAGAATGTTGCCTTTAATTCAAATATAAACAGCTTGCACGGTCAATAAATAGATCAGCCAAGGTGCCTTTCCCCGCACATGCTCGAAGCGAGTCTCCAAACCTCTCAGCAATACTTAAACGTTCGTAGAAACTTCATAACGTCGCCGTCTCTTTTACTTTGTACCCTGCCGCTCTACACTGGCTTTAATTAATTTACCACCGAAATAATTTTGGCTTCTCCCACCCGTATCCACGGGATGCCAGGTTCGTCATAACCGTGCGGTGGGAAGGAGCTTGTGCGGCTTGTCAATAGATTCGGTTTGTCGCGCTCCTGTACGCCATGCGCCGTTTAGTTGCTGTGCCTGGAGTATGAAACTCGGAGCGTCAGAGTAGGAGTAAAGGAGTGTGGATTTAAAGGGGAGCTGCAATCATACTTAAGCGTCTACCTCTTTTGCGGTTTCCCTGTCTCTTTGGGTTCGGGTAAGCAAGCGGGCACGGAGAGAATAACTAAATATGAGTGAGTCACATTTTAACCGGACGACGCGGAAACCTCCTCCACCTACGAGGGCGACCCGCGTTGCCGAAAGCGCAAAATATGTGACGTTTTTGGTCCTGGGCTTACTACTGGTCAGAGCCGCTAAAAGCTTTTTTTTTAGTCGATACAAAATATAAGTGTCGCGAACCGTTTCAATTATGTATGAAAGTAGTTTTTGTTCAGTATTTTAGATCAGAAAAGAAACAAATGCAGTTTATAAAGTACGGAAACAAGAAAAGACCCGTCGACAAACCCGCCACCAAGCGGTGAAAAAAACGGCGCATACAGTAAAACCTCGTTATAACAAAGTTGAAGGAGCGGTCGTAATTATTTCGTTATAACCGTTAGTTTGTTATAGCCAATGTCCATTTATTCCCACTATTAGCAAGCAAGGGGAATTATGATTGCTTTGTTATATCCCGTTTTGTTATAACGAGGTTTTACTGTACTAGAAAGGCGTAGTGGGATGAGGCTCCGACGAACAATGGGCTTAGAAAGGTCCCGGATGTACGCGGTGGCACTGCGGTCGTATACTGGCTCGAGGATCCGACCGGTTCCGAGCGTTCCCAAGGCTTTCGGCGCGGGCTTGGCTGGCGATTTGACCCTTTGGCGGTATGGCAGCGCGAAGTGGCTCCCGTTCTGAACTGATCTTTACCCCGTGTTTACCGTCGTTTGTGGCCAATGAAGTGTTATGCCGAATTAGTCTTTAATCGCGCAGCAAATGCAATGCGAGCTGCCCTGGCCACCCACTTCATACAGCCTAGTCAACACGTGCTTTAGTGGCACTCTCCAAAGTTTCAGGCTGCTGCACTTCAACGTTCTGAACTTTTTCCAACATATATTTGCGCTGTCGCTAATCATGTTCCATTTGCCAATTTTTTACACGCCCCTTCTCCTCCAATCAGAACAGCACGAGAGTCCGCCGTGAACAGACTTGGCATCATCGTGTGTCATATATCCCCGATGATTGCCTTCCCCACTAAGATGCATTAAAGCCAAGGCTCGAGCACAAGCTCATAGCATCGCCAGATGGTCGCACTGCACGAACCCTCGTGCAGCCTGAGTATCTACTAGTACTGGTAAAAGCGAGCGAGTTGAAAATGAATGCTTAAAATCGAAAGAATAAAGCGCGAGGGACAAGCCCAGGACAACCACGTAAAGCCTGGTTCAAACAGTTGCGTTTGACCGCGTTGCGGCTGCGAGAAACCAGGACATCCCTGCTGCTTATATCGCGTGCCAATATGATTCTTTGAACTGGAATCCACGCTTCATACGAAGCACAGATGTGCCGGTGACTCGTTTTCGGTTCTAAACGCAACGCAGACAAACACACTCAAACGCATGTGTCGGAACCGACCTTTACAGTACAGGCTCACAGTAAAGCTGTGAGCCCGAACCGTCTCGCACGTCTAGCCTTCGCTTTAGTACATCTCAGGATGAGACGGAATGTATCATAATAGAACCGATGTGGTCTCACCATTCTGAGCAGAAGTGCGTGAGTAACCGATGCTATTTTCGTGGTCGCTTGCACGTAAACAACCAAGGAGCTTGTACACAACGCCGGCATTCATCTGGCTTGAAAACAACTTGAGCGTTGGCTTGGCTTGGATGTCAGCTGCCCATTGTGCTTACTTGAACTTCACGAAATCCGCTAAAATTGAGCGGACTGCTTCATGACTTCTGCTGTCGGCGCGTATGCCTGCAATTCGGTGGTTTCCGAGTTCGACGACTCGGAAATCATGGGTGTACCACCGCAACAACACGATTTCGGTAGCCGCCGGGTGTAAAAAGGATGCACCAAGGGTGAAGGCCTCTCCGTACACCCTTGAATACTCAAAAATCATGGAAAAATGGTGTAGGAAGGGTGTGAGCTCGGAAAAACGCCCTTTTAACAGGAACATGGGTGTTGAAACTT
Source organism: Ixodes scapularis (assembly GCF_016920785.2). Classification (NCBI taxonomy): domain Eukaryota; kingdom Metazoa; phylum Arthropoda; class Arachnida; order Ixodida; family Ixodidae; genus Ixodes; species Ixodes scapularis. Next base: position 169,533,120 of record NW_024609846.1, on the reverse strand, counting down.
TTAGTGTGCAGACGCTAAACTCTCGACTCGTTTTGTTTGCCCGCTTGCTCCAACCTGTCGATCCTGCCCGGGCTCTACAGTGTTTTACGTTTTAGTAGAAATTCTACTCGACAAGACCCAGCCTGTTGTGAGTTCCGACGATGTAAGGGACTTTAGTGGTGTAGTTGAAGACGACAAGGTGTACCAGGTCTACTGGGCCGGAGACGCGCGAACAAAAGGATTGTTCTACGGCGCGAAAGTACTCTACATGGCAGGTGAGTATAACTGAAGTACGGCGAGTTATGTGCGAGTGCTTTGCATAACATGCTGAAGTCTTAACTCCATTTGCAACCGAAGCATCTCGTATAAAACGTATGGTGAAGTCGAGTTTTCTAAGCAATGGCGTAGCGTAGCGGTTAAGGTGTCCTATTTGTACGCAAGTGGTCGCGGGTTCGATCCTCGGTGGTCCTGCTTTTTTTTTTCTTTTTTTCTCCAACATTTTGTTTTATCGAGGCATTTGGCGATATTTATGAGTGCGCATAGCTTTACTCTTCTATAAATGCTGCCCTTGTTGATGAAAATCCCTTGGCAGTGGCAGTCAGACGTCATCTGATGGACCATCAGATGACGTCTGATGGTCCATCACGTTCCATCAAGGCTGCTTACTGGCAGTCAACGTCCCAAATTACGTATATTGATGGAATTTTCAATAGGGTCCTTTGAGCTATGAACATGAAATAAGGAGATAATCACTTAATGTCGCTCCTATAAGATCAATATGTGCATGTTCTTCGGCTACATTTTAAGATCTCACGAAGTTTCGTTCGCACTACTATAACGAGTTGGTTAAAAAATGGCGCAGATATAACCATAAAAGTGATAAAGGGTGAGAAGTTTAGTTGTTTTCCTGATCACAGAAGCATAGTTATATTAAAATCACCCTCATAACAATCTTCATGTTGTTCTCACCGCTAAAAAGAAAGGAAGAAAGAAAGTTCTAGATATCATAGAAAACAAGAAATGCTGCCACCAGGAGGGCGATACACGACACAAAACACGTTCCAAGCGTGCTGCATCGTCAAAACTTCGTAGTCCTCGGTAATTGCCGAAAACTTCGTCTTTCGTACTGCAGTGTAAGGTATTTTTATGCACGCATAAACTCCCCCTCCTCTCTTTGAATTTCGACATATATATATTGTTTTCAATGTCGCTTCAAATTTCAACCGTATCTTCTTCAGTATGCCATGTTTCCGTTAACCTGATAACGCCAAAAGAAAAGAAGTCGAAACTCTGAAAAAATGCATCTAACCGATCAAATTTATTACGCAAGGACTGTGCGTTCAAATGAAACAGGGAAAGTACAACGTCGGGTTAGGATATAAATACATTCCCAACCTTACTCGGCAAGAAATTATTTTGTTAGCCACTTCAGAAGAAAGAAATCAAAAGAATGACAAAATTTTAATCTTTCTACTGCAGTTTCCCCAAGACATCTTCGTTCCTGATTACGTGCACTCGCTCTCCAGCTTCTTTCTTCAAGAGAACATTGCCATTCCCCTACCAAACATACTTGCAAGCCTTTCCCCTCGCTCTTCATTTTTCATTCCAAAGAAATGATCGTTCATGCCAAATAAGATTTTTGAAAAGGGAAATGTTTGTTTCTGCTTTTTTAGCTTCATGCCTCCTGAACCATAAATACCGTGTTATATGGCTTACAAAGCGCACGATAATCCCAGGGACATTATCAGGCTTTGTGGCAAATCTGTGCGCTGACGCCATGTCACCAGCGGTCAACTCTGGCACGTTCAACATTTTCGCCACACTCTTTACATTTTCCAATATGTTGTCTCCCTCAGTCATCGATATGCCGTGAAGTTTCAGGTTTTGTCGGCGTTATCGTCATTCAAGTTTGTTCACATGTGCCTTTAGATACTTCATTTCTGCCTTTTCATCGCTTTTTTCAACTATTTCAACTATTTTCCTCAGTCCTTTTGTCTCCTTGCCGTGTTGGGTCATGTGACGTATCTGTAGTGTAGTTGAATGTAATATAAAGAATCGCCGATTCAGTTGTACGCCTTTCATCGTCTTCTTCCTTTATATTCTCCCCTCTGCTTCGTCTTTCTTTTTCTTTAGACACTACATTTCCCCCGTTTTATAAAGGAAATGAAAACAATAAAACAACAAAAGTAGAAAAGAAGCACCTAAATAAACAAAGCTGTCGAGTCAACGAAAACCAGAGTACCTATGTGGCAATGTTTCAGGTCAGATTACCGCCTAGACTTTCCGGAGGTTTTCGTTGTCTGCGACCCCAGCGAAGACGTTGAAGTTGACGTTCTTGTCGGTCGGTGTCTACCATTTAACAATGATCTCGGTTCCGGTCCGTTTCCAGTCGGGGAAAGCTCGTGCGAGTGGAGCGTGTTTGGTGGAGGATTTCGCGAAGTGGCAGGTGACAGCCGGTTGTCTGTCTCCGAAGTAAGTCGTGGCAGCACTTCTTGTGGTATTTTTGACAGTTTGCTTATATTCCACACCTTGTAATCGTCGAGCAGGAATGCATTAGATCCTCGACGATCCAGCAACTTGCGTGACTTGGGGTATCTCAATCTCCCCTTTGCGTAATGGCCTGGCAACTTCACGCGTACGAAATTGCCTGGCTGAAAAGCTGGCGAACGTGTGCCCCTCGTCTGGTCTATGTACTCGTGGGCAGCAAGCTGCTGTCTTCTAATTTTCATTCTCAGCTCCGTCATTGCTCCGGTCGATTTGGTGAAAAAGCTTTCTGTTGGATATCCGACGGCATTCAGCTTGGTCCGCGCATGCCAATTGTGCAACAGCAATGCGGGCGACACACCCGTAGTTGAGTGTGATGTTGCACTGTATACTTCGATATATTCGGTCAGTGCTTCTTTGAGGTTTCGTTGTTCAAGAAGAGCTGGCTGAGTAAACCCTTTCATTACTTGGTTAAATCTTTCAATCATACCATTTGACCGAGAGTAGTAAACGGATGAGAACTTATGTTCAATACCACGTTCCCTTAAAGATTCTTCGAATTCTGCCGATGTAAATTCGCTTCCGTGATCTGAGACGATTTCTGTTGGATATCCTTCATGACTGAAAAGTGTCAGCAGGAATGCAGTTACTGTTTTGGTTACCGTGCAAGCCAAAGCAATTTCAGGCCACCAATTCTGTAATTGTCCACGACGGTGACCACAAAACGACGTCGTTTTGGTGCTTTTTCGATTGGACAAACGATATCGATGTTCAGCTTCTCTCAGGGACGTTCGGGAAGCGGTATCGGATATAGTGGAGCTGGAAAAGTCTCTGCAGAGTTATCAGCTGTCTGGCAGGTAAGGCTACCACAAACAGTGTGTTCCACTGCTGCATCCATGGCTGGCCACCAGTCCCACTGCATCGATCGTTGCTTTTTTCGGACGATTCCCTAGTGTGACACATGAGCCAGGGCGATGATCTTAGTAGTCATTACAGTCGGAACAACGATTTTCTCTACACGTAGGAGCAATCCATCAACCTCTGATAGCTCGGATCTCGCTTGGTAGTAGGGTAAAACGTCATTAGTCAACTTGGTCTTAGATGGCCAAGTTGTAACGAAGAAATGCTCGATCTTTTTTTTAAGTACAAAGTCAGCGGCTGTAGCAGACCGCGAATAGCCCTTGGTAATTAGTTCTTCAGTTATTAGGAAGATAACTTCCTAGTCAATCATGTCAGGAGACGCATCAGGTAATGGTAGACGGGAATGTGCATCTGCGATAACGCTTTCTTCGCCCCTCTTGTAGCGCACTACAATGTTATAGTTGAGCAGACGTGCTGTCCATCGAGCGATTCTGAGCGGTCGTCGACCCGTGCCTTGAGTGCTCAGTAAAATGGTAAGTGCTTGATGGTCTGCGCAGAGGGTAAATTGTCTTCCCCAGAGTTACACGTGGCAATGTTCCAATGCCAAACGCATGCGAGGGCTTCTCGTTTCCCGACAGAGCATTTGCGTTTTGCCAGTGAAAGTGTTCTTGAAGCAAACGCAGATCGGATCCGTTGGCCTGGTGGAGCACTGCGCCCATACCGTATCCGGACGCGTCCGTGGTAGCGAGGACTGGAAATCCTGGACTGAAGATGGCAAATGCGTTGTAATTGGCATTCAGTAGCTTGATTCTATCTAAGCACCGTTGTGCTGTGTTCGTCCAAACGAATGTCTTCTCGCCACGTAGAACATCTCTTAGTGGTTCAACTTCATCTGAGTAGTTGCGAAGGAACCTCCCGTAATATCCCGCAAGTCCTAAAAAGCAGCGCAGGGAATAATAGGCCTTTGGTATAGGTGCATCTTATAATAATACTAATAATAATAATCTTTATTTTTCGGGTGCCCTAAAACGGCCGAGCGGCCTTGTCTTAGGTACACCAACTCGTACAATAAAAACTCTTAAACAAAAATCCTACTCATTAAAAAGAAATAGATATGCATATACACTGACACGCTATGAAGTGACGAAAAGTTCGTCCAACTGACAGCGAAATGTAGGCAGGGGTGTGGTGATGTCAACTTGAGGTGGCACAATGCTGTTATACAATGTCTGTAAACGAGAAAGAGGTGACACACGGCATGGTGAGCAAATATCAGAACAGGTGAGCTGTCTCGTCGCACAGAAAGGAACATGGAAATGGATTTTACTAATAAGCCATGAAGAATCAATGGCACCATTCATGATCTTATGCAGGAATACCAAGTCAAGGACTGTTCTTCTGTGTGATAAAAGCTTCAGCGAAAATCTATTCAGTAAGCATTCATAGTCATAATACACGCGTCGTCCAATCCGTCTATCATAAACAATTCGAACAAATCTTTTTTGCACACGTTCTATGATCAAAGCCTGTGTTACAGAAATTGAATTCCAAATCACAGAAGCGAACTCAAGCCTTGAAACCACTAAAGATTGAAAAAGATGTATTGAACAATGGGGCTTTTTAAAATGCTTGGTCAAACGCGATATAACTCCTAGAACTTTCATTGCAGAGCTGACAACAAAAGAGACATGATTTTTAAAAGTTAATCCGCAGTCAATGAACACACCAAGATCCCTTACAATTGACACTCGTTCAATCGGATTTCCCTCAAGATGATAAATGTTATTTATGATCGCGCGGCGTCTGCACAAAGATATCACTTTTGTTTTTAAAGGATTAAGAAATAACTGATTTTGTTTACACCACTGTGCTATATTAGACACATCATGTTGTATCAGATCACAATCTAAAGGACAGTGAACACTCTTAAACAGCTTGATATCGTCAGCAAATAAAAGCAGTTCAACGTTCTTTACACATGACGCTATATCATTTATAAAAATTTAAAACGGTAGAGGACCCAAAATTGAACCCTGAAGCACGCCTGATATTGAAAAAAACTCTTTGGAATAACTGTCAGCGACCCGAACACTATTTGATCGAAAAGACAAATACCTCTTAAACCAGTTACACGATTCTGTACAGACACCATACAGATGCAACTTGGACAAAAGCAACACGTGACTCACTTTATCGAAGGCTTTTGACAAATCAAAGTATATTTCATCTACTTGTTCTCTGTTTAAAACGAACGGCACACACTAATCTAAAAAGGTACACAAATTTGTTTCCACAGACCTACCCTTTAAAAAACCGTGCTGCAAGGGCGTTTTTTTTTTTGACGGAAATAAAAAGTCATCCTGCTATGCACAACAATCTCAAAAACCTTGGAAAAAGCACAAAGCAGAGAAACTGGACGGTAGTTCGCAACTACAGATGCGACACCGCCTTTTAAGATAGGAACAACAACTGCTTTTTCCAGAGCGAAGGGAAAACGCCTGAACTGAGTGACATATTAAAAATGTGCTTCAAAATAGGAATGAACAGCTGACCGCAACCTTTGATAACAAAACCTGGTACACCATCTACACCAGAAGAAAACTTGGGTTTTAACTTTCTTATCGCCTCGGCAATATCAAGGGAGTCCACTCTTATAGAACTCAAAAAATCGTGACAAATCAGCTCCTTATCCTCCGGTAGAACGGATTGCTGATTGTCAGAGAAACATTTGGCAAAATAATCAACGAAAACATCTGCAACTTCATGAGGTGATGAAACATAACCCGGGGCGTTATCTGAACAGGCACGTAAGCAGATGATAGGACTAATGTCACGTGTATGTTGCTCCGTGAACTTCCAGAAAGTCTTCGGGCGGCGAAACAAGCTATTTTCTACGCTGTCAAAGATGCATGCGTTTATCGCGCTTGAACAGTTTCTTCGCCAAGGCCCGAAATAAACTGAATTTGGTGTACATAAGTGAAGAGCCGCATTTTTTATAAAGACGGTGGAAATGTTCTTTCTTGACCAAATAACATTTTAAATCCCTGGAAAACCATTCAGGATATTTGGATGGCTTTGCTGAACGCTTCGGTACAAAAGAGTCGACGGCATCTTTTACAATTGTCGTTAGAGTCTCGGTAGCACGATCGACATCAGACATGGCGAGAACGTTAGACCAGTCGAAAGTTTCAATATATTTATACAAGCCAAGGTAATCTCCTTTTAAAAAGTGAAAGCTGCTTACAACTCCCTGTAACGCCGAATTAGAGCGCAGCTCTTGAGGAGGAGGAGGCAAGGGCACTGGGGGGGGTTAAACTAACCAGGGGGGTCACGTGACCTTGGGGGGTCACGTGACCTTGGGGGTCACGTGACCCCCAATGCCGATGATGTCATCACTGACGTCATCAGTGACGATGACGATGCGGGTACCGATGACGTCATTAGTGACGTCACTGAAGACTTCACCAGTGATGATGACGATGACGATGCGAATGTCGGTGACGTCATCAGTGACGTCGCTGATGACGTCATCAGCGATGATGACGATGACGATGCGGATGCCGGTGACGTCATCAGTGATGATGACGATGACGATGCGGATGCCGGTGACGCCATCAGTGACGATGACGATGTGCATGCCGGTGACGACATCAGTGACGTCACTGATGACGTCATCAGTGATGATGACGATGACGATGCGGATGTCGGTAACGTCATCAGTGATGATGACGATGACGATGCGGATGCCTGTGACGTCATCAGTGATGATGACGATGGCGATGTGGATGCCGGTGACGTCATCAGTGATGATGACGATGTGGATGCCGGTGACGTCATTAGTGATGATGACGATGACGATGTGGATGTCGGTGACGTCATCAGTCACGATGACGTCATTGGGGGTCACGCGACATCGGCGGGGGTCACGTGACCTAAGGGGAGTCACGTGACTTCGGGGGGTCACGTGACCTCGGGGGTGGGGTCACGTGCCCCCCACGAGGTCACGTGACCCCGGTGGGGGGGCTCGCGCGGTGCATTATGGGACATTTCCCATGATGCACCGGGGTCACGTGACCTCGGGGGGGTCACGTGCCCCCCACGAGGTCACGTGACCCCGGTTGGGGGCTCGCGCGGTGCATTATGGGACATTTCCCATAATGCACCGGGGTCACGTGATCTTGGGGGGTCACGTGCCCCCTCACGAGGTCACGTGACCCCGGTGGGGGGCTCGCGCGGTGCATTATGGGACATTTCCCATGATGCACCGCGCGGTTACGCCGACGCCGACGGCAACGCCGACGGCGACGCCGCTCAAGCCGGAAACGGGCCCCTAAGAGCTGCGCTCTAAAAAAGTGAAAGCTGCTTACAACTCCCTGTAACGCCGAATTAGAGCGCAGCTCTTGAGGAGGAGGAGGGAAGGGCACTGGGGGGGGGGGGGGGTTAAACTAACCAGGGGGGGGGGGGTCACGTGACCTTGGGGGTCACGTGACCCCCAATGCCGATGATGTCATTACTGAGGTCACTGATGACGTCATCATTGACGATGACGATGCGGGTACCGATGACGTCATTAGTGACGTCACTGATGACTTCACCAGTGATGACGATGACGATGCGAATGTCGGTGACGTCATCAGTGACGTCGCTGATGACATCATCAGTGATGATGACGATGACGATGCGGATGTCGGTAACGTCATCAGTGATGATGACGATGACGATGCGGATGCCGGTGACGTCATCAGTGATGATGACGATGACGATGCGGATGCCGGTGACGTCATCAGTGACGATGACGATGTGGATGCCGGAGACGACATCAGTGACGTCACTGATGACGTCATCAGTGATGATGACGATGACGATGCGGATGTCGGTAACGTCATCAGTGATGATGACGATGACGATGCGGATGCCGGTGACGTCATCACTGATGATGACGATGACGATGTGGATGCCGGTGACGTCATCAGTGATGATAACGATGACGATGTGGATGCCGGTGACGTCATCAGTGATGATGACGTCATCAGTGATGATGACGATGACGATGTGGATGCCGGTGACGTCATCAGTGACGATGACGTCATTGGGGGTCACGCGACATCGGCTGGGGTCACGTGACCTCAGGGGAGTCACGTGACTTCGGGGGGTCACGTGACCTCGGGGGGGTCACGTGCCCCCCCACGAGGTCACGTGACCCCGGTGGGGGGCTCGCGCGGTGCATTATGGGACATTTCCCATAATGCACCGCGCGGTTACGCCGACGCCGACGCCGACGGCGACGGCGACGCCGACGCCGCTCAAGCCGGAAACGGGCCCCTAAGAGCTGCGCTCTAAAACTGTAAGCTAATGGCTTTGACGATATCCGCGACCTCCACGGAAGAGATAACTGGAGTATTAAAGGTGGATGAAACTTATCAACTTGTACCAAAGGATCGGAAGCCAGACATAAGCTTAGAAAGTGGACATTTGAAAGAACGAGATCTAAGATATTACCTGCGCAATTCGGTATTGAATTTAATTGTTCTAGACCACTCAAGTTAATAAAAGACAACAAAGAAAAGGCCTTTCTAGCTGTTAACGTATTATTGTTTAAAGCTTGCAATGACCACTCTACACCCGGAAGATTAAAATCTCCGTATATCAGAACACGAAACTTGTCAAAATCGATCTGCTTTCCGAGAGATTCAAAATGTGCAACAAAAGTGGTTTCATCAAATAACGGGGGAAAATAGTACGTTCCTATCAGGTAATTAAATCCGTCACTTGCCTTAATCTCGATCCAAACACATTCTGAATAAGTTTCAAGATCAAACCGCCTTTGCGATGCCACGGAAACTTTAGTTGCAATTGAAACGCCCCCTCCCATCGTTTGCCCCGTACACAAGTAGTCTCTATCCCTCCGATAGACCGTGTAGCTGGGGTTAAAGTAACTAGAGTCTGATATACCATCACAAAGCCAGGTTTCAGTAATACATATAATATCATGACTTGAATTAGTTGAATTGTACAAAAACTCGTCGGCCTTAGTCCTCAGGCCTCGTACATTTTGATAAAACACGCTAAGTTTGTGCGTCATGAACGTTTTCGACTCCGTCATCAGTATGCACACGAGACTTGTCCAGTCGACCAAAGAACTGATGAAAAATGCTACCTTCAGGCCACACCTCGGATTTGTTAATTGCGTCGAAAACTGACTCGTCACCCGAGATGTGGAACGAAGAGTATGTGTCAAATCGTGTAAACATTTTTGAACACAGGACCTGCCTCCCCGCTACAAGAGGTTCGATGAGTGCAAGAACATCGTCCACGCTCGTATCCGGATCTAGCCTAGATACAAAAAGTGCCAAACGACGATTCTTCCGAGGGACAGCGGTCACCTTACTTGGTTTAGCCGTTCCAGCTGACGGCTTGGTTCGCCGCCGGGGCCCCACCGTTGTGTAGCCGTCGTCCACAGCGTCCTTCTCACCCGCAGCTCTCGCACCCCTTGAGGAACTCGATTCCAAGTCAGCCCCACCCAGATTCGTCCCTGGAACTGCGTTGAGAAGTGAATCTGCAGCTCGAGGTCTCAACACTGACGTTGGTGCAGCAGGCGGCAGCGCTGCGACGGACGCGTACATGGTTGATGAAGAAGACGGAAGAGGCATTCGTTCATGGACACTTTTACGGAGATGAAGCACTTCGGAGCGAAGGCTGTTGTTGTCCGCCCTAAGGCACTTGAGTTCTGCCGTAACGATGTCCATTTTACTTGACAGGCTTTCGATGAGGCGTAGCAGAGCGGGCGGAACGGAGCCGTCATCGAGCGTCACGTTCGATGGTTCGACGAACGCCACAGGAGCGGGAACCACACCTCCGATACCAGCAGCGGCGTCATTCCTCGGTGACGCACTACTCCTTCGGGTGCAGCCCGAGCACTTGAAAGCGCTCGTGCCACTCTTCATGTAGAAATTGTACTCTTCATGGGAGACGTTCAAGCACTTACAATGAAAACGGCGATTGCAACCTGCCGAGCAGACAAGGAACTGCTGCTTCGCGTAGAAGCGAGCCTCGCACGAGCCACATACGTCTTTTTGCGGAGCACAGGCGGACACGTCCTTCCCGTCCTGCGTCATTCCGCAGAAATCTTGAATAGCTTGAACGTTTTCTTGCAGAGAAGTCCCATCCTGAGAACTGATAGTATGCCCTATGAACGTCAATTCTGTAACGCTGAAGACACACTTTTCGTTTAACTTTAGGCCAGTGTCTGAGATGCGCTGCAGAACCGTTGTCAAGTTCTTTGCATGGTCCTCTGCGTCAGCACCAAAGAGGATAATGTCGTCGAAATAGAGAAGGATCCCCGAAACTCCTACGAAAATGTCGTAAATGATGTTCTGGAAAGCTGAAAGTGCAGATGCCAAGCCAAGGCACACACTCTTGTAGCAGTAGAGGCCTCTGTGTGTAATGAAAGCAGTTACGCCACGGCTTTCAGGTGACAAAAGAACCTGGTGATAAGTTGCTGTTCAGTCAAGCGCGAAGAATGTCTTGGCTCCATCCAAGGCATTGAGCAGCTCGTCCGTGTTTGGTAAGGCCCGCTTCAGGCAGAGCAATTTCACCCAGCAACTTGACGTCGCAACACCAGCAACACGGGCCGCCCGCGTTCACACGCAGCAACCGAATTGCTCCGACTTGCAATCATCATCATTAAATTAGATTTTTCTTGCACTATTTAGACGCCCAGCTCCGCGTTAAAACCCGTTCTTATATCTTTGAACGGCGTTAAAAATACTAACTCATTTTTCTGAAACTGTTTATTTCCGAAAACGATCCATTTCAAACCAGAACTAAGTCTTTAGCTGTCATCATCACCACGACAGGGGTGTCACGTGAAAATATCGCGTCTCTGGTTGGCTGCGGCCGCTTCAACCGTCTTCGAATTCCTCCGAGTTGCTCGCTTGTTCGAGCCGGACCCGATCTCAGCAATTCGCGTCGATCTAGGGAAAGCTAGGGAACAACCCGTCAGCAACCTTGAAATTGCTGGAAAAGCTGCCTTGTCTGAAGCGGGCCTAATGTAAAGCAGTCGACGACAATTGCTTTGTTGGGATCACGAAGATCCACGCATAGTCGTAGCTTTCCCTCTTGTTTTCTTACAACAATAAGCCAGGCAACGCACCCATTCAGGTGCGTTGACTGGCTCGATAATGTCCATACCAAGTAAACGCAGAAGCTTTTATAGCATGAGCTACAGTGGCCGAGGTTCAGCAGTTTCGCGTGGCTTCCAAAGAGCCGTGCTGCGCAGGCGCGGGGAGCAGTGACGTCACACGGCGCACAGCTAGCACGCCGGAGCCGCCGCCGCCGCGCGCTCCGCCGCCGCCGTGCGCGCCTCGCCGGTCTGCGCATTCCAGAGGAGTGACGTCATAGCCGCGGCAGACGCACAGGCGCCGCCGCGTGCCCAGCTTTACGCCTCCGTTGCGCAGTCGACAAGTCTGACGCTGCACCGGAGCCACTTGATAGCGTCTCTCATTTTGTGCGCATAAGCTCACGCTACTTATATCCTGGCATAGCCGAGCTAAGCCACCGCAATTTTTTTAGACACTTTACGAACGGTTAGTGGCAGTCGATGGAGCTTTACAGCAACAGAAAGAACGACTCTCTTCACCTTACCCTAAAGCCTTTTGCCCTACCTATTCCTGGTGTAAACACGTGAGCGTATGTACAGTCTATGATAGATTTCAAGTCCGTAGGGATCGGTGTAGAGATCTCCATGCATTGCAGGGTAGATCCGTCAATGCGAAGTCGATGTGCGGAGGGTCCGTCCAGTCCCATCACTGTTGTTCCTTGCGAGACGACGTAAAGCACAAGTGAGGCTGATGAACATATGAAAGTGATTGTTGCACGAATCTTCCAAGAAGCGGAATGCGCTTCCTTGAGTAATTTTGTAGTTGTTTTCCAGTGATTGGAAGGGGATATTTTTCTGTAAATTTGTTCCGGTATATTTTATGGGAAAGAATGGAAACGGCAGAACAAGTATCAAGTAGAAACTTCACATCTTGTTGTTCTACTTGCATTGTCACGTAGATTCCAGCATTGTGCACTTCTACGGCTTCCAGAACGTTTGTAACTGGGTCACGCTTTTTCCTTTTCAAGTAAATAGAAGTCTCCGTTAGGAGCAGTGGAAGAACTCACCGCTTCCATTGTTGACGCCGTACCCGACAGACAGAGCTCAGATATCCCTATTGTTTGCATTTGGAGCGAATCTTGCTCCTTGCGGGACATGTAGCAGCATTTTCTAACTGATCTGCTCATCCGCAGCGGTAGCATGTTCTCTTCTGTCTGGCCGGCACGTAAACGCCTGGCTGAATTGCGGACTTCGAACTCATTTCTCTGGATTTTCGTAGTTTGTGGACGATCATAGGCGTGTCAGTGGATGCTTGTACTTCTTTCTTAGACTGTTCCACGCTGCGGGCCAACTTTAAAGCATTGTAAAAGCTTGGTCTGCTGGGCAAGTTGGTAGTGGACATTTATATTAAAAATAGCGCAAAAGAGACGGGACAAAAAGACGAAGAAGCACACAGGACAAACGCTAGCGTTTGTCCTGTGTGCTTCTTCGTCTTTTTGTCCCGTCTCTTTTGCGCTATTTTTAGTATGAATGACAACTTTAAAGCCTTTTCGAGGGTAAGGGAAAAACCTTCTAGCAGAAGTCGTTCTCCAACGTGAGTCATCGAGGCTCCCTCTACCAGTTGGTCGCGTATCGCTTCGGCTGATGCCGAGCCGAAGCTGCAGGTCTTCGAAATTCCTCGTAATTCAGTAAGGAATTTGTCAATTGTTTCACCAGGAATGTGTGTACGCTGGCGAAACTTGCGACGTCCTGTGATAACGTTTTACGTCGCTGCGTAGTGGGCCTCCAGAGTCGCAGGAGCATCTTGGTACACTTTCATAGTAGAAGTATCCCTTGGCGTGGACGCAGTTGCGGTAGGGATTGTAGCAGTAGAAGTTGCAGAAACGTGAGACAACGTAAAGAAGACTCGATGTCCTTTAGTTGCTAAGGCATGTAGCAGCTGTGCTTTCTTTCGCTTCGGTGTAAGAAAACACTCTGTGACGCAGTCAAGTTAGTTCTCGAACGTTTGGCGCCATTAGTCCCGCGGAACTGGGGGTCTTCCAGGCCGTTCAAGGAGCAAAGGAAGCGGCGGCAGCGTGGCATGACTCATTTATAGGTCCACATAGTATGCTCTGCAATTTACGGTTTCACCAAGATACACAAGGCCGGTGTATCACTTCGACCTATTGTGGACTTCACAACGTCACGTTTGCGCGCCGTTTCCAACTACCGCGCATTAGGACCCGCAACGTTTTCTCTTCGGGAGCGTTTGGGTCGGCGCGGTTCATGAGGCGGAGAACGTCTTCGACGAAGCTTGTGACGCTCTCGTTTGGCCCTTGGTGTCTTGCTTGGAGGAATTCTTCGGCACGCTGTCGTCGCTGTTGGTTGGCAAAGGTGCGTCGCAGCTCGGCCTGAAACTCTTCCCACGTCGAAATCGACGCTTCGTGGTTCTCGAACTAGGTGCGCGCCGTGCCTTCCAGAGAGAAGTAGACGTTCTGAAGGCACTGCTCTGGTGTCCACTGGTTATGGCGGGCCACTCGTTCGTAATGATGTAGCCAATCCTCCACATCCTCATGGACCTCACCATGGAACGGCGTCGGGTTTCGTGTGGCGACGGGCATGAAGACGACGGATGGAGCGGTCGAGGTCTGCGGCGACTGGTTGTTTATCGTCGTCCTGTTTGACTGCACGGTCCTGGGTGGCAAAGGTCCAAATTCCAGGTGTAGAGCTTGGGTGCGGCGACTGGTCCGTGTTTCAGTTTCCGCGTTGAGTGGTCTTCTCACAGGGCTTGGAATTGGGCTTGCACTGCGTGCCCTGGGAGGGGAACGCTGCACGGGCATGCGCTACCCCGCACCTCCACCAAAATGTCACGGGTGGTGACCAGAAAAAACACAAAATAAACAGGAAGAAATAAACGTTTAATGTGGCGAACTTGTGCCAAAAATAAAAGAGTACAAAGATAATAACAGAGCGCCGCGGGCGTCGAAGTCGGCGTAGCAGCACAGTCGAACGCTGGGGCGAAAACTGACTCCGCTCGCCTTGCGGAATCCCTTATGTACCCTCGTGGCCTTCTGGATCGTTCGGCGTAGAAGGTTCGGCGCCTGGAACATTCTAACCTCGAATCAGCAAGACGGTTCTCGAATTCACCAGAACATTACATTGCAGTGTCAACAAAAATGCGCCTCCGCGGCCAGGAATCGCGGCCAGGAATCGAACCCTGGCTTTCAGCGTGGAAAGCAAGCGCTATAACCGTTAGGCCACGCGCGCGCTGCCTACTTGGCCAGCTGCGCGCGCGGCAATATGCCGACTAGTTGAGCTCTGCCTGAAGAGCACATACTTCTTATTTAGCAGAAAGTACTCCAAGCAAACCAGCGGCACAGCCATGGGGGCAGCCATATCTGTGACAGTGGCAATTTTCACAATGGAGGCCATCGAACGCAAGGCTCTCGACACCTTCAAGCCTAAACCCAGAACGTTCCTGCGTTACGCGGACGACTGTTTCTGCGTCGTGAAAACCAGCGAGGTGGATCGTCTTCTAACACACCTGAACTCTGTAGATGAGTCGCTACAATTCACGGTAGAACGCGAAGACAAGGGTTTTCTTCCCTTTCTGGATGCACTGGTAACCAGAAGTGCAGTGGGCTAAGCTTCTCTGTTCACAGGAAGCCAACCCATACTGGCAGATACTTAGGGTTTGATTCCCACCACCCCCGATGTCATAAAGCATCGAAGGCCGCTGCACTCTTCAGGCGCGCCATCGCCACCTGCTTTACACAGAAGAGCCTCCAGGAAGAAATCAAGGTCGTAACATCGGATCTCCGCAAGAACGGCTACTCGAAACAATTTATTCACCGGATACTCGAGAAATCAAGGCATCCACCCCAGGGCGCAGCAGTACCCCCTTCTGATCGCGACTGTGTCCCCTAATCCCGCGTCCTCGGTCGCTACGGGATTGCGGTGACTCATAAACCCGTGTCGATAATGGGTCATCGCCTCCCCCTGCCGAAGGAGCGGTCCCCGAAAGAAAGGGCCCAAGGCTTGGTCTACCGGATACCATGCAAAGTTTTTCCGGTCTCATACGTTGGCGAAAGAAAGAACTTCGCAGAGAGGCTCACGCGTCACAAATAGGATGTCCTGAAGAAGGATGTGGAGGCAAGCGCCCTCACGGAGCGCGCAAAAGCAGCCGGCCACACAGTCAACTTCGAAGGAAGCACTGTTGAAAATAATTCCTGGAGAAGGGGAACAAGGGGGACAAAGGACAAACATAAATCTCTAAACACAGCTAGGTGACTGGTGCGCGACCGAAAAAATCCGCTTGGTCCGGGTATCGAACCCGGGACCTCTCCATTACAAGTGGAGCGCTCTACCAACTGAGCTAACCAGGGGTTAGACGTTAGTAGAGCAAACGGGTTTTATCAGCTGCCACCAGTCTAACACCCACAAGGGTGAAGCTTGCAATTTAAGCTTAAGATTATAATGCAATTGAAATGCAAAGGTGCAAGCAAGCTGGACAAGAAATGATGAAAATAATCCCTGGAGAAGGGGAACAAGGGGGACAAAGGACAAAGGACAAAGGATAAACATAAAGCGGATTTTTTCGGTCGCGCACCAGTCACCTAGCTGTGTTTGGAGATTTATATTTGTCCTTTGTCCCCCTTGTTCCCCTTCTCCAGGGATTATTTTCATCATTTCTTGTCCAGCTCGCTTGCACCTTTGCATTTCAATTGCATTATAATCTTAAGCTTAAATTGCAAACTTCACCCTTGTTGGTGTTAGACTAGTGGCAGCTGATAAAACCCGTTTGCTCTACTAACCTCTAACCCCTGGTTAGCTCAGTTGGTAGAGCGCTCCACTTGTAATGGAGAGGTTCCGGGTTCGATACCCGGACCAGGCGGATTTTTTCGGTCGCGCACCAGTCACCTAGCTGTGTTTGGAGATTTATGTTTGTCCTTTGCCCCCTTGTTCCCCTTCTCCAGGGATTATTTGTATCATTTCTTGTCCAGCTCGCTTGCACCTTTGCATTTCAATTGCATTATAATCGGAAGCACTGTGCTGGCCTTGGAGAGGAATTGGCGAAAGCGGCTCTTCGTTGAGTCTTGGTTTATCCAACATACAAAGGGGAACGTAATCGCTCTTCGGGCTTTCTGCCCAGGAGCTACGTCTCGGGACTGCGTGACGTGAGCAAAGCCCCCTACATCCGTATGGCCATTTAACGCGTGTTGTTTTCTTTTCGTCACTCCCCCGTGAACAAGGGACCGAACTGGTCCCGAAACGTCGGCTAGATGTTTATTAAATTTGTGGTTAAAGTCACTATTTTTCGCTTCATGTCTATTCCTAACCAGGCAGAGGGCTGTCGAACGTTTACCTTCAAGGTCACTAGTTCAAATCCACTTTACCTCGTCGCCAAATGTAGTGTAGTTGAATGTAAGATGAAAGAACGCCTATTCAGTTGTACGCCTTTCATCGTCTGCATCCTTTATATTCTTCTTTCTGCCTCGTCTTTATCTTCTTTACAAACTACAGTATCGCTGCGTCATACTTCTCTGACAGCATCTGAATGAAATGCTCTATTCCATCCACTGTGTCTTTAAGATATTTAAGATCGGCTTCCAGCAAGTGCCACCACGTCAACGAGTGAAGATCACCGTGGGCTCCGACAAAACCAGTAAGTTGCGTGCCGTGGCGAAGCATTGAAGAGAGAAGGCTCTCTTCATTTCACGATTACATCCTGAAACAGCATGCGACGAACTTTCGGAAACGGTGTCCTGTGCGCTAGGCAGTCAGCGCTTTACTTGCACGAAGCTGTCTTCTAGGTTTAACACCTACGCTTCTTTCCATGTCTCGGTAAACGAGGAAGGCTTTGATAAGCTAGTGTGTTTGGGACGGCTAAGGCTCGATGGCAACGGAAGTGCTGGGAACACCGCAATTAGTCATAGCCCTGACGAGAGTCGCCGTTTAGACTGATGAAGATTAATGCGAGAAGCGTCGTGAACAAACCGGAAGAGCTTGAAAGTGTACTCGAAACTTACGACCCCGATATAGTAATAATTACTGAAACTTCGTTGATCAAAAAAATACCGAATAGTGAAGTTTTCATAGATCGGTTTAATGTGTTTCAGCAAGATCGTGGCTCTAGGGGGGGGGGGGGGGGGGTCGCACTCCTCGTAAACGACAAGTTTTACCCTATCGAAAAATATTTTTTTACCGGAATGTCATTTCCAGTAAAAATCTATTTTAGTGAATTATGGGACTGTTTTCACTTCCAGTAAAGCCGTAGTTTACCGGAATGTCGCCGGATTTGTTACTGGAATGTCACCAATTGTTTTACAAGAATGTTACCGGATTCTTACCGGAATGTCACCAGATATTTTACCAGAATGTCACCGGACTTTTACCGTGAGTTTATTTCCTGTCAACGTCCATTTTACTGGATTATTAGACTTTTTCACACTTTTTCACTTCCAGTACAGCCTTAATTTACCAGAACATCACCAGATTGGCCGGAATTTACCGTGTTTTTTTCTTTCTGTATCCTGACGTCAACCGAAGGCACTTAGGAGGAAGCCTGTGAACCGTGGTTGGTTATGTTTACCAGATGCTGGACGATTCGGTAACAATTAAAGTGGTTAGTCCATATAGACTTGAAGGTTCTATGTATTTATTTAACAGGGTCCATACCAGTAAAACAATTTGCACAGCTGTAGACAAAAGCAAACAGACCAAATAGGAACAACCATGCAAGTACTTTGCCGCAAAATATATCTTTCAAGGTACTCACAATGCCGCTGGGTAAAGCCCTAGGTGCACGGTAGTTCAACTAATAAAACCGCGCAGGTGCACCACACGGACACACACAGGTATACTGTCAGCAGCACGTTTAGCGAAAACCACGAACGCGCGGAGCGAACATCTGCCGCCGTTGAAAAATCCCGGGCACACTCACGATGTCGTCCCTGATGCCGTCGCCGCGGGTGCACCGCGCGTCAGTAGCACGCTTAGCGAAAACCACGAACGCGCGGAGCGAACATCTGCCGCCGCTGAGAAATCCCGGGCACACTCACGATGTCGTCCCTGATGCCGTCGCCGCGGGTGCACCAGGCGTCAGTAGCACGCTTATCGAAAACCACGAACGCGCGAAACGAACATCCGCCGACGTTGAGAAATCCCGGGCACACTCACGATGTCGTCCCTGATGCCGTCGCCGCGGGTGCACCAGGCGTCAGTAGCACGGTTAGCGAAAACAACGAACACGCGAAACAAACATCCACCGACGTTGAGAAATCTTGGGCACAGTCTTTTTCGCTCGCTGGATGCTTCTGAAGACGGACGGACAGAGAGGCGTAAGAAACAGGTCATTGAAAAGTATATTCTTTTCATCTACACACCCTGCTGCTTTGGAAGATACAGGTCGCAACACATGGAACGCGAAGCCGAGACTCAGCGTTCGTTTTTGACCGGCCGTTGCTCGTTGACGGACAAAGAAACCGGTTGTCTTCAAAGAAAAAAGAAAAAGAAAATAAGTCAGCAGAACGACCCTCTTGCATTTTCCCCACGAACCCAATGCGAGGGAGAGAGGGTGCGTGGGGACTCGTCCTTGGTACGAGGCACCATAAGTACACACCCAGTCGCCGGCTCGTCGCGGCTTCCCCCTCGCCTCGCGTCGGCTTCGAGTGAAGGTCGGTAAACGGGGAAGCGAGTCACCCGTTTCGGGTACGGTTTCTAGGAAAACCGGGTCGTCTGCATGGTATACGAAAGGGGTTGCCGGTGGCATTCCTGTGAAATCTGTTTGCCGGCCAATAATCTACCAGAGACTCGTAAACTGGTTTCGAATGAAAAGGGTGAAAGTGCCCTCCTTTTGGATCGTCAAAACAGTTCGCTGGACGCAATTCTTGCTGAATTGCAACGTCGTTTCGAGCTAAAACACGCACTCACGAGAATGCCGCTACATTGGCGGCCGCCATTACAAACACAGTCCCCCTGCTCTTCTTGGCTTCCTTGACTCTAGCCGTTCCCCTTGCGTCGGCTTCCAGTTATGTTCGGTGCCCGGCAAACGAGAGTGGCTTCCGGTAGGATTCCAGCGGCGGGTAATCGAAAGTGGTTCTGTTATAACTTCCAGCGAAAGTGGCTACGCTGGTTGCGGTTGAAAATGTGTTGCAATTAACCCGTTTCCGCCGAATGTCACGGGAAGATTTGCCGGTTTTTAACCGTAAGTGGCTCCGGTAAAAG
Organism: Ixodes scapularis; assembly: GCF_016920785.2. Lineage (NCBI taxonomy): Eukaryota > Metazoa > Arthropoda > Arachnida > Ixodida > Ixodidae > Ixodes > Ixodes scapularis. The sequence goes on along the minus strand of NW_024609846.1, from coordinate 169,513,493 downwards.
GCCTAGCGAAATCTGGTTACTGGAAGTGGCAGCCGGCAATGTTTTCACCAAGAAACTGGTAAACTACGCTGGTTTCTGGTGAAAATGTGTGGAAATTAACCCGTTTCCACCAAATGTCACTGGAAGTTTTTGCCGGATTTTTCAATAGGGTAACGATTACCTATTACGTTGGGTTGATTCCTATCTTACGAACCGTCGATAGTACGTGACTGTTGGGAAAGCGGAGTCCCTGAATTTGCCAGTCATGTCAGGAGTACCCCAGGGCTCGGTGCTCGGTCCTTCCTTTTTTTTTTAGTGTTTATAAATAATCTGCGTGTAGATTAGCCCGGGATTCAGTGCCGTCTTTTCACCGACGAGTGTCGTGCACTTCCGATCAATTACGCTTAGACAGCAGCCTACAATTTGTGTTTTCCTGGTGTCAAGCATGGCAGATGGACTTGAACCTAAAAAAATGCGTGCAAATGACACTAGCACTAAAGAAGTCTCCAATTATGTTTTGCTATTCTATCAACTGAGTACCGTTAGAAAATGTTACTTCTTATAAATATTTGGGCATTACCATAACATCTACTTTAAGCTGGTCTCTTCACTTAGAGAACATTATCGCAAAAGCGTCTCGTAAACTGTTGAGTCTTCGAAGGACTATGCGACACTGTACCCCGGAAACTAAGCTTGTTGCGTACACTACTTTGATTCGTCCATTATTGAAATACGCTGACATTGTATGGGACCCGTACTCACAGTTATTGATTGACAAACTTGAGGGAGTGCAAAAAAAGGCACTGCGATTTATATATAATGCATACACGGCATGCATACGTCTGTGTCTTGCCTTTATGCGTTATCCAGAATAACCCAGTTATCGACCCGCAGAAAAGTGAAGCGTGTAAACTTTTTGTATAAATTAATGCACGATAAGACTGGAATGAAGTTTGAAGACTATCTAGTGTACAATCTGAGTCGAGTCACACGGTAGAAGCATGACAATCTTCTTCGAGAGTTTCAATGTAGAAGACATTTTTAACTATTCTTTCTTTCCGAGAACTGTCCGAGAGTGGAATGGCCTGCCTGACAATATTACAGGCAGTGCCACCTTCGACTCGTTTGTCAGCGCCCTAGATGGAGTTTTAAATCCATGTCACTAACCATTTGCCAAGTGTTACCTCTGTTTATTGGGAAGCGTTTGTACTATATGTCTTTTACTTTTTTTCAACTATCTTTCTTTAAAGCCATGTATAACTAGAGCTGTGCTGTTGTATATGTCATATGTGTACTCACATACCTTGACCCACAAAAGTAGGCCGGCATTATTATTCAAATGAGAAAAAATAAAAGAGTGTCTGGCTTTTTGTTCATTGCTGTGAGTGTTATCATGACCGCTGAAGGATTCCAATCGGAGTCACTTCTTTGTTTAGCTATCTGTCCACTCCGCTGCCTATTTAGTCTGCATATTTGACAACGCCATGATTTATGCCAGATATTACCGCTTGATTTGAGCGTCGACTGGTCTATTTCAGAGCAATCACCCAAGTGGTACGGAGAGTCACAAAAAGATAACTTTACACGATATACAAATGTCATCGGTGCCGTTGGCCATATCGCTCGTGCAGGAGCGATTTAGAAAACCAAGATCCGTGACACAACCGCAGCAGAAGCAATGGTGACAGACACACAAGAAGACAAGTATAATCAACTATTTCCAACCTATGATATAGCAGACCATTATGTAGTGACGAGGTTGTCTCAGCGCCACCGCTGCTGCTGCGAATTGAGGCTCTTTGGTCGAGCTCGTCTTTTTTTAGTCTGGTCTCTTGGTAGAAGGCAGCAAGTTGACATTCCCAGGAAGATTTTGTTTTTTCTGGCATCCTCCTTGTTGTGGTGACCTGCAGCTTTTCTTTTCTGCCTGCGATATAGGAGACCTCTGTATTAGTGAGGAGTAGTCTCAGCGACAACGCCGCTGGTGCGAAGTGAGGCTTCTTGGTCAAACCTGTCTTCTTTTAGCCTGGGCTCGTAGTAGAAGGCAGCAAGTTGACATTCCCAGGAAGATTTTGTTTTTGCTGGCGTCCTCCCTCTCGCGGTGACTTGCAGCATTTGTTTTTGCGTGTGATATAGCATACCACTGTATTAGTGACGAGGTTGTCTCAGCGCCACCGTTGCCGCTGCGAAGTGAGGCGACTTGGTCGAGCTCGTTTTTTTTGTAGCCTTGTCTCCTTTTGATTGCAAGCACCAAGTTGGGGGTGCACATTGACTTTGTTAATATGTTGGTCAAGGAAATATACATGATAGAACTTATCTGAGAATACTAGAAGCATTGATTGTGCACGGCTTATTTATTTCAGCGGCCGTTACAAGCACGAGCTTGCTCCTTTAGGAATCGCTACAATGCACAGCTTCAAACTTTTCAAAGCTATGAGCTTGTACTTTTAGCTTTCGGGTTAATTCAGGCGGACGGTTATATCCATGTTCCAAGTAGTGGTTTACTTCGTTGAAAGAGGGTTATTTGTATTCCCATTCAATGACGGCCTGACGTAAGAAATATTTTCACACTTTGGAATTGGGTGTACCTGTTTACCCAGTGAATGACATGGGTAGCAAACATTTGTACATTTAGGAATGAAGTGTGTTTGCGCGCCCACTGAATGGTGAGTGAGTAGAGAGGGGAATGTTAGCACACCGTTAAATAGGGTGCATCTATTTCCATTAAATGACCGGAGTGTAGGAAAAGTGATACTGTTACGCCCTGTATGTGTACACCCACAAAATCGCGAGGTTGCTCAAGTGCACTGTTGACGGAGATGTACATGTGCACCCTATTTTTGTGGTGCATGCATACTCCAAAAGGGTCGTCGTATATGTGACGAGCACTTGCACCCGCTACAATCTTTTCTTAGAATGCAGGTGAATTTGCCCGGGATATTCTTCGAGGACAAAACAGGAGCTTGCCGGGCGCTGGGGCGAGGCCAGTTGCCGGAATACTCGCGTCGGGACGGAATCGAAGTCGGTTCAATTTCGATTTCGTCCCGATGCAAGATCTGGCAACTGGCCTCGCCCCAGCGCCCTGCAAGCTCCTGTTTTGCTAGCCTGTCTGGGCTAGCAAAAACCTCTCGCACGCACCACCAGTCCTCGGACCTCTTCTCTTTTTCTCTTTTTTCTTCTTCCTTTTCAACTTTGACACTGCCCCCCAACTTCAAAAATTATTTGTGTGCACTTCTTCCTTGTCGTCTCCCCCTGAAGACCTTGTTCCTTTGTAGATGGTTGCAAGACTTACACCAAAAAACGCACGTTTGACTATTCACTTCCATGTGCAGAATACCCGCACTGTTCACTTTTTCACTCTTTAATCAAAACACCCTGCACTTGATGTGGACGAAAAAACTAGTCCCACAAATATCAAAACCAGACAAGGAGACAGCCTTCACGCCCAGTAGCACGATCACACGTCTGCGGGTCTCTTCCCTTAGATCCTCATCTTGAGCTTGTGCCTCGCTAGATAAGCTCAAATTATCTGCGCCTGCATTTTTGCTGCATTTAATATACTCCACACGGCGCAGCTTCTCGAAGATTGTCCCCAGGCTGTCCATGTGCTCGTGTGGTGCATGAGGGCGCTATTCCAAATCCCTGCCCTTCCTTTATAAACTGTCAGATGACAGGCGTCGCAAAAACGTACGTATAACTGAATCTCTCAATGAGTGCCTGACTAGATGAATTATTCGGCCACTAGTCTCACGGTAGTCCACCCTGGTCGGACATTATCTCATCTATGCCATCTCGATGACGGCTTGTCAATAACTCTTTGGGAGAAATAGCTGGTTCTTATGTGTTTCTAAGTTGTGAGTACAGCTTCTGTACAACAAATTGTTTCTTATCAAGAAAGCGTATTTAGTTTTTTATACGGGTTTACTCGCGATCTTTCCAATATTGTGTAAGCATTTGTTTTAGAGTCTTATCACTTCCTTGCTTCTTAAGCTGCTCCTCTGGTATCGTTTGAAGAGTCGAAAACTGCGCTACTTATTATCCCGGAGACGGTTGTCCCCTCCGGCGTTTTCATTTCTCTAACTACGCCATCCATTTCATTTCATTTCATTTTCATTTATTGTTCCCTTAAAGCGCCCGTAGGGCTTTACATAAGGGAAGGCTTTGACAACAAACAAGAACAAAGAAAGGAAAAACACAGGGTTAAAGGTTGCTAAATATCGAGAAAAGTAGCAAGTGCAGCTCTGAATCCAGATGAGTCTTGAATTGTAACAATATGTTCTGGGAGAGAGTTACATTCTGAAAGTGATAACTGCAGTGGAGAGAATTTAAAAAGGTTTGTCCTTGGTATTACCAGATGAACTTTCTGAGAATGGTCTGTACGAGGAGAAATGCGATGAGCCGCAAGACAGTACAGTTCTCTCTTTAAAGGGGCCTGATAATACAAAGCGTGTAATGAAACTAGTCTGGTCAGTTTTCTTCTCTCCGCGAGCAGTGGAAGTCGAGTTCTTTTTTTAGCGTAGTAATGCTAGTGTGTGTGTAGATTTTAAGAATGAACCGAGTGCGTTGTTTTGGATCGACTCTAATTTCTGTATTAGGTAAGCCTGGTGGGAATTCCATGTTGTAGATGCATACTCGAGCTGCGGGCGAACAAGGGCAGTGTAAGCTACGAGTTTTGTCCCCCGGTTAGCCATATGTAGTGTTCGTCTAAAAAAACCGAGGCTTTGGTTTGCCTTTACAACGACGTGATTAATATGAGCTTCCCATAATAAGTTTGAAGTGAAATTAACCCCAAGATATTTGTACGTGTGCACATGTTCAAAGGCGTATCAAAAAGAGAGTAGCTAAAGACTGTGGCACTTCGCTTAGTGTTAAAGTTTAAGAATTTTGTTTTTAAGATGTTGATTTGCATTTGCCACTTTTTACACCATGTTTCTAGGGTAATCAAGTCATTCTGAAGTTGAATGCAATCACTAATAAAAGATATCTTCCTATAGACCACACAATCATCAGCGTACAAACGGATAGTTGAAAGAATACTATCGGGTAAATCATTCACTTACAAAAGAAAGAGCAGTGAACCCAGCACGGTCCCCTGCGGCACTCCTGATTTTACTTTCTGATGTGATGAAGATTTGTAATCATAAGAGACACTTTGCAAGCGATTGAAAAGAAAATTCGATATCCAGTCTATCACGAATGGCTCCACTTGGAAAGCACGTCATTTTAGAACTAGTCGATGATGATGCGGCACCTTATCGAATGCTTTTTGGAAGTCAATAAAAATGTCATGCCTCCCAGTTTTAAAATGCAGGTTACTGTGTATATCAGTTACAAATTCGAAAAGTTGGGTTTCGCAAAAGTGAGACCGACGGAAACCGTGCTGGTTTACAAGAAGAAGGATGTTTGGTGACAGGTGATCTATGATTTTTGAGAAAAAAAAAAACATGTTCCATTAATTTACTTGGAACACTCGTCAGAGAGATGGGTCGATAGTTCGTGAATTTATTCTTTTGACCAATATTAAAGACAGGGGTGACTTTTCACAGTTTCCAATCAGCAGGTTTTGGCCACTAGTTAGGGATTGCTCAAAGATAGAACAGAGGAGAGCAGAAGATTCACATTTCCTAAGCTTGAGTAGCTTCGTCGTGATATTGTCAGGACCGGGGGCAGAGTTTGTTGGGAGATGTTCTATTAGTTTCTGAATTCCACTCACAGACATAGTGATTGCCACATTTGTGTGGCTATGTCGTAATTAGGCGAATGCTCTAGTAAGGAGTAAATGTCTTCAGAAAACATCTTGCTAAAAAGCGACTGAATTCCTCGCACACAGTACCCACATCTAGCTCGTCTCCCGCAGGATTAGTGAATCGGTGAGGCTTCGACACTTGCTTAGGGTTAACCGCTTTCCAGAACTTTTTGGGGTTAGCCGTCATACGGCTGCGGAGGTCTTCGTTGTAAAACTTGTTCTTCGCTCGACAGATCTCTGTCTTGCATACTAATTGGAATTCGTCAAACTTTGTCCACGCAGAAGAAGACAAAGACAATTTAGCTGTTTGAAATAGTCTCCGTTTTTTATTCACTAGTCGTTTAAGGCGGCCGAAAACCAGGGTTTCTCACTATATATTTATTTTTGGAATGAATTGGTCGCATAGATCGAGTAGCTTTTGTTTGAATAATCTCCAGTTTTTGTGAACTGCTCTAGAGTCAAAGCCAACCATGTAAATACTTTAAAAGAATTGCAAGCTCCGACAGAAGTCATCGACGTTAGCCCTGGAGTAATCATAAATAGCTTTTACCAGCGGGCTGTGCTTTTGCGTAGGAAGAGCAAGTTCAACATTTAGGGAAGTATGATCAGTGAGCGGCTCCATAAAGTTTACCGAAGCTATAAAATCTGGTTTCGAAATAAAAAAAAAATATCCAAGAAAGCAGAGTTACGAGTTGGCTTGTCAACCATTTGAAAAAGAGAGAAGGCGTTTATCACATCAACGAAATCCCGACTTTGCTTCGAAAGTTTATATCATGCATCAAAGGATATGACATTTGGAACAACCGGCGGTTTTATTTCGGGATAATTAAAGTCACCGGAGAGAACTATGAGATCATTTGAATAAGAACGAGCAAGGGTCTCTAAGCAATTATATAATAATGGCGAGAAGTCTGACAAGTCAGGTGGCTTATAACATGCGATGACTAAAATACAAACAGTAGGCGTCTTAATCCTTACCCAAACACCTTCAAAACCTGACATTTTATCACACTTTTTAACATGCAAAGTACTTCTAACAGCAATCAACACTCCCCCTCCCCGCCGCTTAATCCTATCTCTCCGGATGATAAAATACGAGTCACTTATGATTAATTCGCCATCTGCAATATCCGGAGTTAGCCAAGTTTCACTGATGATAACAACCTCTGCGGAGCAGGAGTGGACAGCAGAATGCAGCGCTTCTTGTTTGGCATGAACGCTTCTAGCATTGGCAATAAAACAGTTTATAGTTGATGATGGTCTTTTCTGTTGTTGGGAGGATGACTTTCTGGTTTCCTGTAGCTATGCGGGAAGCTGCATAACACGTGCGGTCTCCTGGTCAAAAATATATCGCAAATTTCCGATAATTAGTTTATGGTGGCGAAGCTTGAAGTCACGAGCTTGTGCTTTTGCAAAAGAAGGGAGCTCTTTTCGTGCTTTACGGGTCTCTTCCGAGTAATCCTCGCTCAAACGGAAATCTGTACCGTTTTGTCTGTTTGCTTGTGATAGCACGAGTTCTTTATCTTTAACAGAATTAAATTTTACGATGATGGGCCTGACTGTCGTGGAGTTATCTTTGAAAAACCCAATTCTGTGCGCCCGCTCGATCCAAGGGGGGAGTATCTTGACACCAAGATTTTCCTCTTCAGGCTGAGGATCAGACTTGAGGATCACTCGCGACGAAAGTCGCGAGTGATCCTCAAGAGTGGTATACCTTCGTGTCATTTTCGCTATGGCGGAAGTGTTTGTTGCAGTGATTTTTGATACCGCAGCCACGTCTTCTTTGATTGTTTTAAGGCTGGAAATTTCGCGGTCGATGTCGTCGATTTTAGATTTGAGGGTTGCCAAGACAGAGTCAGTATGACGTTGATTTTTTTGCATAGATTTAATTTCAGCTAGGATTTCTGTTTGGCCGTTGGATAAGTTGCTTAGTAGCGTTATGATTTGATTAGGCGATGTGTCGTCACAAAGCTCGTTATCGGGCCCGGGGTTGGCCTCAATATCTCCCGACAAGAGTAGTTTTCTTCTCATGCTATCAGCAATTTGACACAGGTCTGACACAAAAGAAGCAAGCCTGGAACGCGCTGAAGACACACAATCATACACACAAGGTGGGCACGACACCGCAATGATGCACGCGTTATTACATCGGTAGGATGATGATGAAAAACCAACTTGGGAATGGACAGGATGTTTCAGAAACATTCCGGCGGCGGTGTCGTGCCCAAGGCGCTCAGACGGTTGTGCCCGCTTTTGAAGAAAGGCTCCGAATAGATAGGGTTGCCCGGCTTGCCCCAGTTGCCAGCACCGTGCAAGGGATCCGACTAAAGTTGACGATGGCGGACCGAAGGTTTAAAGGAGTGACGGGGCTTCTCCGGTGCGATGGAAAACCGGATCCGGTGCCGACCAAATCGGCGAACCAAAAAGAAGAGCACAGGTAACAGCCACAGCAACCTGAGAATGGACAGGATGTTTGAGACACATTTTGGCGGCGGTGTCGTGCCCTGCGGTATACAATGAATTTTCCACCCACAGTTCCGAAGAGAGCATCTCAGACGGATTTTTCGAAGACTACGTTTGACTATATAAAGTACAACTCTTCCATCGACTTTTTCCTGTTGGGTGGCTGGCCCAACACCCTACGAGATCGACTCGTTTCATTGTCTGTGCTCCCGTTTTCATCAGGATCGTTAGCCTCTCATACTAGGAGTGCATTGCTCAAATCCAGGTCTTATAAAGGAGCGCTTACATAATTCGTGATTCGTTTTCCAGTAAAATATGGCGTGCGGTCTATGATATTTGCCTCTAAGAGGTTCCTCACTGCCCGCTCTAGAAGAGACACCGGATTTGACCTTCCTAACTATAGCTGTGTGACATCCCGTGTCTCTGAGTACTGTTATTTTACGGCCTCCTATGGATCCCTCTACGACTGGTAAATTCACTACTAGACACTTCGAAGGACGTCAGACTACTGGGTTGACCATGGCGATCTTGTCACCATTCTTCAAAGTAACACAGCCCTCAACACGCTCGGTCGCCTTAACTTCATTAAGGTCCGTCCACGTGCATGACGCTTGAGGTCTGTCACTCGCCTTCGACCAACAGCATTCGGCTTGGTGCCCAGTTTTGCTACAGTTCCAACAAGTTGGTGCTTTGAACGCTTGCGGACGACGGCGCCAATTTTCTCCCTTATATCTAATCTCGTTGCAAAGGAAAAGCAAGGCATTGCCGTTTCCCGTACTTTCCGCGTTGTCCGGCTTTAGGCTTTTGAGACGGTTCGTCTACTTTAGGTTTATCAGTGCCCCCTGGGTTTGAGCCTCCAGAATTGAGTTCGCTTTGGAGACTACGCCCTCTAGATTTTGGAATTCGCGCTCTTTGACATATACCGCCAACTTACCAGGGTACGTCAAAAGACATTTCACGGCAATTACATGCCATTGAGAGCTTCAAACGTCTTTTCCATCGCGACTATCTCAACACATCTTTCAAAATATCCGGCTAAACTGGCGGCAAATTACTTTCTTGCTTCTCCGTTGTTGGGTTTTACCTTCGTAAATCTCTCCTGGGAGGCCTCCTTGGCGTGGCGTAACCTCTGCAGCAGTGCCAGCCTCATTGTTACAAAATCTAACCTTTCGCTGGGACAGCCGCCTCACTCCCGTCAGCGCTCTTCTAGTGAGAGACAAACTTAGGGTCGTCGTCCACTTTTCTGCGGCCATCCCAGCCCCGTTGCCGTACGCTCAAAACGCAACAAGTACGCGTACAAGTCATCCATTTCCTCTTTGAATTGCGGCACCAACTTCTGGGGACTAGCATGTTGCATTTGTCTGTTGGTATCCCTTTCGCTAGTGTGACGACTTTCTTTCTGACCTACCACCCTGCTTTACTGCACAGTTAGCTTTAGTTTCAGTAGCTCTCGTTCACCATCTAGTCTCATGCATTCCGCCACAAGTTTGAGCTTTCAAGCTTCGCGCACTAACAATCTATCTTACCGTCCTCGTTCTATTTCATTCTTGGCCGTTTCAGTTCCTCACTTTGGCCCCTTGCAGACACAGTTATTTCCCTTCCGCAAAAGGTCTATGGGATACCATTCTGTCTTCCATGACTTCACGGATCCGCGAGTGTGGTCAACGTGCCGACGTGGTCAAATGTTGTTGATGTTAAGGGCAAATCCAGTAAAATAACACACAGGGTGTCTTTTTTTTCTGCACCAAGCTAGACGAGAATGAGAGCTTCATTGGTACACTTTTAATTTTGGGATTAGTTTACCCGACTTGACGACCACTAGAAACAAGGTTGTTAATTGTTACAATTAGGCGGTTAATTAAAGAAGATATTTTAATTTTAATTTATGACTTTACAGTGGGTACAGCATTTTCGAAAATGATGACCGATTTCCAGGCTTTATGCTCCAACCGGAAACTACAGTAAACATGTAAGCATTTGGGCGCTACCGGTCAAGTTATTTCAGTTCCGCAGGTTTCTCCAAACTGAAACTATCGTCGGTCTCACTAAAACCGTGTAGTACAGCCAAAGCTACAGCGAAGAGAGCGTATGCCATCCTGTTCAAGAGGAGGGAAAGGGGAACGGGAGAGAAGGACTTGGATTTTCCCATTCCTAATTTCCCTCCTCTTGAACCGGGCGAAATACCCCTTCTACCCAGTAGCTTTGGCTGTACTGTTTTTTTTAGGGAAACGGAGTATAGTTTAGAAAAGAGCAACCGTAATGGTCACCATCTCTGCCCTCACTTAGCATCACAGTAACGACGTCGCCTCTGATGTGCGGGCACACCCGCCTGCACTATCCAACACCGCATTGTCGCTGTATGCTCATCTTTCATTTTAGAGCGCAGCTCTTAGGCGCCCGCGTCCGGCTTGAGTGGCGTCGCCTTCGCCGTCGCCGTCGGCGTAACCGCGGCGATCGACGTTTCGGCATGGTGACGTTTCGGCACCGTGCCGAAACGCCCGCGCGGGGTCGCGTGACCCCCCTCAGGGGGGTCAGGTGACACCACTGGGGGGGGGGGGGGTCAGGAAGGACTCGTGACACCCCTCCGGGGGGGATCAGGGGGTCACGTGACCTTCCTAGGGGGCTCAGGTGGGTCACGTGACACCCTCGGGGGGGTCAGGGGGATCACGTGACCCCCTGAAGGGGGTCCGTGACCTCCCTGAGGGGGTCACGTGACCCCCTGACTCCCTCGAGCGGTGTCACCTGGTGCCCTGACCCCCTCAGGAGGGTCACGTGACCCCCTGAGGTAACGCGACCCCCGTGAGTCACGTGACCCCATGCGATCACGTGATTCCCATGAAGTCACGTGATTCCCGTGAGGTCACGTGAGCCCATTGAGGTCACGCGGCGTCACGAGGGTAACGTGACCTTACGGTTACGCCGACGCCGCTCGGAGGGAGGAGCAGCGTGATGAGGAGGTGAGGAGGAGGGAGGAGGGGTATATTCTCCCCTCAGTACCCTTCCCTCCTCCTCCGCAAGAGCTGCGCTCTAATTCGGCGTTACAGGGAGTTGTAAACGGCTTTCTTTTTTTTCTGTGTCAGCTGTAAAATTTGTAGTTTGCTGTTGGCGCCAACTGTGCCGTGTCTTCTGCGACAGAAACTGGGAATGACTCATTTTTATCTCAAGGTTCGTTCGCCGAGGCCGCGCGCAGGGGACCTGCGCGGTCAATGGTGTCAGCAGGAACACAGACGTCAACGGACGACCTGTGTCTTCTACCCAAGTCCCCCTCAACCTCACCTGGAGTGGTAAAAGCCACTCCCCTTACTGACCGAAGGGAGGATTCTGGTCTGCCAGGGTCCACCCAAGCACGGAGGTGTGGACCCCCTGCGCCCGCTAAACCCAGCTGCCTCGAGGTCGGGGAATTCCTCGTTCGCACCTCTGAAGGCGCCCGGAAACTCGGTGAGCCGTCGGGGTCGTAGGACCGTAAGGATCAGCCTGCGGCAAGCCCCGGTGAACCAATGAACGAGAGTGGGTCGAAGTCCGACGAGGACAGACTCCACTCAAGTTCGGAGTTCCTACTTTCAGCCTCCGGTGGTACCACCGGCAAGCCGAAAGATACGGCTAAAAAGAGAAATGCTCCCCGCATCAAAATAAATTTTAAGGTCTAGTTAAACATATACTCTTAAGATACATATATATATATATATATATATATATATATATATATATATTTTCCTATTTGTGAGATGGCAGAAAAAGTTCTCCAGTAAAACTGCAGAGGCTTACTCCGGAACTATGACGACGTTTACTCTCTACTAGATCTTCATCACCCACTAGCGTTTTGCCTTCAGGAGACTCATTTGAACAATAATCATACTAACATCCTAACGCGCTTCCAGGTTTTTCGTAAGAACCGTCTCCATTCTTCCCACACCTCTGGTGGTGTAGCTATAATTGTTGCAAAGCCTACCCCTTGTGTCGAGGTACCACTTAATACCACATTAGAGGCTGTGGCAGTTCGCATCTTGTCTGATCGACTGATAACTGTTTGTTCTGTGTATATTCCTCCAAGCTACACCTTATCTCGCAGAGAGCTAGAATCTCTTTATGACAAACTCCCCCAACCAGCTCTAATCCTAGAAGATTTCAATGCTCATAACCCTATGTGGGGCAGTGGACGAGGTGACACACGTGGCTCGATGATTGATTGGTTTCTTTCTTCTACTCCTTTATGCCTGTTAAACAAACTAGAGCCTACATATTTCAGCGCTTCAACTCGTTCGTTCACATCCATTGATCTGTCACTAAGCGAACCAACATTATTCCCCCTTTTTTCATGGGCTGTTGAGCCCAACCCATATGAAAGCGACCATTTTCCCATAATTTTAAACCGCATCAATCTACCCGCTACACTATCCACACAAACACCCCGTTGGAAGTTCGAAGAGGCAAACTGGGGTACTTTTAGTGAGGCTACTCAGCTCGCTTGCACATGATTTGACAATCTGTCTGTCAATCAAATCACCAGTCTGCTTAGTAGTCATATTCTTCATGCTCCATTGATAGCTATCCCCATGATTTTTTTTTCAGCTTTTCACCTGAAAAAACAGTGTCTGTTTGTTTTCTCACCTACGGGGAACTTCAGTGAAGCCCTCATTGACCATGCGATCCACTTCAATTCCAACAAAACCTGAACATAAATTTCTAGGGCTTATTTTTGACAGTAAATTGACCTTTCTTTCGCATATCAGATATCTCAAAGTAAAATGCCAAAAAGCACTAAGCATCCTTGAGGTGCTTTCTCACACCTCCTGGGGCTCTGATCGCCTCTGCCTCCTCCGAATTTACGGATCGGTGATTCGCTCGTACCTCGATTATGGTAGTAGTGTGTATGGATCGGCAAGGCCTTCAGCCCTACGAATGCTTGACTCTATTCATCACCAGGGACTGCGGCTGTCTACAGGTGCATTTCGCACGTCGCCTATGCCCCGCCTTCACGCAGAGTCAAATGAATGTTCTTTGGAGAAGCGAATGTTTGCTTTAGGGTTAATGTATTCGCTTAGAATTCGTTCGGTTCCCTTGCACCCTTCTCAAGAAGCTGTTGAAGAAATTAGATATAAACGCACTTTTGACAACAAGCCCAATGTAATACTACCTTCTAGTATGAGAAATGCATCCGAAGCAGACTCAATTGGACTGAGTAGTAGAATGCCCGTCACTTCTGTTCCACAAGCAATAGCTCCGTGCGACCACAGCCTCATTTCCTGTGACCTCTCACTAACAAAAATTAAAACAAAAAAAAAGAAACTCCACCAGAATACATAAAACAGAAATTTTTTTAGCTTCAGAGTAGATATTCTGGACACAACTTCTACTACACGGATGGTACTAAGACAGAAGCGTTTGTTGGATGCGCTATGGTCGGCTCCTCTGTTCGCTGTGTAAAGCGGATTCCGTGTACAGCCACTATTTTAACAGCAGAGTCATGCGGTCTCTGTCTTGCAGTTGATCACATTGTAAAAACAAAGAGCAAGCATGTCAGTCGTGTACACTGATTCACTGAGTTCTCTGCGTTCACTCTCATCATTAAAGACTTTGAAAACCCAAGAATCATGGAGTTACAAAATAAAATTATTGATGCTTCAAGAGGGAATATTAAAATAATTTTATGTTGGGTTCCTAGCCATGTTGGTATACCCGGAAATGAAGAAGCAGACCTTGCTGCAAGTTCTGCTGGTGAGCAAGAAGTGGACCTGCATGACATTCCATACAAAAATTATAGCACACTTTTAAAGCATTGTATTAGAAGGAAGTGGCAGCAAGATTGGGATGAAGAAGTTAATAACAAGCTCCATTCTGTAAAACCATTGATCAGTGAGTGGGAGAGTGCCCGACACCGTGAACGTTTCTATGAAATTGTCTTGTGTCGACTGAGGATAGGTCATACACACCTTACTCATGGCCACGTCCTGCGCAGGGAAGAGGCCACAGAGTGTGAGAACTGTTTTAGTCCTCTAACAGTTTCACCCATTTTACTTGAATACCCAGCGTATGACCGAGAACGTCGGAAACATTTTTCTCAGTTATATAACGAGCATACGCCTTTACACCTTAGTATTCCACTTGGCAACGACCCACTTGTACCACACAGTTGTGTTTTTAACTTTTTGAGAGCTATCGGTCTTTTACACCGGCTATAATTTTAGATTCAACTTCATCTCCATCACTATTTACAAGTCATATACACAGTTTTAATCCATCACAGCTACTAAAGCTCTTTCCCCTCTGAAACCTTCTCTGCAATAGCCTGTATCTGGCGCATCATAGCCTAAGATGGTTTTGCGCCATAAAGCCCTAATCATTCAATCAATCAATCGACCAATTAGGATTAACAATCACGCTACCGACACCATTTTTTTTGCGACTGGAGTTTTTTAATGATACGCGTTAAAAAAGGATAAACATACTGCCGCAGTGCCGGCAGGGTGCGCGCATTACGGGTGGCGCCACTACTGTGACGCTACGCGAGGGCGAAGATAGATACTGACATCACTGTCAGTCGTTTCTAAATTAGTTTCGGAGGAGTAAGCTTGCGGAACAAAAATAATTAGACTAATAGCTCCCAAATGCTTAGATGTTTGTTACAACTTGCGGTTGGAGCATACTGCATAGGCGTAGGACAGCAATTTCAGAAATGCTATGTCCTCTAAAGTCATTCATTAAAACGTAATCTTAATATCTCTGTTAATTAGCCACCATTTGTACAAACAACCTTGTTTCAAGTTGTCGCCAAGTCGGGTAAGCTAATCACAAAACTATAAGCGTTCTAATGCAACCCTTACTTTTATGTGAAATTTAGTACAGCTTAAATAAACCCCTGTATATTTAGAAAGAAGAAAAAACTGATGAACCAAAGATTGAAAAGAAAATTAATTCAAACTTTTAAGTACGATTCCTGGTAGACAGTGCATGACTCACGTCGCCGTGCCCTTACACAAATATGTATCCACCTTGAAGACAATTTCGGAAATGCATTATGTCCTCTAAAGTATTTCATTAAAACTTAATCTTAATATCTCCGATTATTAGCCACCAATTGTACAAACAACCTTGTTTCAAGTTGTCGCCAAGTCGGGTAAGCTAATCACAAAATTATACGCGTTCTAGTGCAACCCTTACTCTTAATGGAAATTTGGTATAGCTAAATGAATATCCTGTATACTTAGACAGAGAAGAAAAAACTGATGAACCAAAGATACAAAAGAAAATGAATTCAAAATTTTAAGTGCAATTCCTGGTAGACAGTGCCTGACTCACGTCACCGTGCCCTTACACAAATATGTATCCACTTTCAAGATAATTTCGGAAATGCATTATGTCCTCTAAAGTCATTCATTAAAACTTGATCTTAATATCTCCGCTAATTAGCCACCAATTGTGCAAAGAACCTTGTTTCAAGTTGTCGTCAAGTAGGGTAAGCTAATCACAAAATTATACGCGTTCTAATGCAACCCTTACTCTTATAGGAAATTTTGTTTACCTAAATGAATACCCTGTATATTTAGACAGAGAAGAAAAAACTGATGAACCAAAGATACAAAAGAAAATGAATTCAAAATTTCAAGTACAATTCCCGGTAGACAGTGTCTGACTCACGTCGCCGTGCCCTTACACAAACATGAATTAATTTCTAGATAATTTCCACAAAAAATAATCTATTGATGGTATATATATTCTAAAGACAATGTGCCCATTCTTCTACCCACTGTCTATTGCTTTTTGGTCGTTTTTGTTTTGTAGATATTTTATTGAACGTAGCGTATAGAGATTGAATAAAAATTGTATAGCAATTGATAAAAGAACACATGGAAATTCTAAGGACGTTTCTATTGCATTTATATTAGCGATAAAGAAGTTTTTGCGAAAAAAATGATGAACAATAATTTTAGGTTTATCAGAATGCATTTATAAAACAATGTACTGGCCACTTGCCTTATGAACATGCGCATAGGTCACATATTTACTCACAACAGAGCACTCGTAACACTAGCAATTTGGTAGCGCTGACTGCTCCATGGCTATTTACAGACCTGTACGTAATCCGTTACAAAAAATGGAATTACCTGTAATCTCTTACATTTATCCGTAAGTTTGTCACATAATAATTACATATTTGCGAGAGTAATTGTAAAGTAATTCCCCAACATATTTAGCCAGTCATGATTTCATGCGCATTGACGAGCGCAAAGGAGGCTTTGGTGGCACTCTGCAGCTCCTCAAAGTCTATGTCTTCAATGCCCAAGCCCCTAATCTTTTTCTGTTTTTTTCCTGCAAATCCTAACAACAAAGTGAAAACTTCAAAAGAAATATTTCTAAGAAAGAAAGTTTTGCGCAAGTTTAATGCGTTATTTGTTTTAGTCCACTTTTTTTAATTCATTTCTTTATCAAAGACGAAGCAAAGGATGTGGGTTTCACCTTTGGTTGGGTACCACTTATAAAGACAGGAGGCTCGAGAACCGAGGCAATAAACACACGACATGTTTATTGCCTCAATCTGCCAACACACGCTTTCCCCTCGATAAAGTCCGACGTATCGGCGCTGCCCCATTGTCACAAGACCATTGGTTGGACTCCGCGCTGCCACAATAGGCAGATTCACGCAAAGAAGAGAGCGACTTTGCTTTTTAACTTTGACAGGGCCTAGCGCACAAGTGCCGGACGGCTTACTTGCAAGCGGATCAATGTTTTCTAGGTATTTGTACGGTTTATAGGTAATAAAATCGGTCGTATCTTTTAATTCGTTCTTACACTGACTCGCTCATGAACGGTTCAGAATGTATACAAGAAATAAGAAGGGACATTCGAAGAAAACAGAACGACCTTTTAAGAAAATCATTCTGAAAAAAAAAATCCACCTAAACTCGTTTTTATCTCAAAAACCGTAGTAAAAAGAGTCCGGCTCCTCGCGGAGCATTACTGCTTGCCCCCTTCATATTCATAATTAAGATATATGTAGGCGAATTCTAGATTAGATAGATGTCCTCTTATCAAGACGTACATGTTTCAGATGCCAAAAGGATCGCTTTTTCCTCCGACAACCAAATCTCGTAAGAACTACTTCGCGCCGCGTATAAACAATGCGCAAAACTTGTTTTTTTTTCGTGAGGTTAAAACGGGTACAGAAGACAAAATTGCTCCTCTTTCCCGCCAACGTCATCACAAGTGGACCCAAACAGCGGCGCCTCGCTTGCCTCAGCATTGCCGCCAACCCGCCGTGTAAACACTCGCAACATGGGCGACGCTGGCACACGGCGACGCCGAGACGGGTGGGTCCGCCGCTTTGCGGCGTCTCCCACGTACAGGGTCGGTGTGCTTGTAGCTAGGGACGGGTCGGGGATCCGCTAAAGATGACGTCATGTGCAGGCCTTGTCTTCCATGTGGTATCGTGTGGACTGCGACGCAAGTCGGTGTGCGAATGGAAAATAACGATAAAAATAGAATTACCTAGAATTAAATAATCACCTTTAAAGTAAGGATCTCGTACGTTTCAATTAGATATGTGTGCCCGTAAACACGATATTCTGTATAACTTGTTAGAAGTCGGATGACTCAAAATATTTATGCTATTCAATGGCGACGTCAAGCCGCTCATTGAAACTTAAAAAAGTGGCAACTGCAGGGCGCCCGAATGGACGAGGAAGTGTTCCGCGCCTCAGATAAAGCGATGGGGACTGATACTCGAATGTTGCGTTCCTCTTTTCCCCCCCAGAAAATGGAAAAGACGTGGGTACTTTCATGTTCTGGATATATTGCGCTGACTCGCTTCCCGATCTCGATGTAAACGCCGAAGTCGCCTCCGGGCAGGAATCGTCGGTCTTTTATATCGTAGTCGTACGGTACCTGTTTCCTGGCGGCTTAAAAATTCAAGAACAAAGAATAGGGATTTTTAGCAACTATGATATATTTTGAGGACGAGTGAGACATCTCAATATGCAATGTACCCCCTAAAGTGAATGTACGAAATTTAGGGAGGTTTGTATATGAGTTTGCTACTTATGAGGCTACGCTCGAAACAAGACGTCTGCCGCGATGGATAAGGTTATCCCGAATGAATGGTATTTTATTTCAAAGGCCCTTTCGTTAGATTACTCTGAGTTGGTGGTGAGCCACCCTGTATATGTTAGCGAAGTATCATGCTGTTGTAAATTCTCAAATATTCATCGTGTTGTAATGTTCGGCAGAGCATTTAAACAGCTTCGTTGTGAAGCGGGTACTCGATGTGCGTATGTGTGTTTGTGTGTGTGTTTGATTATTTCCGCTCAGTCCGAAAACTCTGAGAAGTTAGTATCAACTAAATGAGACTGCAAGAAACCAGATAGGCAATTCGCGTATTTATAATTTTTGACTATGTCAATACCGCAGTGTTGAACCTAAATAAAAACAAACTTCGTAGCGTATAGTGGGCAGTCAAGATGTTAATCCCCGTACAATGTGATGCGAATATTTACGTCTACAAGGAGCAAACTAATTTTTTTCACTCCAATGACTTTACACAATAAAGTAAATAGAAGTTTGAGCCGAGTGCCCAATGCGCACAAAACTTCGCGTTTAACAAAAGTAAAGAGTACAGTAACCAGAATAAATAATATATATATATATATATATATATAATATGCATTCTTTCGCCTTTGATATCATGAATGCAAGCAATCATTGAAAACAAGAATATAGACGTTCATTACAGAAGTTTATGGCGTCACCGACGGAGTGCCTGGTCTTTTTTTGAGACAAATTTTATAAGTCGCGTTCATGAACCCGGCTAACTCAAAGTATCGCAATTGGCCGGTTAAAGCCTGAGCAATCTAGGGCAGCCAGAGAAGTGTCCCGAGTTTTGCACCATTTTGAAAAGTGTGACAAGCTCGTCCCAAGATCCCCAGCCGGCCTGGAAGTTCAGGGGGGGGGGGGGGGTCCTTGTCTTGCCAAGCTTAGCTCTATGGCTTATCTGCAACCAAGACCAGGCTGGCAGTTCAGTGGTCTATAAAATTGGCAAATCGTTGTCAATGCAACCTGCTCCAGGTTGGCAGTTCAGCGGACAGCCAAGCTCGGCAGAATAGTATAAATTCGCTGTGGGCCAGGGTGGGAGTTCATTGGTCCTTCAATAATGGTTATACGGTAAATTTACACAGAACTCCCACGGAGGCCTATGATCTCTTTCAAAGAACGCTTTTTTTGTAGGATATACACCAACAACATTCCCAATCTTTGCTGCAGTGCTCAGAAATCTCTGGATGCCACTTAGAGTTAATACTAGTCGCTCACGAATACTAAAGCTGGTCAGTCATTTTTTTTCGGAATACATGCAGAGTAGTTGACATGTCTATGATAAACACCTTGAACACAAAACATTTACACAGGACATTTAAGTTGAGCTAGTTGGTACATCTTTATGAGAAACAACTTGAGCACTAAGCAGTTGACAGTTGAAAACATGTGCGAGTATTTATACTTATTGTGTTGTGGAAATGCGAAAGGAACTCTAAAATGAAATCCGGTTTGCCACTATGGTGTCTCAATTCATGTCCTGTGCATGGTATTGGCTTAGTGATTATATGGCTGGTTGATGACTGGTTAACTGCAGTCTGGCAACTGGACTTCTGTAGGTAGTTTTGTTGCGGACAAGCGATAACTACAGGAGTGCCTGCCACGCCAAGACGCGTGGCCGATGGCTCAACCACTTTGAGTACTAACCCACAGCGATTGCCGAGGGTCCACCCTATGTCCCCTACATAGATGGTGACGAGCAGTCGGATAGCAGCAGCTAGAGAAGAAACAGGATAAGTACATGGCAGTCACACATTGTTTTGCAGTCAAGTTTTACATTAACAATAAATCATACCTATAAGTATAATATAATACTTCAGAAAGGCTATCCAAATTATCTTGATGGTTTGTACGTACAGCCTCCTCCATTATGACAGACCCACTGGGAGCGCGTGGCTGAGAAGGCGGGCGCTGCGTGCGCTCCGGTTGATTCAAATGTGCCACGAGAAAAGGATAATCAGTCGCGGCTCGACAGACTGAACGCGCTTAACGGTTTTTTGTTTAGGCTTAACATAACAGCGCTCTTTATCGGCGTTATGCCCAGAGACAGGGTCACGAAGGCTCGAAGCAAGCATAGTCACACCCAAGCAGCAAACAAAATTTTGCCGATACTGGCGTTAAACAGAAAAGGTTGTGCCGATACAATTTCGATCCAGTCGATATCTGTGAAGTATCGAATGCGTCACCCCGACGGCCATCCTGACATATCGTGCCCGCCGTCATTTGCCGTCGAGTGTCCAAAGTTTTGTTTTTAAATCGGTTATGGCGGCGAGGAATAACGACCTTGACCAACTGAAAACCAACGGTAAAAAAAAGAACGAAGGAAAAGGGAATATGTTTGTTTTTAGTACGAGAAAAACATACAAAAAAAGCGGAGGGAGCTTAGCTGCTTTGTCCATTCGGCTTCGACTTTTGTTAGCTTCCCCACCTTCTTTTGTGACTTCATGTGGCTGTGAACGAGCGCCATGGTCGCTTGAAGCAAATCAGAGGGGTGGAGTGAAACACGTCATCGCTCTCCGTTGAACAGAAACGCTTGACAGACATTCGTCACGTGACACGCACTGGTTCGCTGACGGGCTCACTGGGCCTGTAGTCTCTCCGTTTGCCAAGCTAGGGTGATGGATACGGGGCCACGTAAGTCTTGTTCCCGAAATACACTCTTGAGTGGTCTGCTGGTTTCGTGCTTGCAGTAGCGGCCGTGGTGCTTCGTCTTCAGTGCCCGGAATACATCCATGCCAACTTCTCGGCGATGGCCGTTTTTAAACTGCGAGTCTATGGAATTGTCTTGCTGTATTTGTTGAACGAGCTTTGAGAAGGAACTGCACATCGACGACAGCGAGGTTCCCGTTGAATGTGGGCGACCCTCTTCTTTCTTGACTTTGTGTTTGCGTTGCTCTGTGCTGCCCGAAGCGGATTATGCGTCCATCACGGAATACATGATATGATATCGTTGTTTGATTCGTAAGTACACTGCGAGCATGCTTTTTATTGTAGTCCTGC
Source organism: Ixodes scapularis (assembly GCF_016920785.2). Classification (NCBI taxonomy): domain Eukaryota; kingdom Metazoa; phylum Arthropoda; class Arachnida; order Ixodida; family Ixodidae; genus Ixodes; species Ixodes scapularis. The sequence goes on along the minus strand of NW_024609846.1, from coordinate 169,492,228 downwards.
TTCCGTCTCCGTAAAGAGTTTTAGTAGATCGCTCCAATACCTCCGATACCCCCGTTAACAATACCCGATAACAAAACAACGTATGCACAAAGGCGGAGGCGGAGTATCGGACCTCGTTATTGGAGTCATTGGAACGATCTATTAAAACACTAATCTCCCTGTTCCTTGGTGTTTGATTTATGAGTTATGCTTGGCATAAAAATGGTATAATTCTATTTAATATTTTGCTTTCGGTTGCACAGAAAAGTATCACCCTTGTAAATGTGTCGAGAAAAAGCTGAGTGTAATGGTAATGGTTTAATAAAAGCGATCTAAAACAATTTAATTTGTACGTGCGTGCGTGCTAGGCGCGCCCGATATCGACGATTAACATGAAAGCCAATGCTGACAATATGGCCGATAAAAAGCGGGCAAATAAGCGACGTCCTCGCCATACAGTGAAGATATATATATACGGCATCTGGCCGACATCTTGCAGGAGTCACAACAATATTTTCGTCATTCTTGTCAGCTCGTTTGCACATTTGCATTATTTGCATCATCATCACAACCATGCAGGCAGTTTGTTCTGGGCTGCACTCGCTCGATATTCCGCCGATATTAGGCCGGTGGTGAAAAGGTGGCACGCGAATACAGGCCCGATGCCGGTACGTGGTACAAAACCGCACATTCGGACGATTCTGGGCCGCTTTGTGGCCGATACTTTCACGACGCTAGCCACCCAAGCAGCACGTCATGATTGGGCCATCGCCTGGCAAGTGCACTCCTGCCAACCAGATTTTCGATGGCCCAAGGTTGGTCGAAGCGCTTGACAATAGCGGTGTTTTGATATTTGTCTAGTGACTGGCCATTAACTCAAGCTGAACATTTCCATTCGATGCTTCTCAATCTGAACAGCATGCAAGTACTGCACATGCACCCATTAGATCATAAAAAACTCACGCATTGACCTATTCATTGTACTATTCCAAAATAAAGCAAAAAAAACAAGGCGGTATAGAAGAAGTTCATTTCTTTTTAACCAAATGAAAACAGCTTGGTTTCTTCTTTTCTTTTACTGATGCTGTGGATCTTTTTCAAGAACGTAACAGAAAGGGTACACTTTGCAACAGTACAAACTGGTACAGAGTAATACACGCTACTGCAGTAAAGTGCGCTAACCAAAGCACCTGGTGCATCAAGTTGTTAAAAGTAATGTTGGAATAAACTAATTGTGTTGTGTGTATATTTATATAGTCGTAGGTTAGCACCAGTGGGCATCTAGTGTCTCAGATGCAGATGAGCAATTTAGCCAGTGCAGCAAAACCGCTAGCCTGGGGTCTTTAACGTGCGCCACGCAGTAGTGATACACGACCGCACGCCGGTACGATGCTCATCCAGATAGAAAAGGACAGGAGTGGTGATTGAACCCAGGATCCCTGGATTCTGCTACGCGAACTTTCGCTCCACTAGCTCCGAGCTGGCGTGCGCTAGCCCACTCGGCCACCGATTCCCCTCTGGGAATACACTTTCACTTTTTTTGCACAAAGTTTAAGCCAGACAAACATGACTACAATTGCTTCAAAAATTGTAGATACTTAAATATCCCTGACGAAAGTTCTCGTTTATCTATCTGAAAAAATCCGTGCGCGGGTTGTCATATAAAAAACATGCCCGCATGCACACACACAGATACCACTATTTATCGAACATTGTTTTTAATCCAATCGTAGCGGGGACTCCAGTTTTCTGCCACATAATTCGACGACGCGCAAGGCTCTACACAACTTCATTCGTTTTTGTAGCTTCTCGATGTTCTGAAGATCTTGATTGACGATAGAATTGATGCTCTCCCGCAACCTCAACCGAGCCACCGTGAAGTCAAGGAACACTGGTCACCATCAGCTATTTTTGAACTATGTAACTTAATATATCACGCACAGGCAAATGAAGAGACGGGATCAAGCCACGAAAGCAAGGGCTGGTTCACTTCTATAGAAGAAGCATAGCCCCGGCATTTCCTTCGCTAACCAATGCTGGTTGAAATGAATCGCTTTCAGGCTAGCATCTGGCAGCCCCCTCCCACTACGAAGGCCGGTTTACACATTTGCGTCGACCGCGCAGCGCGGCGTTGCGTCGTGCGGCACAGCGCCTCCTCATTGGCTCGTCGAAAGAGTCGCCATAGCGACAACATGACGCAAGCAGACTGAACGAGACACAAGCGGTTGGAGGCGCACTCGAACGCAACTGTGTGAACGAGCCCTAAAGGGACACTGACAAAGTATTTATGCTCGCCGAGGTTTTTAGTTGTACGTGCCATTTGAGAGCCCAACTACCAAGAAAAGAATTTGCGTCTCGAAATTCAGTTTCGTTCTGCCCGAAAAACGCCGATCGAGAACTGGCCGCTTTGAATCGCGCTCACTCTCTTTTCCGTGGCCGCGGGCCGTTTTCCAAGGTTTCGACGCGACCACCAAATTTAATCAAAGTCGTGGGTCTTTGAAGGCAAACAGTGAATACTAAATGTAGAAAAATATGAAACCCATTTTTTTTGGGCCTTTAAAAAGCTGCAAATACGTTGATTGAAAAAACAAAATTGCACAGACAGCCGGAAGCATTCTGTGCGTTCACTGCATAATGGCGAATTCCACTGGCCGTTTTGGAGCGCGCCGGGATCGACTCTTTTGGAGCGATCCTATTGCACTGGGCGATCGGGATCGAGACGGGTGTGTTCCACGTGTCGTTTTGGATTAGCTCTTGCTCCAGGTCTCGATCTGGATCCGAGAAAAGTCGCTCCGCCGATTTCGGTGGATTACACTGGAAACCAGCCGGGCCAGCCCTCGGCGCACACACGTGACTTCCTTTCTCGCGGGGCATCTCGCCTGATCTCGCCCATCTCGCCTCAGAAGAATTCGTAATGGCCGCTCGGGAGTTGCCGCCTGTACCGCCCGCCTTACTGCTGTTGCTGCTTGACGACAGTTCGTCGTCAAGTTGCTCGAGCAGCTTCCGACATTCCGGCAATCTTTGCTAGAAGCTCCTGAGCCATTCCTGCCGCTCGTGCGTCGAACACTTGTTAGAGCCGGGATTGCGAAAACGTCTTCGAAACGACCGCGGCGGCCGCGGAAAGGGGATTCCCGGGCAGGTGAATGACGCGAAGGCATCCGCCGATCCCGGAGCAGTGGTCGTGTTTGTGTCTCCGGCGGCCAAGCTGAAAATTAGCACTGCTGGCCAGACACTCGCCGGCCGTATTTACGCCTCCGGCGGCCAAGATGAAGGTCGACCCCTCTGGCCAGTCAGTTGCCGGCCGTGTTTATATCTCAGACGGCCAAGCTGAAATTCAGCGCTTGTGGAAAAACACTTGACGGCCATGTTTATATCCCTGGCGGCCAAGCTGAATATCAGCACTTTTGACCAGACCCTGTCGGTCGCGTTTGCGTCTCCGGTGGCTAAGTACTTGCCGGTGGCCAAGCTGTCCGGACACTAGCCAAACGTCGGCCGATAGAAGGTCACTATTTCGTGCTTCAAGGGCAAGTATCGCAGTGCCTCTTGGGTATATGTTTCTTTATCACTTGTTTCTGGTGTAAAACGTTGGAACGTGGAGTGCCAAATAAACTATAATAGAAAATAAAACGTGAAAGGAGAATTCATTTACTACAGGATTACCCGCTCATTTTAATCCAAGCGACGGCCAATTTAATCCAAGTGTCACCCAATTTAATCCTTGCACTACCCAATTTAATCCCGGGGTCAGTCAATTTAATCCACAATATATATATATCTATATGAGTTTATTGTCTTCAGTGGTCATGTTTTGCTCACGCATTTGGTAACTTAGAATAATTGTTTATTCAATTAAATTTTGGGTGGTACAACTGATAATTTGATCACTATTTAATTACTCGGAGTTACTAGTCTTACTATTGACGAGGCTTAATAATATGTTGATTCCTCTTTTTGTAATCTCGAGTTATTTTGCTGCCCTGGAATTTATTTTATCTGAATGGACGTTTTGTGTAACCTTTCTAATTACATATTACTCCACTTAACATTGCTACAGTTCTAATGATATAAGTACAATTGGAATTTATGATTACTCTTTCGGTTATTTCGTGCTATTATTGCTCCAATTGATCCATAATGAACTCAGTTGACATTATTATTCCTCTTTTGACTACTTCGATTTACTTTTGACCCATTGGCTACAAATTCGAATTAAATGCCATTGAGCATTGTTGTAACCCCAAGACTGGGGATACGGACAAGGGACAAAGACAGAACGACACGGACGAAGTCTGAAACGCAGCCTACAGACTTTATTTCACTGGACAAACATATATGTCACTCGCCACCCTTTGTCCCCCTCTTTTTCCCTTCCTTTTCCCAAAACCCCTACCCCTTCTCTCTTCCTTTTCCCAGGCCCCCGTTCAGTCAAAAATAAGCCAAGACGGCGCCAAATCAAAGTTGCCGACAAATCCCGTGTCAACACACATACACCGCGACATCCAGAGGTCACTCCGGTTCTCCCAAACCAGTCGCAAAGCCGCCGATAGATTCCCTGTCAACACGCACACACCGCGAAAACCCCGAGGTCATCCCGGTTCTCTCAAACCAGTCAGCCGCAAAAATTTTTCGGCTTCCGAACTTAAGTGGACGGACGCGTGACTGATGCACTCGGCAGACGTCTTTATCCTAATGGTCTCTCTCACTAATCTTTTCATGTCGTTATTTTCCTTTTCTACAATATTTACGTCTCCCCAGGCCGGAGAGCATTCGGCACATTCATACAAATGTTTGACAATATCTGAATTCGGATCTTTGTTTTAGAGCGCAGCTCTTAGGGGCCCGTTCCCGGCTTGAGCGGCGTCGGCGTCGCCGTTGGCGTCGCCGTCGGCGTAACCAAGGTCACCCCAAGGTCACGCGACCCTCAAGGTCATCCCAAGGTCACGTGGCCCCCAGAGGTCACGTGACCCCTCCCCCAGGGTCACGTGACCCCCAGGTCACGTGACACCCAAAGTCACGTGACCCCCCCCCCCCCCGAGGTCACGTGACCACCCCCCAGGGTCACGTGAGCTCCCCGATGACGTCATCGTCACTGATGACGTCACCGGCATCCGCATCATCATCGTCATCATCACTGATGACGTCATCAGTGACGTCACTGATGACGTCATCAGTGATGATGACGATGACGATGTGGATGCCGGTGAGGTCATCAGTGACGTCACTGATGACGTCATCAATGACGATGACGATGCGGACTCCGATGACGTCATCAGCGATGATGACAATGACGATGTGGATGTCGGTGACGTCATCAGTGACGTTATGACATCACTGGCATCGTCATGTGACCCTCCAAGGTCACGTGACCCCCAAGGTCACGTGACCCCCCCCCCCAGGTCACTTCACACCCCAGTACCCTTCCCTCCTCCTCCTCAAGAGCTGCGCTCTAATTCGGTGTTACAGGGAGTTGTAAACGGCTTTCACTTTTTTTTACATTTCTTTAATGTTCCGTTAATATATCATTCACACATAGTTTGGTTTGACCTACATAAATGACACCACATTTCAATGGTACCTCGTACACTACACCGAACTCGCAAACTGTAGACTTCTCTCTGTGCGCCTTTTTACACTGGTTGGGTGTTGACATATTGACATATTGACCTTTTGGCTACACCACTCACATTTATATTTAATCTCTCAATGTCTTTAGGCGTATTTCCTACGCTTATGCAAATTGCTAAGGTTGTTTTGTTATTTAAGGGTGGCGATATTAACTTGTTGGTGAATTATAGGCCAATATCAATACTTTCCAATTTTTCTAAGGGATTCGAAAAAATACTGCATAGTAAACTGTCGTTATATTTCGAGCATTTTTCCTTGATAACGAACAGTCAACACGGGTTCAGAAGAGAGAGGAAGGTCCACTGAATCCGCTCTATTGGCCCAAAAAGAAGTAATCATAAATAATATAGAACATAAACTACTGACATTAGCCATATATATCGACCTTTCTAAGGCATTTGACTTAGTCAACCACAGTATACTTCTGAAAAAGTTACAATGCTATGGTATTCGGGGTCATGTACTCAATTTATTTAAGTCCTATCTGGCTGAACGGAGACAATTTGTTAAAATCAATAATTCAGTCTCAACTATAAAAACAGTACCTACAGGAGTACCTCAAGGGAGCGTTTTAGGTCCTCTATTATTTATTTTATTTTCTAATGACATTGAGCACAGTGTTCCAGATTGCACAGTTATAGCTTACGCCGATGACACTACATTATTTTTGGAAGGCACGACTCTTGATGACATTGAAAAAAGGGCGAATCAGATGCTCTCGCAGCTTCATAGTTGGACGGAAATAAATAGATTACGTATTAACATAAACAAAACTAAGTGCATGCTGTTTCGAGCCAAAAACGTGACTGTTCATTCTAACCCAAATATCACCATAGCCGGGGAGGCAGTCGAGATAGTAAAATCATTCAAGATATTAGGTGTAATCTTTTCAGATAATTTATCATGGAATGAGCACATAGAATACATACATAAAAAAGCCAGAAAAGCTGTTGGTACTCTATCCCGGTACCTTACAGTTTTCACCTCATTTGTTAAGTTAATAATTTTTCACGGCCTCGTGCAGTCATATTTTCAATATTGTCACCTGGTATGGGGTACCACTACCATTCAAAATATAAACAAACTTTTAACTCTGCAAAAAAAATCTCTAAGAGTGGTTGCAAATGTGTCCTACTTTTACCATACATATGCTCTTTTTGTCCGTTTTAATGTTGTCAGAATAACACACCTATATTACTACCGTTTTCTTGTATCTTATAAAATAGCACAAAAAAAATCAGCATGGTTGTTTTCTACAAATAGCAAATTTAAATAAAAATACTAGTGTTTATAACACACGGCGAAGTGAAGAGTGGAGTGTACCCACCCCCGGACAAATTATGGACTGACATCGCTCACATACATACTTCCATCTTTCTTGAATAAGCTGAATGTTGAAACAAATCTTAGCCATAGCTTACCATTTGAAGCTTTAATGTTGATACTGTCGAAGTTGTGAGTTTCAGGCTTCGTGTTGTATGTGTACCGTGTCAATTGATATCATATGTTACATTAGAATCCTGTTAATGTCTTTATTTATTATTATTTTTTTTTTTGCTTTTTGCTTTTCTGAACTTGAAGAATGTTTTCATCTTAGATTTGATTTTTGAGCAAAGCCCTGTGCGCGCGCTGCTGTCTTGGAGCTGGGCCCTCGTCAAGCTGCACATGTTGCAGCTTTTTGCCCCAGCTACCTTCTTTTCTGTGAAAGAAAAATAAAATGATTGATTGATTGATTAATTGATTGATTCTCAAAAATGGGGTCAACCGGTCAAATCTAAAATCCCTCTCAAAAACTACGTCGGCGCCGAACTTCTTTGCGCACGCCTTTAGGTTGTGTGAAATGTCAAGGTGGTATGGGATAACCGCCCAACGACCCCCCCGTGGCTCAGGATTTCCCTTATTTCCCGAAACTAGCTTTTTAATCTGTCCGATTATGCCATCACTCGAAAACCCTGCATTCTTTAGTCGACACATCTGCCTCTCCCTTGCCTGACTTACGTAGTGGGTGCAAGATCGGTTTAAAGAATTGTCTAGTAATGATCTAATGATGCCACATTTAACCGTCCTAGAGAGGCAACTCGAGCGTGGTAGGATAGGCTTCGGCATGAGTTTTCCGTACTCCCAGCATAAACCATTTACCACGTGGATCTGCAAGCCCAAAAACTGCAGGTTCCCATCGTTTTCTCATTCTAGCGTAAATTCCAATTCTGGTGCGGACTTCCTGACTATTCTTTCCAAATATCTTCCCAGCTTTTCCTCTGCCGTAGACACTAAAATATCGTCGACGCAACGTCGGACAAAACCCAAGTTATCTGGCGTCCCCCCTAGAGAACTCAACACACTAAGAATCTAGACTGTTTAAAAAAATCTCCGACAGAATCGGCGCCACCGGTGACCCGATACAAACACCCTCTTTTTGAAGATACTTGCGTCCGCTGTACTCAACCACTTTTGATTGCAAGTAAGAGTCTAAAATACGTAAAAAAACTGTCAACCGAAATTCCTGCCCCAGACTGGAATTTTAGAAGATTTAGCTCCAGGTGGTCTTTGACTCGTTCCATCAGGAGATTCTTCTCTAAGGAGTAGTACAATGCTCAATTTACACCAGCTAGCCTGTACCCTCACCATTGCTTCATTAAATGTCATTGTTATGACTCTTCATTACTTTCAGATAATCTTCAACGAATTGAATTTTTATGTGATGATTATTGACATTATCATTACTCTTTTTATTACTTTAAATTACTTTCAAATCAATTGACTTTAATTCAGCCTAAGTGGTATTTGTTTACTCTTGTTTACTTTGTGTAATTATAGTGCCAATTGATCGGTTGTGAGCTGAATCATACATTATTATTCGTCTTGATTACTTCGGGTTACTTTCGATCCAAAGGACTTTAATTCGGCCTCATTGATATTGCGATGACTGTTTTGATTTTTTTGGGGCTAATATTTAACAAAATTATTTATTAATAGCTCAACTGACATCACAATTACTTGTTTGATTACTTTGAGTTACTATTGACCGAATGGACTTGATTTCAGCCGAATTGACATTTTGGTGACTCTTGTTTACGTCGTATTATTATACTTCCAATTGATCTATAATGAACTCAGTTGCCATTATTTTTACTCTTTTGATTACTCCGAGTTAGTTCTAATCCAGCGGACTTGAATTCGTCCGAAATGACATTGGGATGACTCTTTTGATTACTTTGAGCTTATCGTGATACGAACGTATTTATTATGAGCCTAATGTATATTATGGTTACTTTGAGTTAGCTTGACCCAATGGAATTGTCCTATTTCACAATTTGGTAACTCTTCTGATTACTTCGAGGTCACATTCAACCAATTGGTCTTTTAAGAGCTCGATTCACATTTTCATTACTTTTTTCTCCCAATTAGTCTTAATTCGGCTTAATTGACATGGTAATGACGCTTGATTATTTTCTGCTAATTTTCAGCCAATTGATTTATTGTGGGCATAATTGGCACGATGATAAATATTTTTTTTTGTTTACCATTCACCAATGGGCTCTAAATCCGCCCAATTAACATATTGCTGACAATTTTAAGTGCTTGGAGTTATTGCGCCACCGATTTGTCTATCATGAGCTCAATTTTCATTGCTATTAATTACTCTTGATTTTTTCGAGTTACTATAGACCCAACGAACATTAATTTGGCTTAATTGACAGTTTGATGACTCTTGATTACTTTGAGCTAATATCGAACCAATTGCGTTCTTATGAGTTAAATTAGCCTTTTATGATGATTACCCTTTTAAATGGTTTCAGCTGCTATTGACTCAGTAGATCAGTCTGCTTAATTGACTGTTTGGCGACTATTTTGGTTACTTTGGGTCATTATACAGCTCATTTAATATTTATTTGAAAGGGTGATCATCATGCAAATTTAGCTCATAAGAACGCTAGGATCGAATCGAAAGTAACCCGAAGTGATGAAGACTAAGAATAATGTATGATTGAGCTCACATCCGATAAATTGGCACTATAATTACACAAAGGAAACAAGAGTGACCAAATGTATCTTAGTATATATAGTCAATTGAATTGAGAGTAACTCAAAGTAATCAAAAGAGTAATTATAATGTCAATAATCATTACACAAAATTCAATTCGTTGAAGATTAGCTAAAAGTAATGAAGAGTCATCGCAATGACATTTAATTCGAATTTATGGCCAATGGGTCAAAGGTAACTCTAAGTAATCAAAAGAGCAATAATAATGTTAATAGAGTTCATTATAGATCAATTGGAGCAATAATAAAACGAAGTAGTCAAAAGAGTAATCGTAAATTGCAATTGTACTTATGTCATCTGAACTGTAGCAATGTTAAGTCGAGTACTCACAAAGGTTTAACAATACGTCCATTCAGCTAAAATAAATTCGAGTGCGCCACAATAAAGCGAGACTACAAAATGACCAATCTATATATCAATTAAACCTCGTCAATAGTGAGACTAGTAACTCCGAGTACTCAAAGTAGTGATCAAATGATCAGTTGTACCTCCAAAAATCTAATTGTATAAACAATTATTTTAAGTTACCAAATGTGTAAGCAAAAGACAACCACCGAGGACATTTAGTGCATATATACATTGTGGATAAAATTGACTGACCCCGGAATTATATTGGGTAGCGCAAGGATTAAATTATGTGGCGCTTGGATTAAATGGGGGGCACTTGGACCAAATTGGCCGTCGCTTGAATTAAAAGGAGCGGGAAAACCTATGGAAGAATGCAGACTTGTACGCAATGTATTACAAGTAGGGTCATTCCATGTCAAACGCCCCAGACGTTGCGCTCAACCACCTCCGATTTCAAAAAAAAAAAAAAAAGATTCATGGTTTTTGGCCACAATGTCCGTAGCCATGCCCTGAAATAGTTTTGACGAAAAAAATGTTTTGATGACTTGAGCGTAGTTTCAACTTTTAAGAGGAGCGGGAAACTAGGCACCACTCAATAATTGATGAAAAATCCACTTTTTTTATAAAGCACCCAACAATATTTTTTTTCTTAAATTTGCACGGCTTTCAAATTACATTGTGGTTGCGCTTGTGCAGTTTTGTTTAGTTTAGATATATTTGAAAACTCAATTTCTGTGAAAATTTCAACATTTTTGTTATTTTAATAAAAAAAAATATAATTCCTCCCGTGACTTAATATAACTTTTTACCGGCTGCCCTGCAGGTATATAATCTATAAAAATGTTTAAAACGGCTCAATGAAATATCTTGCAGTAAAACAAAAATCTAAGGTTGTCAAAAAGTGTGTTTTGACGCATAAACAGCCGTTTATTTCACCCTGAGGTGTTCGAAGTAAAAATACAAAATATGGTGGGTTTGGAAGAACAATTGATTGTCTTTTGATTCTGAAAGTTTGATTCATGTATTTTTTTTTTTTTTTTTTTTAAAGCGAGCAAACAATTTCTGAAGTTGAGCTCTCGCACCACAACCCGGCGTCGCTTCTTAAAACCTCTTCGCCGGACAGCGTGTCACCGGCAACGATAGGTGACACGATTAGACCCAAAGGAACAACGGAGTTAGGTGCCGCTTCGCAATGTCCGTCTTTCCGGGTGCAAGGGAAGAAACGACGGGTATTGTGTAATAATCGGAGGTGCCGCCAGCGCGTAGCCATAGCAGGCCCGTTGTGCCCTTTGTACCCGGCGGCGGCGCGAAACGCGATGCCTAAACGGCGGGGGGCATCAGGCGACGTAGACTTCTCCATGCCATGTCAAAAATCCCACGACCACCTCTAATTCATAAAATAAAATTAATGGCTCTTCACCGTAATGTTTGTGGTGTCTCTCTAAGATATTTTTTGACGAAAAACAAATTTCAAGGTGTGATGGCGGTTTGAACTCGTAAAAAGGGAGTGAAACTAGGACTCATTTAATAATTGATGAGAAGTAAGATTTTTTTACGGAACACTAATATTTTTGCCTAAAAATCATACGGTATTTGAACTGCTATGTAATAAGGATCATGGAATTTAATATGTTCAAAGCAATTTAAGAAAAAAAAAATATGAGCATTTTAGCATATTTTAGTTTTGTTACAAACTATCTCGTTGCTCCAGGCGACTATAAAAAGTAATATTGACAGCCGTGTAGGCATACTGTGCACAAAAAAGTTTGCAAGCCGTACAACTAAATGTCTTGCAAAAATAAAATGCTAAATTTGTGCAGAATTGCGTTTTGCCACTTAAAGAGCCGTGAATTCTGCCTTGAGGTGGCCCAAAGAAGAATACGAAACATGGTGACTTTTACAGGAGAGTGTATAGCCTTTTGTTTTTGAAAGTTTAATTAATATAATTTTGGTCTAAACAGGAAAAAATAAGGCATTTTAAAGTTGAGCTTTCGCGCGGCAACATGGCGTCGTTTCTTGTGCCTCTTCTCTGCACAGCACGCCCCGGTCGAGCCCGGAAGGCGTGTGATGGTGTCACGGTGTGCGCACGCAGGTGGACAGCGGGACCTCCAGTTGTCGGGTACATCTTGGTGGGAACAGGCTTTTTTCCACTCTTGTTGCTTTATGGCTCTTCCTATTTCGATCGTTTTGCGCGGCGGTGTCCTCTTGTGGTCTTCCACTGTATTGATAGCAGCAGATGCTTAGCGCTGCCGGGTCGGAGCATCCACTAGTAGGTTAGCCGTTTCTTACGTACACATCGCAATCACTCTCTCTTGTCAACGTCAGAACAGATGTAAACAACAACACAAAAGCCTCGTGAACGGGCAATCGCAAACGAGGAGGCGATGTGGGGTTAACGAATGCGCGGCATTCGATGCTCACACCTCGTTTGTGTTTAAAACGGCTTTGAAACGGCAAACTCTTGCGTCGCTGAATAGTTCCGCTTTTGACCGCAGCATTCGTGACGCCTGGATTTTGCGGCGATATTATCGCGCATCCCTTTTAGGAGAAGTTCACGTCAGGTGATGCCGCCCGTCGATTCGGCGTCGCGTTTCGGAGTGTGAGGAGCCGTTCTCGGGTACGGAGGTCACAACGGGCCTGCTATGGCTACGCACTGACGGCACTATAGTGATGGGCCGAACTTTTGCCGAATCAAAAATTAAGCGCCGAATCTACGGATTCGGCTAAGCCGAATTTTTGCCGAACTTTTCTAAACATTCGGCAAAGATTCGGCAAAAATACATTGTTACCAGACCTAAAAGTTGATATATCGTTTTATATTGGAAAAAAAGTCCCTATGCTTTTCTTAAACGCATATCGATGCAGTTATTACTAAATAAGGTGATATTCTACAAGATTATTGTATCCGTGTCATTTTTGTATTTTTATTGGTAATTTTAAAGTGACTCTGTGCGGAAGTGGTGTGACAACGAGGTTGGCGGAGGTAGCGGGCGCAGCCACGATACGCGAGTTTTGGTTTTGAGGCCTCATCAGCGCAAACCTGCAAGTGTGTGTTATTGAAAAAAAAGGCAGTAACACTGTGTTCTATATTTCCTCTGCGAGTCCCGTTCCGTGCGCGAAAATGAATGCAACGGCTGTTGAGCCTTCACCAGAAGAGATAACGATATTATTGTAAATATGCATGTTCTTCTATTTGAGTCACTTGACGCCAGGTTTGCATGAAAGCGTGCGTCCCATTATTCGCAACGTATCGTTTTTAACTTTTAAAATGCTGGTTTCCGATGTTAGGACACACCGGACGTTTAGGAAGATTGGAAGATTTAGAAATGTCGGATGTGCAACGAAGCATGATAGTTTTGTGTTGAGTTTTATGCGGAAATATGAAAACCGCGAAATAACACTAATTGAAAGCAATATTATTTTGCTCCGTCACAAACTACTTTTGAGCCGAAAACAGGATTGCTAGAACGGCGAGGAGTGCTTTAAAGTACTTGTCAGTCAATGTTGCAAGTACTTCGTTGCATCACTGGAGAGATCAAATGAAAATCACGTTATCACAAATGTACCGCATCATTTGTCACTTGCGCAGTGGACTGCGGCATTTTCTGCGTTCATTTCTGGTCGATCTTTTGTTCTTGAGGCAGAGAATATTGAAAAGAATCACACTCACAAAAACTGACAAGCACACAGTTACCACATCGCCTACTCCGTACCGCGCCGTAACCGCTGGTAGTACTACTCTGTACGATGGTAACCGCACGAAGACACGGCGTCCATCTGCAATCCTTGGGCACGTCGCGTTCTCGCGCGTGCGTAGACGTTTGCAGAATTTTTGCCGAATCTTTGCCGAACTCTTTTTCGAAATTTCGGCATTTGCCGAACTTTGCCGAGTCTGAAGTTCGGCCGGACCATCACTAATTATTACACGATACCCGCCATTTCTTCCCTTGCGGCCGGAAAGACGGACAAGGGGAAGCGGCGGCAAACTCCGTTCTTTCTTTGGACCTAATCGTGTCAGCTATCGTCGCAGGTGGCGTGCTGTGCGGCGAAGAGGCGTTAAGAAGCGACGCCGGGTTGTGGTGCGAGAGTTCTACTTCAAAAATTGTTTGCTCGCTTTAAGCAAAAAAATTTATGGATCAAACTTTCAGAATAAAAAGACAATCGATTGTTCCTCCAAACTCACCATATTTTGTAGTTTTACTTCGACCACCTCAGGGTGAAATAAACGGCTTTTTATGCGTCAAAACGCACTTTTTGACAACCTTAGGGTTTTTGTTTTACTGCAAGATATTTCATTGAGCCGTTTTAAACGTTTTTTTATAGATTATATACCTGCAGGGCAGCCGATAAAAAGCTCCATTAAGTCACGGAAGCAATTCTATATTTGTTATTAATAAAAAATGCTACAATAATATTGAAAATTGTGTTTAAAAATATATTTAAGATAAACAAAACTGCGCAAGCCCAACTACACTGTAAGTCGGAGGCCGTGCAAAATTAAGAAAAAAATATTGTTGGGTGTTTTATAAAAAGGCGAATTTTTCATCAATTATTAAGTGATGCCAAGTTTCATGCTGTTTTTAAAAATTAAAACCCCGCTCATGTCATCAAAAGTTTTTTTTTTCGTCAAATATATTTTAGGGCATGGCTACAGACATCGCAACAGAAGGCAATACATTTTTTTTTGTAAATCAAAGGTGGTCAAGCACAACGTCTGGGACATTTGACATGGAATGACCCAGTAACAAAACTACTTGTAATTCCTTACATTTATTAGCAATTTTGTAAGGAAGTAATTATACGTTGTACAAAGTAATTGTAGCGTAATTTCTTTCCTTATTTATACAAGGGAATGACTGTAATTCCGTGTATTTTCTTTTTCATTCACGGAGGAAAACAGCTAGAATTTTGAGCACCGACAAAAAAAAATGTCTTGTAAGGGCACGCTTTACCCGAATCACACTGTCACCTGCGGTAACAAAACACATAGCCTGGTATTTTTAGGCTCACAAAGCCTATCTTCACGTCGCCTAGCACCTCGACTCGAATCTTTTGTGTGTGTGTGTTTGCGCGCGTGTGCGTGCGTGCGTGTGCGTGTGTATGTGTGCTTGTGTATGTGTGCGTGTGCGCGCGTGTGCGTGTGCGCGTGCGTGCGTGCGTGCGTGTGCGTGGGTGTGTATATGTGTGTGTGTGTGTGTTCCTTATAAACAGTGTTTAGGTTCGCGCGAGCTCGTGCAGCGGAACTGTACGCGCCTTTCCTTTTCGACCCTCACTTTTTCTTTGCTTCCAAAGATACGGAAAGGAGGGCACCAAATAATTTTGCACCTTCAAAAAACCCGAGACTATTAAAAATGCCCTAATCACTTATAGTGACAACAACAGTTTGCATAAGGTCACAACAGAAGAGACGTTGCGTCTTCCTCTGAAAAAAAGCTCAACACCGAAATCGACTGAAAAAAATGTGACAATACCTGGCACGCTGCTAAAAAGATATTAGAACACTCCTCATGCCAAGGAAAAGACTACAGCCTCGCGAAGAAACAAATATGAAACGAACATTCAGCATGTCAAAAATCTCTCACGCCAACTAAATACGAGAAAAGAAGCTTAGATATATGCTTCTTCTGTTACGGGAGGGACCTAAAGCAGGCCTACCTTTACCCAAATGTTGTCTAGCTGCATAAATATACTAAACGTTTTCGTGTAAAACATTTTTTTTTAATATAGGTTTTTCTAAAACTTTTTTTTTTCATTCATTGTACCTTCAGGCGCGCAGCACTTTCGCTTCGCGACATTTGGGCCAGGCAGAGCTGCCGACATCAGGCTGACACCACTGTTACCTACGCAGGTGAGTTGATACTCTTCAAATCATTTTGTTAACTATTCTTTGCCTTGCCGGCTGCTTCAACAACAAGGGCTACTGCCTATTCTAGCAAACGAATATGTCGTGTAGGAGTGTCTCGAAGTACTTCAACCTTTTTGCTACCTGGGCCTTCTACTTCGTTCCTTTCAAGTGACTTTCTGGAGATATAGAAATCAATCATGGTCTTTTTACTGTGGAAGAAATTGAACTACTCAGATGTCTACAAGATGATCAGGCAACGATCGTGAGCAATCTAGAGATATCGATATTGTCCCGTATAACAGGTGACGAGGCGAAGATAACCTGAGGAAAATGATCGTTTAATGGGGCGTACTTGTGCCCAAACTAAAAATAAGAAAATAAAAAGGGCCGCAGGAAGCGAATGTTGGTGTGACAGGCTCAGTGTCAGCGCTGGCAAAGGACTGACTTCCTACGGCTGCAATGCTTCTTCAGAAGGGCAAAGGGGACCACTTTGTGTACTATGGGAAGCAGGAACCTTCCTTTCATCCCGAGGTTTCAATGAAAGTACCTCATACGAAACTTCACAAAGAAATATTTTATGTGCTCTCGAACAGGGTATCTTCGCAAACATTGAAAAAAGTCGAGACCGTCAGCTTTAGCAAAGCCAGAGCGGTAGAGCGGCGGAGGCATTACCAATTCACTCGTGTCTCAATATAGAAGTTTTCTTTTAACCTTTTGTAAATAGTCCTCAAATCATTTGCATAGGAAATATTTCACTGCTTCCGCTATCGCTTTGTAATAGCGTGGCACCGGTATTCTCTTGGCTGCTTCGGAATTGCTGTCGACGTCCAACCAAGATGAAAGATCCCACCCTCCAAGCGCCTAAAGAGCGGAAAGCGAAATTAGCTCTGCTTTCTGGAACATTCCGACTAAAACATTCTGCCCTAAAACACTCTGTCCTGCAGTGGAACAAACGACAACGTTCTCGAACGCTCTAGAGCTAGAGATTTTACGAGTTAATAAGAAGCTGCATCCGGTCCCGAAATTCGAGACCGGGACCTCTGCTTGGCAGCCAAGTGCGGTGCTTACTGGGCGTTTTTAGATTTGCATTTATTGCATGAAATAAAAGTATGTAAATAGTAAGAAACCTGTTGAATTGTGGCTTACGACGAAACCCTCACATTAATTACCGCTGGAACACTGAGAGAAAAGGTAGAACACTAATACAGGTCAGTTCAACAGTGGTTGGAGAGACAGTGTCAGACACATGCGTTTCAGTTCAACACAGAATATAATAGTCCAAGGTACATCCTCTGCGCTGGCTTTTATATCGCGTGTTATTTCATTCAAGCTCTTAAAACATCCCTGAATTCAATTTCGGGGAAATCAATCTTGTTTATAATAGAGCACACATAATTGACCCCTTGTATTAGATAAGGTCATGCGAATTGTCCCCGTCTCTGACCAACGTATGGTCAGTTCGGCAGCACCGATTTGCATGCGACCCGATCAACGTGAGTATTTCACAACTGGGAGTGTGTTCCTGCTTTTCGACCTCCAGGAGCTTCATAGATTGCCACGTTGGATACAACGCGATCCCCCTTTCTGCGCGAAGGTGAGCCCAGAATGATTCGGCACTCGTGCAATACTAACAAAAATGTGCTACAGTGTTTTTTTCAAATGGGCAAAGGGAACAGTTTGTGCACTATGGAAGGCAGAAACCTTTCTTTTCCTCCCAAGATTTCACTGGCAGTTCTTTCATGCAAAACCTGGCAAGGAAATAGTTTACACATTCGTTCTGTGCTCTACTCTCGTTGTCCTCGTTTTTTTTTTGCGTGCTGCTGACAATTCCTTAAAAATGTTATCCCCTGCCGTACAGAGTATATTCGCAAACGCCGAAAAATGTCGGAACCGTCAGCTTCAGCAAACCCAGAGCGGTAAAGTGGCGAAGGCATTACCAAGTCGATTGTGTCGTAGTATAGACGTTTTCTTTTAAACTTTTATAAATACCCCTTATAAAATCCGCATAGAAAGTACTTCACTGCTTCTGCTATCTCTTTGTGATAGCTTAGCATCGGTACTGTCTTGGCTGCCTTGTCATTGTTGTTGACGTCCAACAAAGATCAAAGATACCTCCCCCCAAGCGCCTGGAGAGGGAAACCCATCATTTGCTTTTTTTTTATATCTCGAAAGAGCGTAAACCGATGCATTTTTAACTTGATATCTACATTCACACCAGTCCTAAGCCACCATTATGCGGGCTAACAAAAAATGTTTGTTCGGCGTGTTTTTTCGAAACAAGACTTCCATATGAACGCCGCACAAATGCGTTGCAATTTTGTCGCGCCTATGTTGCGGCAGGGTACAATTTGTGCAGACTACCATGCGCAAAAAAAAAAAAAATACTGCGTGTCATACCTAACTTTGGTTTAAACGGGAAATGTTTCGGCCATGCCATTCTGCTGCTTTGGCTCTGACGTCGTTTAGCCTCACGCCACCTTCACTGCTCAGCCTCGCTAGGTCCAGGCCGACCCCTGAGTAGTTAGACAACGAGGCAGTCCATTGGATCTCCATAACCAACTCAGGCCAGGGTACCAACGAAGACCCTAAGGATTTTCTAACGTTAATTTCAGCCCCCGACATATCGCAGAAATATTTTATGAGCTCGGATCCTAATTGCAGCTCGGGTCTTGATGAGCACACTATGCTCACATCATCAGCGTAGGCTAAGTAAGACCTTGATAGGTAACGCAGCTACGCTATCCCCGCGTATATCGGCGTCATTTAATATTGTCTTGGAAAGAGGCTTCAATTGCGAATAAAATGAGTGACATGGGTGAGCCCTGTCTTACCGAGGTGCCCTCAGGAATGGGCGTAGATTTGCAGTCATTGATTAGAAGACAAGTCGTGATATCTGTGTAGCATAATTTCACCAAGCCGCATAGTTTTACCCCCCCCCCCCCCCCCCCCGTTCTCAATGTTCGAGTTTCGGAAATAAAAAGGAGAGCGATAACCTCTCGAACGATTTCTTCAAATGTCCATGCACTATGGCTATCTTCGTTTGCATGGAGCCCGTGGTCTCAGCCGGCATTCGCATAATATAAAGATTGGTGCTAGTTGAGCGGCCTTTAATATCATACGTTTGATGTACCCCAACGACTGATCCCAATGCTTTCTCAAAAGGTGTTGTCAATATTTTAGCAAGATTTTTTAATCTGTCGTTAGTAAGTTGATTGGTCGATAATCGTCGGCCGATCGAGTTCACTCATCGGCGGTCTTTTTGGATATTAACACTGTTACCGCCTGCTTCATGGACGAAGGAGTGAGCGGTATCTTCGAAATATCGGCCTAAACTTGACAAAGCACTGGCGCTAGTTCCTCCCAGAGTTTGTTTTACAGAAAGGTGCTCCGATCTTAGTCTAGCCATTCCGCTACTGCCTTTTCTACTTTCGTCATTTTCTTCATGAAAGCTGGCCGTATACGTTCACTGGCATTTTCATTTACTTTAAAGGATTCCTTGTAAGCTGGAGGACCAAAAAGCGCAAAAAACACTGACGAAGGAATTCCTTGCAAAATTAGACAAGTTTTTGCTCGATATCTTCTTGTTGAGTAACAACCGATTCTCCAACTCGGAGGGCCATGATTTTACTCTATTTTGCTTGCTCCCGTTCTTTCATTTTAAACATTGGCATCGGCTCTTCGTCTCGTTCCAAAGTTTGCACTCTGCAGCGGATCATTCCGCCCCTATACTATTTTTTTTTATTTGACCAAATGCAGGTTTTTACATTTCTTATGGCATCGCCAAACGAACCGGGTGTCTCATTTCCGGCAAGAATAAGTTCCTCGAAGGCCCTCGTCAAAAGTTATTGTCTGCTCGCTCTCTATTTGCCTTTTCCTGTCCCACTGAAATAAGCTTCATTATAGTTCCTGCTTTCAGCAGCTCTAAGTTCGCCGCGTTCCTCGCCTGTCTTTCGACTAGCTTTATAGTATGCTTCTTCACGTCCTTCGGTATGTTGTCATCTTCGAGAAAAGATTCGATAACTTTCCACGATTGCATGATGACGGGCACCTTTGTTCCCGGCTGCTGGGGTACGGCCTTCGCCAGGCACCACCGTCGGAGGGTTTGCGTCACGAACGGTGGCTTCAGCTACTTCCTCATGCCGAATAAGGTCTAAAAAGGGGTTTCCATGAGTCACGTCAATGACCGAGGCGTATGTATGCTCGCAGTCCTCTGTAAGGTTCCCTAACCTTAGACGCAAATCGCAACGCGGCACCCGACAGTATCCGCTAACGTCCCCAGTTTTCGGCATCTAAATCACATCGGAGCTCTACCTTGAACGACGGCCAGAGCATTGGCGTTGAGTATCCGTAGTTTGTGGGGCAGCCAGTCCGTCGTCACACCGTTCCTGAGCCTCCGGCGTAGGTACTCTCCGTGTGGTTCATTCGACGCCTCTGAAACCTCCTTCCCACCAGGACTCCCTTTCCACTCCTTCCACCATGCCGAAGGGCTCCAAGGAGGCCTTCCGCACTATGTCGTTCAGAACCCCACTGCGTAGCCAGTGTAGCTTGAGTCGAACTTCGGCCTTGTTCGTGCCAAGTACCAAGCAGCGCCGGCCCTTAACCTGGAGTTCTTTCAGTTCTTCTCTTCCCTCTCCGCGCGGCGCGGCCAATGCGAAAGCCAGACTTCTTTTCGCGCCACGAAGGCAGGTAACTTCTCAGTATATTTCCTTTTTCCCGTGCACGCTGCTTGTGGCTGCTGAAGTTATGGGGGCTTGGGACTAGTCAAGCTGAATCAACAGCTTTTTCCCAAAGCCCCCACCAACACCGTACCTTTGTTGGAAAAAATAAAACCTATTATAAGAAGAGTTTTTCCATCTCCGCTGCGACGACAAACAACGGATGCCGAAACCTATCCATTATTTCCATAATCGCACGCAGCGTTGCCATAGGCACATAGGCTAGAGCGTTACCCGAGCAGCTACAAAGGAGGGGAAGCAGGAAGGCCTCTCTTACCCGGTCTTTCTTTGGGGAGCCCTAGTGAACCGCAAATCGCTTTTCACTCATTTTTTCTGCCTTCTGGTTAATAAACGTATGTTACTACTACTACTACCACTTTGCACTCCTTCGGAAATTAGCCTGTCACTCAGATTTCGTACAAAAGAGGCTTTAATCTCTTTGTCGCCCGTAGCTTCCACAGAACTGTGCCCAAGTATACTCCGTTTCACCTGGCGATGGACCGAAGTCTAACGCTACGAGCCACCGCAGCCAATCCAGCGGTGTGAACGTATCACGCGACAACGCGCCCGACGCGTCACTGTGCCCCTCTCGAAGGTCACGTGATACTGACCGATTGGCTTCGATGGCTTGTAGCGCTCTCTGCGGTCCATCGTAAGCTGAAACGGAGTATAGTGATATAGAATACAAATCACTGCAAAATATCACCTGTAAAGCTCTCACTTTAAGAAGCGGAAAACAATAATAGTGTAAAACAATTTTTGGCAGGCTTAATATTAACGGGAAAGCTTTTACACGGGACAAAAAAGAACAAGTTGTTCCAGTGTCAAAATAATGACACCCCTGTAAGAAAAAAAATTCTGCCTTGACCTAGTTCCTGTTGTAGCCAATTATAGAAGTATAGAAAACGAAGTTGAAAATTATGCTGGTTTAAAGTGATATTATTATGGTTCAGTGTCGTGGTTAAACCCGTCTTTCGCCGATTTTGAAAAGTTCCCTGAAGAATTTGTTGTTCATTGAAGGGTCAGGGCCTGCCTCCACAGAGAGGTGTTTTTGCTAATTTATTCTTCTCTAAAGTTACCTACGCTAAATATCGATCAAGATGGCGTTGAATTAGTTTGGTGCACAGTTACCTTATCCAATATTTTTTCTTACCACGCGGGAGTAGTTACAGGCCACGGGATTCAGATTTTAAAACGTTACAAACATTGTTCGATTCACTTTCGAAGCCCTCTCTGCATCTTACTTAGCTCACGGGAGACTTTCACTTGCCAGAGTTGGAACGTAGTGATGGCACTTGTGTAGGCAAAGTTGGTAGTCGTATTAAGCTAGAAAAAAAGATCTGACACCTTTGTATTGCTGCAAAATAAAAATGACCCATCTAAGAATAACATTTTAGATATTTTGCTTTACAGCTCTTGCAACCTTATTAGTTCCGTTGATGTTATACAAGGAATAAGTGATCATAATGTCGTCGTTACGAGCGTCAAGTCAGAAATCATTGAGCAATGGCATCCCACTCAAAGAGATCCACCAAAATGGGTCTGGTATCTTCGGCCTTTATACCAAACCAGAAATTCAGACGCCGGTCCTGTGTACTGGTGTGTCCCGGTGTTGCCGCGTCTGGTGTACTTGCCATGTTACACCAGAGGGTAAATTCAGACGCAGGTCAGATGTATCCTGGCGTGGCCATCTCCGACGTGAACCTGTTTTGTGTGCTTGGGGTGACCCCAGTCCAGTGTGTCCTAGTGCTACCCCGGCCTACTCATGCACGCAATATATAATTTTTATGTCAAACAAATTATTTTGAATGCAAGACCTAGCACTATCTGCGGGGACAACACTTGAATTTTGATGGGTACAGCTGTCTATTCAGTCGGTCGTCCTAATGCCCTTGGCCTCCTGCGCCTTAGTTGTAACGGATTCTGAATAAGCCTGTCCTATCTTTCTTGATGACTTGGCTATCTCCAGTTCTGTATGGTCCATGCCTTAGTATAATGTCTGCAAAAAAGTAAGCCAAGGATTCACTCATGTGATTAAGCCAAGCAAAACAGGTTTTAATTTTAAATAATTCATCCTGTCATGTCATAATTCAAAATTATTTTTACCTAACCATAAGAACAGAAAATAAAAGAATTGCCGTGTTTAAATATCATCTAATATGGCTTCCAAAAAGCACCATGTGCTAGTAAAACTTCAATATAATCACCAGAGGCGAGTTTGAGCGAAATGGTGTGATGCTTTACCAACGTCGTGTGGTCATCCAAGAACCTCTTATTTTTTTTTTAAATTATTGCACCTGGAAAAACAAAACATTTGAATCACACAACTTTTACAAATTACGTTGGCTGCTTCCATCAAATAATATTTCCTCCGAAATATATAAGGACGCCTTTTTCGCCCTCAATGCGCGAAGAAGTAAAAGCGATAGCTGTAGCCTGTTCATGCGACTCGGGATCCTCCCGTCGCCGTGCACGCGACTTCGCATTGCGCTCTCCTACCTCGGAATCAACACGTCACCGTGTACAGGGTGCACGGGCGGCCCCTCGCTGGTGATCAATGCTGGCGTGACGCCGGTCGCGGGCCGTGGAGGCCAGCTGCGGCAGTGACGACGCAAGTGAAGGCGGATGTTTTTCCGGTCTTGATGAGCAGTGAAGGAAAACGGTATGTTGATGTTCAGAAATGAACGGAAAGCGAAACGCATGCAGATGAACAAAGTAAAGCTTTACGGGAATCACGATTCCAAGGCGACGTTTTTCGGCAGAACATAATTTACGTTTCGAGTTGGGTTCGAGAGTTAGATGTTATAATCGGATTAAAAGTGGTGGAACTATGTAAAACACTCCAACGTTACGCGTAGCAACCTGGATACTGCCAAAGTGACATTTTGCATAAAGAAAGTAATGTTTGAAAACATCTGGTATGAAGTCACTGTTAGAAGTCGACGGGGAAACGGTCCGCTGACGTTTCCTCTTCGTCGCTTTGTTATTTGGCGTGTCGTCGGGGTTCTTTTCTCTTCTCTGTTCGCGCGGCGCGGCCAATGGGAACCCACGGCTTCTCTCTCCTCGCGCCGTGAGGGTAGAGGAGGTGAGTCTTTTTTTATCTCCGCTGTGATGACAGAAAACAACAAACACCGACACCAAAATTACACCAATATGTCATCCGTAAAGCTACCACTTTAGGAAAGCATCAAGTGATACTTCTGTTTTTCTTGACACCAAGAACCTAAATATTGACTGCAAGCAACAGCTTTCCTAGGCAACAAATGTATAAAATACCAGACGCGATGTATAACGATTCATTCAGTAACTTGAGTTGCAACCAGACAAAACGTTGAGCACCAGACCACTAAACAGAGGAGGTTGCTAGAGAAAAAGGGGATGTGTGCAGAAGTCAGGCACTGGGCATTGGGGGATCGACAGTGAACTGTTTTTCATTAGTTCTCGCTGTTCGTAGTGAAATTTGCAACACGAATGCAACTACTTCGCTAGAATTGGCAGTTGATTACTGCACTGCCATTGCAAAATAATAACAATACAAGTGTGTGGCAATCTTAGTTCTTCTGCATCACGGCGGTTCTCTAAATAATACTGTGGCTCAAGGAGATGATGATCCTGAAGCCAAACATAAAACATGCCTCAATATGTCATGTTTTAAAATCCACAAGCTTTGAGTAGGCTTTGAGTAGAAGTTGGTGACGACAATCATGTGTAGGCGGTAACAAAGTGTAAATGTGAGTCACATCGGAGTGCTCATATACACGGAGAGGCAACAGCATACATCACAGAGTGGCAGACCTGTACGTAGTTCAACTACCCTTCTCAAGTTACTGTGGTTTAACTACTTTTCTGAGTAGTCTAGTTACTTTCAATCACATTTGTTTTATTTTGCTAATTAGAAGTTTACTTTATTTGCTTTTTCTGAGCAACTTCTAATCAAATTACCAATTGCTTTCGAATTTTAAAGATAACCTTGCTTATCAACAAATATTCCTGCACAAAATGAGATAAGACCCTGGAAGATCAGCTCATGTTAGAAAAGAGGGGGAAGAATGTGGCGTATGCACAGGGGAGGGGGGGGGGTGTAATTTGGAGCGTTCGAAACCCCCTAAAATTTTCACAAGCCCATTGCTGCAAATACCGTGCCACGAGGCGCGGTGAGCTGACACATACGTAGCACGCGAGGCCGAGTAACTGCGGGATTAGCACTGAAGACGCGCTTCTTTGTGTCCCGAAGCCCAAGGAGACGACGCACTTGAAGAAATGACTTCTCCCCGCTTCTTCCTAACGTAAGAGCTCTCGCCCACTACAAAAGTTTTACACACTGCATCCTCACTCAAAGGTGGCAAAAAAATTCAGCTCCAACTTTCAAGCTCACCTGGTGCTCCCGTAATTTGTGCCGTACTTGAATTGAGCGCTAAAGGGATGCAAAGGTAACCTCTTTGCGTTACCTTTCCTCCCTAAACTCAAAATATGCAGCTCTTCCAAGATTCGAAGATCATTCAAGAAACCTTAGTAATTCCCCCAACGTTTCTACATAAAAAAAAACAAAAAAACAAGCAGTGTTGGGAATTCCTTTAAGTACGCGGTACTTTAAGTGCTGCTTCAAGTAGGTTTAGAAAACTTGTAGCTTTGTCACGTTCTTGGAGTGACAACGGGGTGAAGAAGAGGAAAAGGAGAAGGGCGAGCTGAAGACGAGCGGAGGTCACGAGGTGTGTGTGTCTCGAGCGGGAAAGCGAACGACTGTGGCGGACAGCGCTCTCGGCAGCCCAGGCTACGCTCCTGAAAAAACCTTGGCCTCGTCCCAGGGAAGGCAACACCGTCGAGCCGGAGTGACATCCGACAGCGCTCCCGCTCTCCAGAGAGATCCTGGCCCCGTCCCAGGAAGGGCAACACCGTCGAACCGGAGTGGCATCCGATCTCTGACCACCATCCCTAGCCGCACTCTTCAGAAACCCTCGCCTAGCGCCAAGAAAGACAAGACAATCAAGCCCAAAGAACGGCCAATTGCCGTTTGTCCATCCCAAGCTTGCCAGGCTCAATAATTTCACCCTGGAAACCGTGGCTCCGACACAAGCGAAAAGGGGTCGGCTTCGAATTCATCATTACTCAGGAACTGTGAGTGAACCTTGGGCCCCGATTAGACCTTGAGAGGGCACCAAACTGATTGTGCTTCTAGAGGCCTCTCTTATTTAATTCCATCATTTGTTACTTTTTGTTCGATTTCCTTTACGTTCATATTTCTTTGGTGTGGCTGATTAAATTTGTACACCTCGCAGGGGGCACCTGTGAAAGCAGTTGTTTGGAGAGTGGCGTCTCCGTGGACCCCTAGCCATGCGGGTTCGCCCGCCCATGTATGGCTGTGCGTGGCTTTCCCGTGTCCGGGGAAAAGGGCATCCTAATGGTTGAGCCGAGCCCGGGGCAGGTTTGGACCCTTCGGGGCCCCCCGGGTGAGGCAATACACCACTTCGGCCCCCGCTTCTCATAGACGGGAGTCCTGGTAAGGCCCGGCCAGGATGATTCAGTCTAGTCGCCATTTCTTCTACTATCCCCTCCGATCTTTCACTTTTACCTTTCCTGCTTCCTTTACTTCTCTCTCACTTATCTTACTCCGTTTTCAACCCTCTTTGGCGGCAAGGGCTAACCTTGGGTGGCAATGGACCTCTGTCTTGACCCACACTTGGGTATAGTTTTCCGGCAGCACTGTTAGCGTAACGTCCCCAGCCGAGCCCTTCTTGTTATGGTGCGTTACCTAACCCCTTGTTGGGCTCGGTGGTGGGCGGTGCACCGCGGATACCGAACACTCTTTGCCCTCCTATGGCGCCCCACCCCTCCAAACTCCGTTCAGGGCAAGCCTTTAAAAGGCGCTGCCTTGAACACAAAACCATTGAAAAAGAATCTAAGGAAGAAACCTTCACAAAGTTTTTTGTCGTTCATTCGCTGGATGAACAGAAACCAGTTGCAAAGCTCTCACCCTTTGTTGTAGCTAAAGTTCTTGAGCACCTTGTAGGGTTCTCCTATAAGGCTAAGAAGCTCCACTGTGGAGACCTCCTTGTGGAGGTAGAAAGAAAAAAAAACAAAGGGAAGCACTCTCTAAGATGACCAACATTGTTGACTTACAACTGTCGGTGAGCCCTCACCCTACACTTAGCACCATTCGTGGTGTCCTCTCTGAGGATGACTTCCTTCATACCAGTGGAATGAACTTCTTGAGGGCCTCGAAGGCTCTGGTGTCATCGCCGTCAAACGAATAATGTTTAAAAAGAATGGTGAAGAAATTCCCTCAAAGCATGTTATTTTGACTTTCGAGAGACACACTCTACCAGAGACAATCAAAGCAGGGTACCTTAATTGCCGGATCCGCCCTTCTGTCCCCAACCCACAGCGGTGCTTCCGTTGTCAGCGTTTTGGCCACGGGTCACGCAGCTGTCGCGGAAGGGAGACATGTGCAAAGTGTGGAAGTCAAGGCCACGTCTCCGACCTTTGCGAGGCCGTGGCCCATTGCGCTAACTGCGGTGGACCACACCCCGCTTACTACCGCAGCTGTCCTTTCTTTCAGCAAGAAAAAGATATTCTTGCCCTGAAAGTCAAAGAAAATATTACATACGTGGAAGCAAAAAAGCGTTTTTCCTTTTTGTCAAAGGGTAGTTATGCTGAGGCGGTGCGGAGGGGCCCTGCACCGCGCTCGGAGTCAAGGGCCACCCAGGTCCCTCCCGAGATCTTGGCGGCCGACCTCAGGGCCCCAGCTCCCCGACAGAAGCAGCAGCAGCTTCCCCCAGTCCCTGGTGGTAGCACGCGTGCTGCCCCTCCATCCGAGGACAGGCCAGCAGCTGCTGCGCCTGCCCCCTCTCCTAGGTCCCCTCCTAGAGAGGAGCGAGCTTCTCGCTCCTGCTCTTTGGAGAGGGTCCCCCTACCGAAGAAGCAGCATGGTACCCATGCAGCTCCTGTGAAAGGAGGTGTGAAGACAAGCTTGGGTGACCCCTCGCCCAGTTCGTCCGCCACTCCGCCATCCGGTCGTGGCCGGGGTTTTCCCCCACGCGTGCCAGGCCGGACTAGCTCTGTCATGCTCCATCCACCAGACACTTCCCAGGACATGGAGATACCAACTGATGCTGACAGTCAGTCTACTCCTGGGTCCGACCAGGATGGTATGGAATGGGAGACAGCTTCTCGTAAATTTAAAATGAAGCAACCTGTAGTAGCGCCCAAGTGATAGCCCCGATAGCTGTTGCATTGTGATCACATCTTCCACCTAGCTCGAGTTGGCTCTCCATAGTTATATTTATTTTGCTAGGTTTTATCTCCTTATATTTACATATTTACGCACTTTTTTAATAGATGACAAAGTTACATTTTATGCAATGGAACTGTCGCGGTATTTTAAGAAATATTGATGATGTCAATCATTTTATGGATGAGCTTCGACCCATCGCTCTTGCCTTGCAAGAAACCCATCTTCACTCTGATTCTTTTAACATTTTAAGACGTCATCAGGTTTTAGGAAAGACCGTCCCGCTTCCAGTCCTTCTGGTGGCGTTGCAGTAGTTGTGCAGAGTGGAGTCGCTTGCTCTCAAGTTCCACTCCGCACACCTCTGGAGGCTGTTGCAGTGCGTCTCTTCGTGGACCGCCTTGTAACGCTTGTTTCTTTATACTTACCACGAAATATTCCTTTCAATCTCCAAGAGCTACAGGGACTTGTAGGACAGCTTCCTCAACCGTTTTTAATTTTGGGTGATTTTAACGCTCATCATCCCATGTGGGGCAGTACCCGTCAAGACTCCCGGGGTGGTGTTATTGAACGTCTTTTATTGTCTTCTGGGCTCTGTCTTCTTAACGGGAAAGAACCAACTTTTTTTAGTGCAGCACACAACTCATTCACATCTATTGATCTTTCTATCGCTTCACCTTCATTACTTCCTTGCTTTTCATGGAAGGTTCTCCATAACCCTTTGGAAGTGATCACTATCCTATTGTTTTAGAAAGTACTGTTCCATTGCCTAATCTTTTAAAGCGTCGCCCTAGGTGGAAATTAGACAAGGCTGACTGGACACTTTTTAATCTTCACTCCACTTTAGATCCTTCGATCCTTTCTTCTTTGTCACCCAAGAACGCTACACTTCATGTTACTGAGCAGATACTAAGGGCTGCTCAGCGCTCTATTCCACAAACTTCTGGTAATGTGCCAAAAAAATGTAAACCTTGGTGGAACAAGGAGCGTGCCACAACCCTGGCAGACCAAGACAAGGCCTGGGAAAGATTTCGTAGATATCCTACTTCGCACAACCTTGTGGAGTTTAAACGCCGAAAAGCCAAGGCTCGTTGGACTAGGAAGCGGGCAAAATGGAAGTCTTGGATGAAGTACCTGTCTTCTCTAACTAGTTTTGTCCCTGCCAAAGAGGCCTGGGACAGATATAGGAAAGTAAATGGGGATTATAGGTGCTTTGCCATCCCAACGTTTAATGCTCCTTGTTCGTCATTAAAAGACATAGCTAACGTCCTCGGAGAACATTTTTATAATTCATCCAGCTCAGCCAACTACAGTGCTAACTTCGCACAGTTTAAAGCCCGTGCGGAGCAACAAAAGCTAGTCGTAACTGGAGGAAAGGCAGCCTCTTATAATCGGCCATTTACGCGATATGAACTTGAGATGGCCCTTAATGTAAAAAAGCTATCTGCTCCTGGGCCCGATGAGCTTCACTATGAAATGCTTCGTAACCTGTCCACGGAATCCCTTGAAAACCTTCTTCTTTTTTAAAATTCCTTATAGGAAAAGGCTTGTTTTCCTCAGACTTGGAGGCATGCATATATTATTCCCCTTCTAAAACCTAATAAAGATCCTTCACAGCCATCAAGTTACCGCCCAATCGCACTAACGAGCTGCCTCGGAAAAACATTTGAAAGGCTGATAAACAGGCGACTGGTTTATGTATTGGAACAACAGAGGGCCTTTGATAACAACCAGTGTGGATTCCGCCGAGGTCGTTCTACTCTCGATCACTTGGTACGCTTGGAAACTGTTATACGTGAGGCATTTGTAAACCGGCAGCACTGTGTCGCAGTTTTTTTCGATTTGGAGAAGGCATATGATACAGCGTGGAGACATGGGATTCTTCAAGATCTGTATGCATGTAATATCCGTGGCCGTATGCTGCAATGCATAAGGGAATATCTAACAAACAGGACTTTTCAAGTTCGTCTTGGCTCCAACCTATCTGATTCCTACGTGCAAGAAAATGGAGTCCCTCAAGGAGGAGTCTTGAGCGTAACTTTATTTGTGCTAAAAATGAATTCAATTGCGCGACTGCTACCTCCTTCTGTTTCATATTCTTTTTACGCTGATGATATACAGATCTCGTCTTCCTCTTGTAACCTTACCAGCTGTGAGCGCCAGTTGCAGATAGCCATAAACAAACTTTCCAAGTGGGCTGACGAGAACGGGTTTCGGTTCTCTGCATCCAAAACAGCCTGTGTGCCCTTTTCTTTGCGTCGTGGGCTGTCATTGGACCCATCACTGGAACTCAATGGAAACCCTGTACCTGTCAGGAAAGAGCACAGATTTCTTGGTGTGATATTTGATAAAAAGCTTAATTTCATTTCACACCTGAAAGCTTTAAAAACTAAATGTCTTCAGTCTATGAATCTTTTGAAAGTTCTATCTCATAACTCATGGGGTTCTGACAGAAAATGTATTCTACGGTTGTACAATGCTCTTGTAAGATCTCGTCTTGACTATGGTGCGGCAGTGCATGGATCGGCCCGGCCATCTGCCCTCAGAATGTTGGACCCAGTTCACCACCTGGGGTTGAGACTGGCAACTGGTGCTTTCCGAACATCCCCTGTCTCCAGTTTATATGCAGAAGCTAATGAGCTATCACTGAACAAACGACATACCTATCTTAGCCTAACGTATGCTTTTAAGATTCTGGCTGACCCTCAACACCCCACTTATTCTTCCCTTACAAGGTCGAGGTTTTCCCGTCTCTTTAACAACAAGCCAAGCATTGTGGCACCATTAAGCTCCCGCATTGAAGAACTTTGCACTTCACTGCATCTTTCATTGGACCAGGTCGGCCTCATTCGAAATGTCGACGACTGTATTCCACCCTGGAAGACACTGCCAGTTGCCTGTGACTGGTCGCTCACAAAATTTAACATGGCATTTCCCATGCTGTAATACTGCAAGAGTTTTGTGAATTACAACTCAAGTATGATGGTTATCTTCATGTTTACACAGATGGCGCCAAGACTTCTTCTTTTGTTGGCTGCTCTGTGTATTGAGAACACTTCTCTAAAGTTAAGCGACTTAATTCATTTGCCAGCATTTTTACTGCAGAACTCTATGCAGTATCAATGGCAATAGACCACATTCTACATAAGAAAATAACTAGGACTGTTCTGTTCGTTGATTCTCAGAGTGTGATTGTTGCAGTTTGCTCTGTTAAAGACACTAAAAACATGCTTGTACAACAAATTCAGAGTAAACTCAACGCTGCTCTACATGGCGGTCAAAGCATAATATTTTGTTGGGTACCTAGTCACGTTGGCATAGAGGGCAACGAGAAGGCCGACAGGCTTGCAGGGTCTGTGGGAAACCTTGTCCAATCGTCTTTCTGTTTACCATATCAGGATATAAAGCCTTTAGTAAAGTCATCACTTTTTCGTTGTTGGCAGTTGGAATGGGACAGGGAGTGTGAAAACAAGCTCCACGTTATAAAGCCTGTTCTTGGAGCCTGGGAAAGCTCTTCATGCAAGAGTCGTCTTTTTGAAACCTTGCTGTGCCGTCTGAGAATTGGGCATTCTTTTATCACTCATAAGTACCTACGTTGGGGGGAAGATCCTCCTATTTGTAATCAGTGTGGTGATACTCTTACAATCTTACATATCTTGTGGTCCTGTCCCGCTCTGGAGCCCAAACATCGTGTTTATTTTCCTGAGTTGTTTCAACAACAGATCCCGTTTCATCCAGCCCTCCTGCTGAGGGAGAATCCCATAGTCCCTTTTAGCAGGGTAATAGACTTTCTTACTAGCATTGACATTTTATATCAAATATAGCTTTACCAAATCTTAGGTTGCACTTTGGTAAAACTCTCACCAAACCATGCTGATTGTTATTATCGTTTGGCGCAGATGGCCTCGTAGCTCTAGCGCCAGTAAACCCCCCAAAATAATAATAATTAAATTTGTACATTCTCTGAGCATGTACATGTACTTTACTAAAGTATTTTATCTGGTACATTTTAAAGAACGTACAACTCCCGACTTCAAACTTTGAAGTACATTCCCCAAACTTGAAAACAAAAATGGCGTATCATCTTGGGAAAACGCGCCATCTTCTTTCATTACTCATTCATCTAGTAATTTCTGAGTGAAGAAATAGCGGCTACAAGACCGATGCAAATACGTTCCTTATAAGTTTATTGCGTTAGATATTTTGTCAGCGAGAGTAAAGCCACTACTCTGTGGCGACTGGTTTTATTCTAATATTTGCCACCATTGCCGAAAAAACTAATGCACCTCCGATTACGCTTTGACCATTCCATACTAGTTTAAAAAAACTGCATAGGGGATGAAAGGGCATCATGGCAGATTGTGTTCAAAAGGACTTGTGCCTCACGTTGGAAGTACATTGTATTTATACTACTTTAATTCAAGGGGGTGCATTACCCCCGGTGTACTTACTACTTTGCTTGAAGTACATAATCTCTTACCTCTTATTTACGTTGTACTTTACTTCAAGTACTTTTTAGACGTACTTTACGCAACACTGCACACAAGGAAACACTGTTTAAAAAATCAAGCTGAGGCACTGCTAAACATAAAGCAGATATGATACATCCACAACACATAATTTGAACAACAAAAAATTTACAAAACAACGAGGCATGCAGGAGCAGACAAGCTAATAAAGCATTTCTGTTAAAACCCAAGCCGCTTTATTTTTGGCTACAAGAATTTTTATAACGTATCAAAACTCCATAAAAATATAAAGTAACTTCAAAAATAATTCGCAATTTTTTTACGGTAGGTAGTAGTTTACTCAAATACTTTCCATATGACTAATTTCTACTCTACTCAAACTACTTTAGAGGCCGATACTCAGTACCTTAGCTTAATTACATTTCATAGTAACTTGTACATGTCTGCATAGCAGTGGCCACGATACTCTCATCCCCATACCATTGTTGATTGCTAGATCAGCTTCTTGCTTCGAGGCGTGGCAACCAGTATCTTTCGGTCGTCGCTTGGTCGTTTCAGCTTGTACTGCCCTCCGTTCAAAACGACCCTAAGCATACTCAAGGACAGAGGATAAAAAGAAGCAACCTAATTTATTTTATGTAAATGTGATAAAAAAAGATTAAAGACGTTTACAACTTCCTGTAACGCCGAATTAAAGCGCAGCTCTCGAGGACGAGGAGGGGAGGGCACTGAGGGAAGGGTATACCCCTCTTCCTCATCTCTCCTCTCCTCCTCCCGTACTTCTCCGCTCGTCCTCTGCTCCTCCTCCTGCCCTCCCGCTCCTCTCTTGAGGTAAACAATCTCATATATATATATATATATATATATATATATATATATATATATATATATATATATATATATATATATATCCTCGAAAAAGGTCTGTCTCAGGCCGAAACGTCGAAGAACTTGACGAATAATATGTTGTAAAAACTCCAACAACCGTGTCAAGTGAGTTTTTTGCCGTATATATATACATATATACCGGGAGTTTTTATTTATTATTCTAGATTTGTTTTAAAAAAAGCCGTAAAAGCTTCACTTATGCGGTTTGTGCGAGTGAGTTATACGCCCAGAAGCAATATCTGGGTGGGTAATTTTTGGAATAGTCGGCTAATTAAGCAAAATTTACTAATTAACTTTTGAATTAGTGAAAATAGACATATGGTTCCAATTAGAAATTTGCTGAGCGCCGTCCGAAACCCCTAAATCAGTCATTTTTAGAAAGACTTTGAGCGCGTGAGAAGCGCAGTAGTGCGCTGAAGTTACCACTCGTGGAGCAGGTACAAGGCTGAGGCTAGATAAGAGACGGAAAAATTGCGCGGGAGCCTTATCGAAACTGCTAGCCTTGTACCTGCTCCGCGAGTGATAACTTTAATGCACTTCTACGCGTCTCACGCGCTGAAAGTTTTTCGGAATATGACTGATTTTGGGGTTTTGGACGACGCTCAGCAAGTTTCTGATTGGAACCATATGTCCATTGTCACGAATTAAAAAGTGAATTAGTGATTTTTAATTAATTAGCCGACTTATCGCAAAGATCAGCCACCCATATAATGTCCTCCTGGGCGTATAACTCACTCGCACAAACCGTATAAGTGTAACTTTCATGGCTTTTCTTAAAAAAAAAACAAGTCTACTAGACTAACAAAAAAAAAACACCCTGTATATATTTATTCAGGTATTCTCGCTCACCGCTTGACCGGAGAAAAGAAATGTAGCTCTCACATCTGGAAGCTCCACTCTAAGTTCTGCCGATGTCAGGAAACAGGACAGCATGATCAAGGCGGGAGAACAATACAGCGTTAAAGCAACACTTTGACGATGCACGTGATACTCTCGATGTCATCCAACTTTCTGTCGGCTCCATCGAAGACTGTTTGTCGTTTTTGATTTCCTCAGCAGTAGTCTTGAGTGTGCTCCCCCGAGATGGCACAGCGAACAGCGAGTGCACGTCCCTCGGGGCCAATGGGATGTTTTCCTGCATGACTGGTATGAAGTTCTTCTTTGTCTTGCACGAAATATTCAGTGAGTACCGTAAGAGAGAGATACCGCACTACCAAGAGCAAGCCGTTGTCAACCTTGGTGGCACAGAATTTACCAACTTCGTCTGACGTGTCACAAAGATTGATGGGTACAGCACAGACCCGTACCCATGTAGATGACCATTTGGATAGCGAGTACACCACGTTTTCATACGTGCCTCTCTTTGATTTATGAGTGGTCATAAAACTTGCCTGCTCAACGGGTAGCTGGGTGACATAATGTGTGACGTCATTATAGGAAACGTCCCATAATGCAACGCAATGTAACAACCCTTATGACGTCGCTCGTCACCCTCGTGATATCACTCATGATAGGCGTTGCATTATGGCACGTCACGAGTGAAGTCCCATAATGTAACGCGCGAGTCACGAGTGAGGCCCGCGCGTTGTATCATGGGATGTTTCCCATAATGCAACGCACGGGGCCCTCGTTACATCCCTCGTAACACTCTTGACGTCACTCGTGCCATCTCGTGTGACGTCATTATGGGAAACGTCATATAATGCAACGCGCGGGTCACGTGTAAGACCCGCGCGTTGCATTAAGGGACGTTTTCCGTAATGCACCGCGCGGTTACGCCAAGGGCGACGCCGACGGCGACGCCACTCAAGCCGGAAACGGGCCCCTAAGAGCTGCGCTCGAAGACACGGAGTGACCTTGACATTTTAACCTAGGAAATACAAAAACGCATCCAGCCTCAAGCTTCCAAGAACTGGCGGAAATCATATACATAGTTCTAAAGAAAAAATATATGTCAAGAAGCATCTTCCAGTTTGAATCAATATGGAAGGAAGGCTTATATAACATATTTTCATGCTTCATTTTTATTATTGAATATTTCAGTATAAACTTGTCGCACCTCCCTTTGGTCAAGATTAATTCAGTACACGCCCATGAAGGTGCACAATAATACCATCAAGGGTTTTACACTTCCAAATACGGATTTCTATTTTAAGCAATGATTAGGAGAAAGTCATGCATTAACGACTGACTGAATGAGTATAAACTTTTCAGAAGAATGATGATTGGTTATTAGATGTGTCAAAACATTTGTTCAAATGTAATAACTATGCGCCTTTACGAAACTCTACTGAAATAGTTTCGACCAAAGGGTATGACCACAGGCGTATACTGAAAGCACCTTTAGCAATAATAAAGCTTGGAAACGTCTTGATAAGGCCTTCCCGATGTTTTTGACTCCGAGTGGGAAAAGTTTCTTGACCTACATATTTTTAGTCATGTTTGATGTATGTCTTTTTTTTTAAGTTTCACGTAGTGTATGGTATTTCTGTATTTGCTAGGTTGAGAGCTCAATGGCATTATTTGTTTTCGTTTTCTTTTATCACATTCACCCAGAGCTGAGTAGGTCGCTCCTTTGTGTTTCCTCTAATTGGTATGTTAGGGGTTGTGTGCAGTAAAAAGAATGTAAGGTCCGGGAACGAATCACCTACGTAGAGGGGTTTTAAAAGGAAGAGCGATCGCTCTTAAGAGTCTCTTCGTGCCCCCTCCCCTCCCCCCTCTCTGTTTTCTATCTCGGGTTGCCTATTTATGCTTTTACTTTCATTGAAACTCGGCTGTGCTTCAGATTTCTGGGAGTTTGTGTAATCCCAAAGCAAACTATAGTCACGGGTAAATTCACATTGTTTAGCGAGCACAAACTAGCTTACCCTTCAATTTTTGTTTCTTCATAAATTACTGTACGAGTTGCACTTCTGGTAGGAGCATGTTCAATGTTCTTGATTAAATTTCAAGTAGTTTATAAACCTTTGATAAAAGTAAACAATGCGAAGGACAGAGGAAGAGAAGGCGCGAACACACCATAGTGATGTGGTGTGATTATTTCTTTCTCTTTGTCCATGTTAAGTTCATTTTGTTTATAGTAATGCATTTTTAATTAATTTGTGTTTAATATTATTTGTACTACGGGTTCACTCTTATGACCTGCCTGCCACTGCATTCGCTTTTGGGACAGATTCCACTTCTCCATGACCCCATCCTTAAGAAAGTGCAGGGAGCAGATCACACGCTCTTGTGCAGTCCTCAGAATTCCATTAGTTGCAAGCTACCAGAAAAGCTGAGTCAGGCCAGCCAGCCTTGCGGGAATTGTCCCTTTGACTCTAGCCATTAACACATGAGCTTCACGTTCATCTGAAGGAAGCCAAAACAGAGAACAAAAGAAATGGTTCACCCGTTTTGAATCGATCCTTTCTTTTTTCTGAGAACATGCGTACAAGTAAGACTCAACTGCACATCCAGTGGTGCGGCTCTCAGGTTCAGCACTTTCTTATATAACTACATGCTTATATATAAATATGTAATAGAGTCGGAAACGTAAGTTTGCTATAAAAAGTGTTGTATATTTACTCTTCTTTACATGCTATCACACTCAAAACGAAGTGCCGGTTAGGACTGTGCCAATGGCAAACTTGTAACTGGTGTATAGTTGACAACAATGCAATCACTTGAATAATGAGAATAATGTGAAGGTTCACAAAATTGTTAAAGTAATAAAACATGAAATTTTTTTTTATATATTTGGGGAATGTAATTGACGGGAATCCTGTATCCTTAGCAATGATGAAACTAAACAGAATAAATAAGCCATTTTATTTAAATTTTGTAGTGTGTATAGCACACAAGTGCCACAGATTGATGACAGAAGCTGACACCAAGTTGCTAGCTGCTAAATATAATTGAAGTATTATTAAAAGTGAGAGATTTGCAATGCAAGGCAATAGACATATCCTCCAACAGAAAGCTAAGCAGCAAAGATGGTATATCTCTTAGACGGGCTTGCTTTACAAAGTCACTCCTTGCGCTGGGCTACGAGCTGACGATATCACCAAAAGAATTAATGAAAATAAATAATAGTTCTCATAACATTGCTAGCATATAAGGCAACCTTCCGTCAGCCCACTTGAAGTCAAGGCAAGTTTCTTCAGATAACTGCTATTGTACGACTGTCAAAAAGCACGAACAAAGCTACAGTAGTCACAAAAGCTGTAATTTCAGTTAACTCACCATAGGATCATTTGCATTCATATCAGCTGCAGCCTGGCCAAGGCGGCACCTAGCACAAATATTCAGACTACGCTATAGTTTATATTAAGGAAAGAAACGCATCATATATTAAGTAAATTCCAAGCAACTAAAGTTCCCAACAGGGATGATTTGTCGATAGCTTATTGTATTTTCCTTGCTGCTGCCCGCCAGGCAGAATGATGCAACACACGAATTCAAGAAGACATGGTCACTGAATGGGTGACCTTATCACATACTGCGTTCCTATCCTCGTACCGTATATTTTGTGCCAGTGCGGCTGATTGCACTTAACCACCCCGTGGGGGAAATGGACGAACATGATTAACATTTGGGCAACCTGGTCTGAAGCTGTGTACACAGCAGTCATGGCCACAGTGGAAGAAGTGAGAAAAGGTCGCATCATGTAGAATAAACATAAACCTCTTTGAATAAATAGTGCAAGTGAATTTTTAGATATGAGTACCTGGCCCCTCTAGAATAAAACAAAATCATGAGAAGAGATATGGATAACCACTTTAATTAAAATGCAATCTCTAGTTCAGGACGTAGAAATTCAGCAAGGTGCACCAGATAACTTCATAGTTTCTGGCCTGGGACACTACGCTTAATGTTTGCTTGCAAGACTTCATATTGTTTCTAATTAAAAAAAAAGGCACGGATGATCAAGTGACGTGATGGACAGCGTCATCTGGTGTCTAAACATCGGACAATCTTCCCTCTCCGGGCGCATTTACGCCGTGGAGAAGCCTCTTATTACCCCAGCTTATGCTTCGGCAGACCCATCCTTGCGCGAAAGGCGTAGAGCGCCAAGCGTATATCAAACGCCCGCCAATGATATCCAATAGAGGCAGCTCTGACATCGGCGGGTATGCGTACCAGGAGTCCGTGATGAGATTTGGGATCTTGCCAGCGCGAATAATGCGTAAGCGCGTATCACACACTTTGAAGGCAGTCAGGTCACTGTCCCCGTGCGAAGACTGATGAACCTTGTGGCAAGTGTCAGGCAAAGACACTAGGTCTCGTGTAATCACAACCGATCACACACAGAACATCTAGTACCAAACACGTTCTCGCGGACGCGTTCACAATTTTCTTGGTAGCACAAGCGTGCCCATTCTCAGCTAGGTAACGTTCTCTTCTACGTGCCGCTTCACGTTCCCGCAGAGCATGATCTTGACGTCGAAGGCGTTCCATCCTCACACCCTGGGTCAATCCGAGAGCCGAGCGAACGGGCGACCTAAGCCGAGAAAGAGAACGTGGAGCCCGCTTTCGGTGCCAAAACCAACGTGCGCATGCTCCGCATGTTTTCGGCAACACGACACTCATCCAGTACATGCTCAATACAGCTGACACTGTAAAAATATAGCTTGTCTGTACTTGTTTTCTTAATGAATCTTTTTTAATTTTTTTATTAAAGGAACTCTGCTGAACGATTAGTACTACACTCCGAATAGAAATTCGCTGCTCGGCCTCGAAATGGGGCTCCAAATCCGCCAAAATCTTCTAAATTTTGATATCCAAATATCAATTTCATCCATTAAAAGAATGGCCAGCACATCGCGTTATTCGTCCAGATTGTTGTGCAACTTTTTTTTAAGTTCACAATTTGTATAACCGCGCACATTCAGAAGCACAAAACAGAAGATCCCCCGGTTATCATGTCACCACTGAACATTACCACGATAAAACTTCAAAAGAAAAAATGAAAGCCGTTTACAAATCCCTGTAACTCCGATTTGGAGCGCAGCTCTTGAGGATGAGTAGGGAAGGGTACTGAGGGGGGGGTCACGTGACCTCGGGGGGAGGGGGGTTACGTGACCTCGGGGGAGGGGGTCGCGTGACCTTGGAGTGGTCACGTGACCTAGGCGTGGTCACGTGACCTCTAGGGGGAGGGTCACATGACCTCGGGGGGTCACGTGACTGGGGAGTCACTTGACTTGGGGAGTCACTTGACTTTGGGTGTCACGTGACCTTGGGGGTCACATGACCCTGGGCAGGGGTCACGTGCCCTCGGGGGGGGGAGTCACGTGACCTTGGGATGACCTTGTGGGGTCACGTGACCTTGGGGTGACCTTGGTTACACCGACGGCGACGGCGACACCGCTCAAGCCGGGAATGGGCCCCTAAGAGCTGCGCTCTAAAAAAGTGAAAACCGTTTACAACTCCCTGTAACGCCGAATTGGAGCGCAGCTCTTGAGGAGGAGGAGGGAAGGGTACTGAAGGGAGGGTAGACCCCTCCTCCTCCTCCTCCTCTCATTCTTTAATATGCTCTGGGGGGTCACCTGACCTTCGGGGGGAGGGTGTCACGTGACCTCGGAGGGGGGTGTCACGTGACTTCAGAAAGGGGGAAGGGGGGGTCACGTGACCTCGGGGAGGGGGTCACGTGACCTGGCGGGGTCACGTGACCTTGGGCATCACGTGGGGTCACGGAAGTCACGTGACATTGAGGTGACCTTGGGAGGGGTCACATGTCCTTGGGTGGTCACGTGACCTCGGGGGTCACGTGACCTTGGGGTGACCTTAGTTACGCCGACGGCGAGGCCGCTCAAACTGGAAACGGGCGCCTAAGAGCTGTGCTCTAAAAGACTAATGATAAATTCTCTGATGATACTCGAGAAATCGCCATGAACATACAATTTAAATGAGGACTGAAAGAAAGCTACTGTTTGATATTTCTATATCAGCTACCAGATCCCTCGCTAAACTGCTCCAATGTGTTTTAAAACGTATGCACTAAAGAAAAGAAGAAAATGAAAGACTTTTACAACTCCTTGTAACACCGAATTAGAGCACAGCTCTTGAAAAGGAGAAGGGGAGGGTAGGCTCCTCCTCCTATTCCGTATCCCCTCCTCCTCCCCTTCCCCTCCTTTCCTCCTCCTTCTGCTCCTCTCTGAGGTACTTCGATTTTACAATATCCCATGGTAAACAATATATATATATATATCAGTGTTGCGGAATGGGCACACCATTCTATTCCAATTCCATTCCGGTGAATTAGAGTTTTCGATAATTCCATTCCTTTCAACTTCTAGGAATGGGGACACTGGGCCCATTCCCACTCCTGGAATGGCTGAATCGTTCCATTCCATTCCTCTAATTCCTAAACGTTAAAAGTGTCACTTGACGGCTGCATTACGTTGCAGGGTTGGGCAGAAATATTCAAAAATGCATTTGGAAATAAAAATACTGGGATAGATGAAAATAGTTCCTAAGATACTGATACTCAAGTCTCAAATATATCTCTAAAAATGTATCGCGATACGTATCGGAAATTCATCTTAAAAAGAGACAAAAAGTCTTTGGAAATACAAAGACAATAATACATTTTAGGGAGGGCAGAAATATAAATACTGATAATGCAATACAGTTTTCGAATTTCTTTGAGACGCCAACTGAGATGAAGCTTTAATTTTGAAGTGGAAGTTTTTTTTTTTTTTTGGTCCCGAAATTAGTTTCCCGCAGGCTTGGCAGTTCGCCTTGAAAGTAGTCGTTCCGAACGGAGAAGAGTCTTCAATGGGTTCAAAAAAACGTTCCATCAAGGATTGACAGCGATCCCTTCCCTGGCATTCTGTCTGGCTGACCAGTGATGCGAAAAGACTTCGACCTCTAAATAAATTCCATCAAAACATCAATGCTTCCCTGTCCAATAAGGGCGCCCCTGTCAGCACTGATCATATGACGTCACGGTGGGATGAACTAGTATTCTTGAATCTGTAGGTGTTGCCTTGAACATGAAACTTTACCCACGCTGCTGTATGAAAGGACAATACGTACTTTCGTTGTAGGTGACCTCGTTGAAGACCATGCAGGCAGTTGCATTTGGAATTTTCGAGAAAAGTGGACCACCTGAAGCATCCTGAAGCACATGTCTTATCTTCTGTTACGGTTGAAAAATCGATACGGTGGCATCCCTGTTGTGACGGTCCTTCCTGCCGACTCTCCGCCTCCAACGCATGAATGGCAGTCCTCAAGTTTCGCCTAGCATTATTCAAACAGATACCTCGTGGATTGCGACCTGAGATGTCCGGCACAGGTGCGAGCTCTCCAAGAAACAGCGCGCTCGAGACGAGTCGCAGGTGTACGAAGTCTGGGTCCGCACAGCGAGGCCACGTCTGGCTTCCTTCCTGGGTATCGGATCACCAGAGCAGCGGGTCACGTTCACGTCGGCTGATGACGTACCCTTGAGCCGTGCAATATTACCGGCGCAGACGCATTCGGATATGTGGTGAACTTCACTGGTGAAAGGCGCCACCGCCGCCCCCCTCCCCTCTGTTCTTTGCTTTGACGCTTGTTTTTATATTGCATTATTTTTTGCATATAAATCTGTTAGGGCCTTACGTGGGTTCGCAGCTTCCAGCTCACTTTATTTCTGAGCAACCGACTCCCTGACTGGCTCGGTATAGCTGAACGTAAAAAAAAAAAAAAAAATATATATATATATAAAGAACCTGGCCCATTCCATTCCCATTCCATTCCTGGCAAAAGGCATCTAATTCCATTCCCATTCCATTCCCCTGAACGTTGCCGCCACTTCATTCGCATTCCATTCTGGGGTCGCGAAAATGCGGAATGATTCCGGAATAATTCCAACTCCGGAGTGGCAACTCCGCAACACTGATATGTATATATATATAAGTCAGAGATGCGTACTGTCGGAGTTACTAATTCGAAGGTTATTACGACGTTTCGAGCGGGTACCGGTCTTCATCAGGTAACGAGTGTACAGCCCGTGAAACTCGTTACCTGATGAAAAGCGGTCCCCGCTCGAAACCTCGTAATAAACTTCGAATTAGTAACTCCGACAGTACGCATCTTTGACTTATTAACTTTTTCCGGTCCCTTGTTTTTATATTTTCCTTACTTCACATATATATGTATGTATATATATATATATATATATATATATATATATATATATATATATATATATCCTGACATGTTTAGTTTCTGGGAAAAAAAAGTTCAAAAGCTCGAAAAAACGACGAGGTTTTGACGATTGTCGTGTGTGGCGCTGTTGAATCACTCTCAATCTCTAAGCATTCAAAAGAGAGCGTCTATATCTTTAGTGTGATATATATGCAAGTAGGTAAAGTGACATTATAGCTACTATTTATTTTTCGTCGCTCCAATCTTTATAACAATTCCCAAACATGCCTCCGCGAACAACTGTGACCTAAATTGCGAATATTTGTTTTGAGTCGAGTACGTTTAGTATCGCTTTTACAGCATTAACCACGTGTAGAACATTTCATTGCCTTCCAAATGAAGGCAAGTTTGTGTTTTTATCATGCACGGGTACTTAGCAATAATTTATGAAACAGAGAGGGTTTTCACTTTTCGTTAAACTTTAAAACGCTGTATAAAAAAAAAACATTTTTAATTTTTTTTTTTTTTTGCGTCGCGTTTTTTTTAGACTTTTCATTTAGCCAGAATACATTCCGTTAGAGGTATTTGCCTTGGTTTTGAGTTTTAAGCCTCTAAATATGCTAAAAAATAGCAAATTCCATGGTGGGTTTTGACGATTTTCATGTGTGGCGTTTTTGAACCACACTCAATCTCAAAGTATTGAAACGAGAGTTTCTATATTTTATTATTGTGATTCTATATATATATATGCAAGTTAGTAAAACGACATTTCAACTACAATTTATTATTCGTTGATCCAATCTTTGTAAAAATTCCCAAACATGCCTCCGCAAACAACT
Source organism: Ixodes scapularis (assembly GCF_016920785.2). Lineage (NCBI taxonomy): Eukaryota > Metazoa > Arthropoda > Arachnida > Ixodida > Ixodidae > Ixodes > Ixodes scapularis. The sequence continues at coordinate 169,449,142 of NW_024609846.1, read as the reverse complement.
GTGACCTAGACTGCGGATTTTTTTTAGTCGACTATGTTTAGTTTTGTTTTTAAAATAATACCACGTGTAGAACCTTTCATTGCCTTCCACATTATGTAAAGTTTGTGTCTTATTCTCGTACGAGTACTGAGAAATAAATTATAAAACAAAAAGGTTTTCACTTTTTGTTCAGTTTCAACACACTGTAAAAAAAAAAAAAAAAGCTTTTCTTAAAATTTTTTTGGGTTGGTTTTTTTTTCACAATTTTCTTTTATCCAGTATACATTCCGTTAGAGGTATATGCACTAGTTTTTAGTTTTAAGCCTCTAAATATGCTAAAAAAATGCTGATGGTGGGTTTATGGGTTTCAGCTGTATATTTTATTCTTTATTATAATAATCTAAGGGAGGTTGAATAAATGCTCATATAAACGACATTAATGTCGTGAGGCGTATAATAACAAGTTTGTAATTCCAAACGTCTAAACATTATAAAATCGCCACTACCGAAAGCGGGTTTTCAGACAGATCCGCCGGTGCCATCATTGGAGAGGCCTCAGGCCTAAACCCTATGCTCCATATAATCTATACTACGTTAGAAATATCGAAGTATAATATTGTAAAACATTAGAGTAAAATACACTTCCTATTGGAAACCTAGATTTTTAAATGCGAAATTTTATATTTTTAATGCGAAGTTCATGTTGATAACAGAACAGGATCATTTTTAAGCATATTTAGAGGCTTAATACTCAAAACCAGTGCATATACCTCTAACGTACTGTATTCTGGGTAAAAGAAGGGTGTGAAGAAATCGCGACGCAAAAAGACAAGAAAATAAATTAAAAATGCTTTTTGGTCCAATGTGCTGAAATTGAACGAAAAGTGAAAACATTCTCTGTTTTATAATATATTTCTTAGTACTCGTACGAGAATAAGACGCAAACTTTAGATAATGTGGAAGGCAATAAAAAATTCTACACGTGGTAATATTTTAAAAACATAACAAAACATAGTCGACTAAAAAAAAATCCGCAGTTCGGGTCACAGTTGTTCGCGGGCATGTTTGGTGACTTTTGCAAAGATTGGATCGCCTAATTATAAAAAGTAGTTGTAATGTCGTTTTACCGACTTGCATGTATATCGCAATAATAAAATATAGCAGCTCTCTTCTGAATACTTTGAGAATGAGAGTGGCTCAAACACGCCACACGGGACAATAGTAAAAACCCACCATCGGCATTTGCTCTTTTTTAGCATATTTAGAGGCTTAAAACTCAAAACCAAAGAAAATACCTCTAATGGAGTATATTCGGGCTAAAAGAAGGGTGTGAAGAGAACGCAACGCGAAAAAAAATAAAATAAATAAAAATGTTTTTTTTTTTGTTTTTTTTTTTATACAGTGTGCTGAAATTGAACGAAAAGTGAAAACCCTTTCTATTCAATGATTCATTTATCAGTACTCGAACCAGATAAAAGCACAAACTTTGCTTAACTTCGAAGGCAATGAAGGTTTCTACACGGGGTATTATTTTAAAAGCGATACGAAACATAGTCGATTCAGAAACAAATCCTCAATTTAGGTCACTGTTCGCGGAGGCATGTTTGGGGATTTTTACAGAGATTAGAGCGACGAATAATAAATAGTAGTTATAATTTCGTCTTACCTACTTGCATATATATCACACAAAAAAAAATATAGGCGTTCGTTTTTGAATACTTTGAGACTGAGAGTGATTCAAAAACGCAACACACGACAATCGCCAAAACCTCGTCCTCCTTTCCCGCTTCTTTGAGATTTCTTTTCTCAGAAACTAAACATGTCAGGACGATAAAATAAAAAGGATTGTTCTTCTTGGAACATGCACCACGAAATATAAAAACTTGAAGCAAAATAAAAAATACCAGTGCCCCTCGTTGCCTGAATCCAAATGAAACTGCCCATATTTCTATTCTGGTATTCTCGTTCACCGCTTGTCCGGAGAACGGAAATATAGTTCTCAGATTTGGAAGCTCCACTCTGTCTAAGCTTTGCCGGTGCCAGGAAACAGGACAGCAGGAGCAAGGCGGGAGAACGAGACAGACTTAAAGTCAAAACTTTGATGAAGCACGTGATAATCTCAATGTCGTCCTACCTGCTCTCGGCTCTGTCGAAGGCTGCTCGGCGTTTTTGATTTCCTCAGCATTAGTCATGAGCCTGCTCCCCCCGAAATGGCACAGCAGAACAGCGAGTCCCTCGGGGCCAGTGGGATGTTATCCTGCATGGCTGGTATGAAGTTCTGCTTTGTCATGCACTAAATATTTGGTGAGTGCTGTAGGCGAGAGATGCAGAACTACCACGAGCAAGCCGTTGTCGACCTTGGCAGCACACAATTTACCAACTTCATCTTGATTTTAAAACCAAGATGAATCAGCTTCGTCCAATTTACCAACTTCGTCTGACGTGCCACAGAGTTTGATGGGTACAGCACAGGCCGGTACCCATGTAGTTGTCCACTTGGATAACGAGTACACCACGTTTTCATACGTGCATCCCTGTGATTTGTGAATGGTGATATGACTTGCCTGCACAATGGGTAGCTGTTATCTCCCCTCCTTCTCTTCCTCGTCCTCTTTTCCTCCCCCTCTCCTCCTCCTCCTCTTCTCCTCCTCCGCCTATCCTCCTCTGCATCCCTCCTCGTCTCTCCTTATCCTCCTCTCCCCCTCCTTCCATCTCCTCCCCGTCTCCTCCTCTCCTCCTCCTGTCCTCCTCCTCCTCCTCTCCTCCTCCTGTCCTCCTCGTCTTTCCCTTCTCCTCCCTCCTCCTCTCCCCTCCCTTCCTCGTAACGTCATTATGGGAAATGTCCCATAATGCAACGCGCGGTTAAATGGACGCCGACAGCGACGCCGACGCCGGCGCCGACGCCGCTCGAGCCGGAAACGGGCGCCTAAGCGCTGCGCTCTAAAACTAAAGATTGGCTCAAACGATCTAATGAGGCCGCGCTTTGCTCTACTGCCGCCTGGTTTAGTTTGCACACCGAAACACACTAAGACGTTTCATGTACTATAATAGGGCGCGCATTATTGAAGACTAGTGTTTACAGGGCTGAGCACATGATAGATTCACCTACTGATTAATCGATTAATTTTTTAATTGCGATTAACGTTTTTAAGAGGGTAGTCGCTTATAACTAGACAAACAAAACAGTAACGCAGACGAAGACGAGTACCCCTGTACGAAGGCAAACTTCAAGTAAAATCGTGACCTAAAGTGAACTGTAGGAGGGAGATGTGTAACTCCAAACAGGTCCCAGCCACTTTGACGCCGAGGGAGTGTCCGTTTTACGCAGCCGAGATTATTGCGAACAATCAAAAAACTCAATATTAACGGAGAATATAAACGAACCTTGACACTTCTGTCAAAATAATATATATATCAATAAACAAAAAAGAATTTTTTTGCCTTGGCGGCTGAAGTAATCATTTATGGTTGTGGGTACCTTTTGACTGCTTTAGGCTGCACATCAAGGTTGACTTATAACTCCAAATTCTACATTGCGCCGATTACATATTCAGCAGAGGCAGAAAAAACTATTATTTTAGCTTTTTAAACCATTTTGCATGGGAATGAACAAAGTCTTTTAATCGACTAATTATTGGGATAAAAGGTGGCGATTAATCGGGTTAAAAATTTTAATTGACGTCCAGCTTTGCTTACACTAGAAAACACCGGAACACACCAACCAGCCTGATGGATTTCTTTGACTGAGATGCGTATCAACAGAAGTTCTTTCCCCGAGAAAGGTGATTATTCTAATATATTCCAGGAGCGAATTAGATTTGCCTGATCATTTTGGCAGCGGCAGCGGCTCGTGGCACACCGCTTACGATTTCATCTGACCTTTACAGTGACTGTGCTACAAACAGCTCGTCGTCGAGGCGGCTTCGCCGAGTCATCAAGCCTACGTACCAGGAGGAGCTGCAAACACGCTGCACGAGTTGCCAGACCACAAGGACTAGCAGCTATAAAAGCAAGACCAGCGACTCTGCAGGACCATTTGGCAGCGGCAGCGGCTCGTGGCACACCGCTTACAATTTCATCTGACCTTTACAGTGACTGTGCTACAAACAGCTCGTTGTCGAGGCGGCTTCGCCGAGTCATCAAGCCTACGTACCAGGAGGAGCTGCAGACACGCTGCACGAGTTGCCATACCACAAGGACTAGCAGCTATAAAAGCAAGACCAGCGACTCTGCAGGACCATTTGGCAGCGGCAGCGGCTCGTGGCACACCGCTTACGATTTCATCTGACCTTTACAGTGACTGTTCTACAAACAGCTCGTCGTCGAGGCGGTTTCGCCGAGTCATCAAGCCTACGTACCAGGAGGAGCTGCAAACACGCTGCACGAGTTGCCAGACCACAAGGACTAGCAGCTATAAAAGCAAGACCAGCGACTCTGCAGGACCATTTGGTAGCGGCAGCGGCTCCTGTCACACCGCTTACGATTTCATCTGACCTTTACAGTGACTTACTACAAACAGCTCGTCGTCGAGGCGGTTTCGCCGAGTCGTCGAGCCTACGTACCAGGAGGAGCTGCAGACACGCTGCACGAGTTGCCAGACCACAAGGACTAGCAGCTATAAAAGCAAGATCAGCGACTCTGCAGGAATATTTGGCAGCGGCAGCGGCTCGTGGCACACCACTTACGATTTCATCTGACCTTTACAGTGACTGTGCTACAAACAGCTCATCGTCGAGGCGGCTTCGCCGAGTCATCAAGCCTACGTACCAGGAGGAGCTGCAAACACGCTGCACGAGTTGCCAGGTCACAAGGACTAGCAGCTATAAAAGCAAGACCAGCGACTCTGCAGGACCATTTGGCAGCGGCAGCGGCTCGTGGCACACCGCTTACAATTTCATCTGATCTTTACAGTGACTGTGCTACAAACAGCTCATCGTCGAGGCGGCTTCGCCGAGTCATCAAGCCTACGTACCAGGAGGAGCTGCAGACACGCTGCACGAGTTGCCAGACCACAAGGACTAGCAGCTATAAAAGCAAGACCAGCGACTCTGCAGGACCATTTGGCAGCGGCAGCGGCTCGTGGCACACCGCTTACGATTTCATCTGACCTTTACAGTGACTGTGCTACAAACAGCTCATCGTCGAGGCGGCTTCGCCGAGTCATCAAGCCTGCGTACCAGGAGGAGCTGCAAACACGCTGCACGAGTTGCCAGGCCACAAGGACTACCAGCTATAAAAGCAAGACCAGCGACTCTGCAGGACCATTTGGCAGCGGCAGCGGCTCGTGGCACACCGCTTACAATTTCATCTGACCTTTACAGTGACTGTGCTACAAACAGCTCGTCGTCGAGGCGGCTTCGCCGAGTCATCAAGCCTACGTACCAGGAGGAGCTGCAGACACGCTGCACGAGTTGCCAGACCACAAGGACTAGCAGCTATAAAAGCAAGACCAGCGACTCTGCAGGACCATTTGGCAGCGGCAGCGGCTCGTGGCACACCGCTTACGATTTCATCTGACTTTTACAGTGACTGTGCTACAAACAGCTCATCGTCGAGGCGGCTTCGCCGAGTCATCAAGCCTACGTATCAGGAGGAGCTGCAAACACGCTGCACGAGTTGCCAGACCACAAGGACTAGCAGCTATAAAAGCAAGACCAGCGACTCTGCAGGACCATTTGGCAGCGGCAGCGGCTCGTGGCACACCGCTTACAATTTCATCTGACCTTTACAGTGACTGTGCTACAAACAGCTCGTCGTCGAGGCGGTTTCGCCGAGTCGTCAAGCCTACGTACCAGGAGGAGCTGCAGACACGCTGCACGAGTTGCCAGACCACAAGGACTAGCAGCTATAAAAGCAAGACCAGCGACTCTGCAGGGCCATTTGGCAGGGGCAGCGGCTCGTGGCACACCGCTTACAATTTCATCTGACCTTTACAGTGACTGTGCTACAAACAGCTCGTCGTCGAGGCGGCTTCGCCGAGTCATCAAGCCTACGTACCAGGAGGAGCTGCAGACACGCTGCACGAGTTGCCAGACCACAAGGACTAGCAGCTATAAAAGCAAGACCAGCGACTCTGCAGGACCATTTGGCAGCGGCAGCGGCTCGTGGCACACCGCTTACGATTTCATCTGACCTTTACAGTGACTGTTCTACAAACAGCTCGTCGTCGAGGCGGTTTCGCCGAGTCATCAAGCCTACGTACCAGGAGGAGCTGCAAACACGCTGCACGAGTTGCCAGACCACAAGGACTAGCAGCTATAAAGGCAAGACCAGCGACTCTGCAGGACCATTTGGCAGCGGCAGCGGCTCGTGTCACACCGCTTACGATTTCATCTGACCTTTACAGTGACTGTGCTACAAACAACTCGTCGTCGAGGCGGTTTCGCCGAGTCGTCAAGCCTACGTACCAGGAGGAGCTGCAGACACGCTGCACGAGTTGCCAGACCACAAGGACTAGCAGCTATAAAAGCAAGATCAGCGACTCTGCAGGAATATTTGGCAGCGGCAGCGGCTCGTGGCACACCAATTACGATTTTATCTGACCTTTACAGTGACTGTGCTACAAACAGCTCATCGTCGAGGCGGCTTCGCCGAGTCATCAAGTCTACGTACCAGGAGGAGCTGCAAACACGCTGCACGAGCTGCCAGGCCACAAGGACTAGCAGCTATAAAAGCAAGACCAGCGACTCTGCAGGACCATTTGGCAGCGGCAGCGGCTCGTGGCACACCGCTTACGATTTCATCTGACCTTTACAGGTTAGTGTGGGATCTGGGCCAATTATTGTTTATTTACGCCGCTGCTGCTGCCAAGCCAACTTCTTTGATTTGTTGATGTGCTAGAATGCCTCTAGATTCGATCTGCATAGTATGTAAAGAGGTGTTATCCGACGTAGAAGTTTCTATTGCGTGCTGTGAATGTGACTCTTTTTACCATCTTGGTGCGTGCTCAGGTGTCACAGCCGTAGCCTTCAAGTCTAAAAACGCAAGCGCGTGGAGAAGTTGGCAATGTTCTACTTGCCAAAGAGTAAAACAAAGAGGAGGCCCATCCGGTAGAAAGGGAGAAGTGGTCGACATGCCTACACTATTGGTAACCATCAACACCAAACTAGACACTCTAATGAGTCTAAAAGAAACCGTGACCGGAATCGAAACGTCAATGCAGATGCTATCTGATAAGTACGATAAGATTCTCGAGCATATTAACCATCAGGACAATGAAACAAAGGCAGTGAAAAAGCGTCTTGAAGCTCTTGAACGACTAAAAACCGGCGACGAAATTGAACAGTTAAAAAGCAATCTAAGCTATATGGAATGGCGCAGTAGGCGACCCAACCTCGAAATCTATGGGATTCCTGTAGCTAAAGAAGAGAACCTCTTGGTTCATGTTAATGAAATTGGAGCAAAACTAAACCTTCCAGAACTGACTGACGGCGATATCGTAAATATGCACAGGCTCCCGGCAAAGCGAATATAGAAATCCAGGTGTAATTGTGCTTTTCGCACAGCAGACCACTCGCGACCGGTGGCTTGACAAAAAAGGAGAACTCAGGCGTAGTAGAAGCAACGTTTTCTTCCAAGAAAACTTGACGAGACAGAGTAAGGCCCTTTTGTGGGCGGCTAAAGAATGGGCAAAGCGAAATAACTATCAATACGTCTGGCACCGGAATGATAAGGTGTTTATCAGGAAACAAGACGGCGAGAGGGCGCTTAAAATCTCGGATGCTGCCGACCTTGATAGGATTCTGTGAATATCTCTTACTATTTTTTCCTCTTTGTCCTTTTTGGGGTGAATGACCGAAAGCGCCTTTTTTCTACCGCAAAACGTGAAAAGCTATCTCGGTGAAGATTTAATGTCATGCGTGACGTGTTTTCATATAAATACTCAGTCAGCCAAAAACAAAGCTGTTGACTTTGAGTTGCTTTTCGATCAATTTGGTTTTTATTTTGATGTTATAATGCTTACCGAAACTTGGTACACGGATGAAGCTGATGTTTTGAAAGTGCCGTCGTATCGTTCTTTTTACGTCAATCGCTCAGAGAAGCGTGGTGGCGGTGTGGCCATTCTGACTAAAGACTCTCGCTGTGAATTAATAAAAGATTTCAGCTGCGCCACACAGGATTACGAGATGCTTTGTGTTCGTAGTAAAGATAATATTTTTGCTGTTATATACCGACCCCCTAGTGGCAGTCTTGAAACCTTCTTTGAGTTCTTTTAATCCTTCTTAATATTCGTCAATGAAGGAAAGTATAATGTTACCTGTGGTGGAGACTTTAACATTTGATATGTGTGCGGACACTATTGTTAAACGCACATTTACGACTTTAATTAATACTGGCGGATGCAGAAACGTTATCAGCAGCCCCACGCGAGTTACCTGCCAATCCAATACACTAATAGACTTGTTCATATCAAATCGTTCGACAGAGCATATAAAAGCTGGTGTTGTATGTTGCGATCTTAGCTCCCAATATTTATTTCTGACAAATATATGAAACGTGAGGCAAATAAGAAGCAGTGTACAATGTTCCAAAAAATAACACTTGATGGACTAGACCATTTTTTAACCGCTCTATCAGATATAAATTGGGATAGCGTACTCAACCAGGATACCGCCGAAGAGGCCTACAATATTTTTATGGAATTGTTTTCTGAGCAATATTTGGTACACTTTCCCTTCAAATCTATGAAAACTTCTAAACGCATTAAAAAACCGTGGGTTACGCCCGAACTCCATTGTAAAATTCGTACGAAAAATGCGTTATATGCCAGATTTGCGAAGTCCAGAGATCAAAACGATCTAAGAGTCTTCAAAACATATCGCAACAGCTTGACAAAAGAGTTGCGGCGAGCTAGACAAAGCTATCATTTTAACGTGTTCAAAGCAGCGCAGGGTCATGCCGATGTCATATGGAAAGAACTGAACGCCCTCTTAGGTCGAAATTGCTCCCGCGGCTCTATTGTTCAGATTGTCAAAGACGGTGCTGAACTAACTGGGCATGCGTTAGCGAACGCCTTTAATAAACATTTCATAAGTATTGCAGATAAAACTAACACCGTAAATTCGTCTTTGTTTCGTGACACCAGAAATAATAACTCAATATTTGTAGAGCCAGCCGTTGACGCCGAATCAATTTCTGTAGTTTTGCAACTTAAAAATAGTGGTAGTTGTGATGCGGATGGCATACAGATAAAGCTAGTGAAGCATGTTGTTCATGCGTTGGCGCCGGTACTAACCCATCTATTTAATCTTTGTATTACCACAGGTGTATTTCCTAAACGTATGCAGATAGCAAAGGAGTCCAACCTACATAAAAAAGGGAGTGTTAACGATATGGAAAACTATAGGCCAATTTCAATACTACCTGTGTTTTCGAAGATACTCGAGAAACTGCTTCATATAATACTAATTAACTTTTCTAATAAGTATAACTTAATAACAGCCTCACAGTTTGGTTTCATAAAACAAAAGTCAACGGAATCTGCTCTGCTTGTTCAGAAAGAACACATACTTCAAAGCTTCAAGGAAAAGAAGATGGTTCTTGGTATCTTCGTAGACTTCACAAAGGCATTTGATTGCCTAAGTCATAAAATTTTAATTGAAAATCTAGACACCTACGGTATTCGAGGGCACTCACTGAAGTTAATAAAATCTTACCTGGCACACCGAATGCAGTTTGTTTGTATTGAAGGGCACTCCTCAACTACAAAACCGATCATTTCTGGTGTCCCACAAGGTAGTATATTGGGTCCTTTTCTTTTTAATATATTTGTAAATGATATTGTTAACATTACTTCCGAAGCAAAGTTTGTAAACTGCGCCGACGACACCACTTTACTTTTCACTGCAGAAAACGTTGATCTGCTGTTCGAATCGGCAAACCTGGCGCTTTCTAAGTTGAACGTCTGGAGCCGCATCAATTCGCTACAAATAAACGTGGCAAAGACAAAAGCCGTGCTTTTTCGTCCCAAGAGCAAACTTGTAAACAGCACCAAACATATCGTAATAAACTCAACCAGGATTGAGATCGTCAATGCTTTTAAACTGCTTGGTGTCACTTTTTCCGAGAATATGTCTTGGGACGATCACATCAATTATGTTACCTCGAAGTTATCACAGATAGTCGGTATCCTAAACCGCAACCGCTATGTACTGCCAACAAATGTTACATTATTAATATATAACTCCTTGTTCTATTCCCATTTAATTTACGGCCACCTAGTCTGGGGTGAGACGACATTAACAAATCTTGATAAAATAACTTTTTTGCAAAAAAAAAAAAAAGCCATGAGGGCAATCGCGAATGTAGATTTTGATCATCCTACAGCCAATCTATTCAAGAAGTTCAACATTATTAGTATATATTCTCTCTACGACTACAGACTTTCCACTACTCTAAAAGTGGACGAAATTAGAAATACTAGCTTTCTAGTGAGCCTTGGACGCCTTTCCCAATATGTTCATCCTTATCCCACTCGTTCTGCGAGCTGTTGGGAGGTGGTCACTCCCAGAACGAACTACGGAACACAAATGCTCCAAAACACTATTCCGAAATTATTAAATTTATTTCCCTAACAAAACTTCGATTGGGAGAAATTATCTGTCAAGGATATTCTGACCCTTCTGTTTGATGTCGATCGTGTGCATAAATCCTTTTCTCCTGTTTTTTATTAATTATGTCGCGATCGTATCACGTTTCTTTTTTCTTTTTTTCAAAAACTAGAAAGTGACAAAAAGTTAACAATCCTGTGAACCAGCCTTAACAAAGTGTGTGATGACGAAGGTCTTTTCTGATATCCTTTCTAAAGCTTGTGCTCTGTATGTATTTTATACTGTGAGTATCACGCTGCTCTGCTGCTTGTAGGCGGTCGGGGACCTCGTCAAGCTGCTTTCTACAGCTTTTTGTCCCTGATCGCCACCATAAAAATCTTATGGTGAAATAAACGATTATTATTATTATTATTATTATTATTATTATTATTAATATCTGGCAGAGATCTATAATATCCATGAAATATTGGTGGTATTCAAAAATAAACTGCTCGAACTCGTGAATAAATATGTTCAAAGTACAGATTCTGCCATACTCAAGAAACAGAAGGAACCTTTTGTAACTTTATGTAGTCCCAGGTTCATAAAAAATGAGGAGGTTATTCGTTAGCTATAAGAAAACTAAAGGTAACATTCACTTGCGCATATTATCTGAAATTGCGCATGAGAATAAACTTAGTATAAAAGGTGTGAAGAAAGAATGATTCATGAGACTCGACGACAAAATGAAAGCTAGCCTCAAATTGTTCATCAAAAATAAAAGGGCATAAAAAATATATTTGTAGAAATAACAAAACTTAAGGACAATCACAAAGTTATCGTCGACGATACGGAAAAGGCAACGTGCTTGAACGCTTATTTTCACTCTGTCTTCTAACCTAAGTGTAACTCAGCCCCACACAGCACGCAAGTACCATTCCGTTAATAGAAGCAGTTCAACTAAGCGTAAGGGATATTTAGGAACTTTTCAAGATATCGATGAAACCAAAGAAAATAAGCCAGATGGTATCTCTTCCCAAATCTTAAAACGCAGTGCTGAACCTATCTCCTTGTATTTTTATTTAATGTAAGAAAAGTCATTGTATCGGGGTGTCTTAACAGGCGATGGGATAATCGCTTCGTTTGTGCATATTCATAAAGGGGATATAAAAATGGTGTTTACAATTATAGAATTATGTCACTTACAGCCTTCTCTTGCAAAAATAATTGAGCGCATTTTATATAGGCAGATAAGAAAGAAATATAATGAAACAAAATTAATTATCAGAGAAAAAAATGGGTTTCGTATAGGCATGCTTTACACGACCCAACTCGTCGAATTGTATCATGCATTGGCATTTGACGTTGACGAGGGTAGGCAAACAAATCTGGTTTCTTTGAGTTTCGAAAGACATTCGATACGATGCTGGATTCATTCCTGCTTATAGTCGTTGACAGGTTAAGAGTAAAGTGGATGCTCCTCCCACCTCTTCCCACGTAAACAGAGCAAACGCTGCAGAGGAGGCGACCTCCTCTGCAGCTTTTCTTTTGCTAAAGTGGAAAGAGGTGGGAGGAGCTTCCACTTTACTCTTAACCTGCCACCGAATGTTGTAAGCTCAAGATGTGATAGGTAGAGTCAAATGTGCACCGATGTATTGAAAATGATTTACCTCCACGTCACCAGTGTGTTCCATTGAGCGGTAAAAGCTCAAGGTATGTTAATGTGACGTAAAGAATCCCACGCTGTTCTCCACAGGGACCGATTTTCTTTTTAATTTTTATGAATAATATTTCCCTGGGAATTTACTCGCGTAAACAAGTACCTAGGTGTTCCAACATCAGCCGACATTTTGTGGGATGCTCAGGTGCATGATATGATTGCGAAAGCTGGCAGAGCGCTCAATTTTATTCAACGAAATCTAAATTGTTAAAAAAATAATTAAAGAACGCTTATAATTAACGCGTAGAGTACAAATTGTTCGAACATACCTGCATACTCTGAAATCTTGAAAAAACAACCTCTATTGATCAGCTGGAAAAATATCTAAATACAGCAGCCAGGTTTGTCCCGGGTCGCGGGAGAAAGCTGCATTGAACTGAAACGCGAACTGAATTGGGAATTGCTTTCATCTCGACGAAAAAGTTGATATTGAAATATTTATTTGTTCTTTATAGCATTATGACTGGTATCAATAACGTAACATAATGCCACAACAAAATTATGTTTTAGTCTCACTGTTTGTGCATTCAAAATCCGGGAGTACCGCATTTAAACAAAATTGTATGTAAATTCATTCTTTGTCAATACAATTCCAGAGTGGAATGGGCTGTCATAACACCTCGTGTGTTGAGCTTATGATGACTCTTTTTTTGATGCGATAGCATTAACTGTCCCATGGAGCCAACCGTACCATTGGACCGAAATCTGTCGTTTGAAGCAGCGATTTGATGGATAGGCTGCCATTGGCCGGCGCGCGTCATAGTTTCAAGGAACGCCACTCCATGGCGCTGCGGGCCCCGCACCGGCAGAGCCGTATATGGGGAGAGTTTGGTCAGTCTATGATCTCGCCGCCGTAACGCTCTCCTCCCAAGTGAGCCAATCAGCACGCGGCGTAGAGCGAGAGGCGTAAGCGCATGCGCGTGAACTCCCGGCTGCTCCCACCTGCGTGGGGAGGGCCGCCATCTTCGATGAATCTCCCGGCAGAATGCGAGGGATCGGCATCTAAATCTCGATTATTGCCTTTTATATCGCTGGCTCTGGCAAGAAAATGACATTCTGTTATTCCTAGGTGGGTTAAAAAGCTAATAAATGAAGATTTTTCGGCGTATGGCCACAAACTTTTATTCAGGCGAAAAAGAAGTCGGCCCGTAGCAGACGACGCGTAGCCTCAGCAGTGCTCTTCTCCGACCAGTCTCCGACAGCGTTGCTAAAAAATGGCGGTCGTCTCCTCTCTGCTCCCTTCTTTCTCTCTCGCCCCTTCGGCGCTCTCCTCCCTTTCATTTACTTTTCTCCTCTCCGGCGCCTTCGTCGCCACACCCACTGGCCAAACTCTCCCAATATACGGCTCTGCACCCCGGCAGCGCGACAATAATATGACATGATGGAACGCGCTCGGCCGGATCTACTCCTCTCGACGCGGACAAACATGTCGGCGCCTCAAGCATCTACATCGTCGGCGGCCGCAACCTCGGCAGTAACGAGACCTGCCCGTCCACTCAAGTACACCGCAGACGAACTAAGGGAGCGGAATAACAGCGAAATTCACCATCGTTGTCAAGTCTGCGAATACACAGCGGGCGGAACGAGCAGAACCGCAACGCGCTAGGAGACAGAACAAAGCCTTTCGGAAGCGTGAGGCTCAAGCGGATCGTGATTCAAAACGTCTCAGGCGGCAAGAGGACGAGGCCCTTCGACAACGCAAGGCGGAAGCAACACGCTGCAGGCGGCATGCTTTCGCGTTGAAAACTCATCAGAAGTGCTCAGGTGTCCTCAGACTTCGTTTTTCGGCACTTTACCCCCCTGCTTAATCGCCTCAAGCGATTGGGGACAGGAGGGGGGAAGGACTTTGCAATGAAGAATAAATAAAAGTACCGTGGTCAAATATGTCGGACAAGCCTTACGAACGCGCTTTTTTCTAACCACTCAAACTCGAACCCAGATGGCGGCAGCACATGCTTTTAAAATGTGGATAACCATGATACTTCGCGTAAATCCGATTGATTGCGTCGGTCGGCCTCTACGTAAGAAGGCCACAGTGTTACCTGGCCACACAACTTGACTTGGCTGTGGCACGTTACCGCGTAACTTGATGTTAAAGTTAATTTCACAGCGTCACGTGATTATATGCCTCCACGCAATGGTGTCGCGTCTCACCCTCACGTCAAAGTGTAACCTCGCATTGCGAAGTCTGGTGACGTCGTGTGACGGCAGCGTCACGTCAAAAACACTGGCGTAAGTGACGTGAGGTGCTCCGGAGGCTAACATGACGCTGCTGCCGTCCGTCAATTTTAACGCGAAGATATCGTGCGTCCAGCGATAAGAGCCCCTCAAATCGGCGTTCAGCGGTATATGAGACTTCACACGTTGGACCGGGGCGATTATCTACTCCGGTTATGTTGCTGGAGGTAATGCCCCCAACTTCTGTGATATGATACATTAGCATCCGAATGGGCACTACCGGTACCAAGTTATATCTATATGTATATTGTGGTTCAATTACAAACCCTTTTATCGTCCTATGTGACCTCTAAATAAGAAAAAACCGACAATAAGCACGTGGATAAATCATACTAGTTGAAGTTGATGAACGATACAAAGATGCCGAAAAATGAAATATTTGGAGGCGCCGGGATTTCGAATTGCAACCGGTATGAAAATATACAAAACACTCAGTGTTGGTTTGCAGAAGATAACATCGTGTAAATATGTGTTAAACGTAATAGACCTGAAAGGCTTCTAGAGCAACCAAGGGTCTTATTATGGGTATATACATATTACAATTATCACGATAAAAAAATATTTGACTTGACTAGTTATACAGCAACGGTGGTACCTCGGTCGCTGGAGGGTCGTCTACGGGAATTATACAGCCAGATAAGAAATACGTTAATTGGTTCCAGATGTAATGTAAAAATTAATGGACGTCGACAAAATTTTTACTATAATTAATGGCACCGTTCCTGAGCAGTAATTAATAAACCAGTGTCCAGGCAGTACAAGACGGCTAAAAATGTTATCGTATTTGAACGAAAATCAGCGCAGCCGTTTTGGCAGCAATTAGTTAATTCTCCACATTTTCACTTTATCTGACCCGTTACTTCTATAACTTTAAAGTAGATTCCCCAATTTCTGTCCTGAACACTTTTCAAAGGATACAAAGAGAAAACTGGTAGATTCTAAGCAGATTATAATTATCTTAATCACGTAACTCTTCCTTTAAGACGTCATGCTGAAGTTCCCGGGCTGCCTCGAGTGTCTAACCACGAAGCTATATTAAGAGGAATATTTAACATATAAGGTTTAAAAACGTAAACAGACAGGGACAATAAAGAATATGTCTAGAGCTCTGCATATCCGCGGTTTATCCGCGGATATCCGCAGATATCCGGAGTAAACTGGCAGATGCGGATAAAAATTACATGGATTTTGGCGGATAGCAGATCTAATGCGGATGTCAGGGGCTGCGGATGCGGATATCCGCGGATCCCGATCTAAATTTCTGCCCGGTGGCATTTAGTCCGTCGACTGACGTTTCATCTTGATATCATTTTGTCGACATTCGACGTTGGATAGAAAGGCTTCCCGTGTTCGTTTCATCGAAAAAGCTGAGACGTTTCGTCGCACAGAACCCTGCTATTTTCGCAACAAACGTTCTGCGTCTCGCCTGGATTACAAGGGGGAGGGGGACATGGTTTGCTTAAGCACGTCCTTGTGAATCGCGCGCTAGCTTTTGGTGGCTTAATGAAGAAATGCGTTTTCGACAAAACGTCGCAGGGCATGTGCCCATAAAACGTAAGGCGTCGAGGAACCGTGTGTTCATGAAATGTATGTCCATGAAAAGTTGCACACAAAACGTATTTTCACAAAACGCGTTTCGAAGAAACGATAGGGATCCTAACAAAGATCTGATTCTTACTGAAGATCGCTTCAGTTAGTGTATGTAATCTCGTCAAAAATTCTATCTGTAGAAAAAG
Source organism: Ixodes scapularis (assembly GCF_016920785.2). NCBI lineage: Eukaryota > Metazoa > Arthropoda > Arachnida > Ixodida > Ixodidae > Ixodes > Ixodes scapularis. Next base: position 169,432,940 of record NW_024609846.1, on the reverse strand, counting down.
AAAAAGCTCAGGATGCAGGGCATGAATCGTCCCAAGAAAGCTAGCTCTTTGGCAGGGAAAGAGGGGAAAACTTTCTCGGACAAAGAAAACCTCGAACGAACAAGTCACAAGAAAGTAGAAGAAACCTCCCCCTCTCCGCAGAGAGTGGTGTAGTCATGATACCAAAAACAAAAGTAGTGCTTCGACAGCGAGCGAGACCCTGCGGAGCCACGGTTTGCAAAGTTTCGAAATCAACGGCGTACGCACATAGGTAGCCCGTAAATTGCGTGTTTCTCTTTTGTATGCTTAGGGTTCTAGCCAAGAAGTCTGGTAGTTCTGATTCGTCCGGTTACGACGCCAGGGCGCCAGCAATGCCAGCGGCTGACGCGCGCAACCTCCGTAGCCACCCGAGCCAAATAAAAGAAGTTTTCTTTCAATATATATATATTTGGGCGCCTGCAGGCCGCGATCTTTCTCAAACAACACGTTAGTCGATCCGACCAGGCCTTGCACTCTGACATAGCGGCGCATCTGCCCGCTGGCTGACACGAATCACCGTGAGACTCGAGGCGGCCGCATACGCTCGGTAACATCACAGAAAGGATTTTGCCTTCCTGCCACTGCTTCTGATCTCTTTCGGAACTTTTTTTTCTGATTTTTTTTTTAGGCGTTCAGACTACAGGAGAGAGTTAAGGGGGCACAGGTGAAAGTTTCCGATTCTGCGTGGGACGGGGAAGAACGCGGTCAGCATTATTTCCGCTGATGTTGCTAGTCTAAATGTAATCGTAACCTCAGGTGGTTAGCAGGATTATCGACATGGTTCCACATTTTGCGGATGCGGTTCGGATACGGATACAAGGTATGCGGATGCGGATCGGATACGGATACAATAATGTAAAAAGTTTGCGGATGCGGTTCGGATGCGGATACAAAGTCTGCGGATGCAGATCGGATACGGATACAATAATGTAAAAAGTTTGTGGATGCGGTTCGGATGCGAATACAAAGTCTGCGGATGCGGATCGGATACAGATACAATAATGTAAAAAGTTTGCGGATGCGGTTCGGATGCGGATACAAAGTCTGCGGATGCAGATCGGATACGGATACAATAATGTAAAAAGTTTGTGGATGCGGTTCGGATGCGGATACAAAGTCTGCGGATGCGGATCGGATACAGATACAATAATGTAAAAAGTTTGCGGATGCGGTTCGGATGCGGATACAAAGTCTGCGGATGCAGATCGGATACGGATACAATAATGTAAAAAGTTTGCGGATGCGGTTCGGATGCGGATACAAAGTCTGCGGATGCAGATTGGATACGGATACAATAATGTAAAAAGTTTGCGGATGCGGTTCGGATGCGGATACAAAGTCTGCGGATGCGGATTGGATGCGGATACTCAAACTGTTATCCGCGCAGGGCTCTAGAAATAACAATAGCGCCCGTCCCAGTCGTTTGTGTTACTTCCTATTGTCCCTCTCAGTTGGTGTTTTTAAACATTAAACCTATCATGAACCAACTAGCCCAAAACCAAAGCTTTAATGAGGAATATTTAAGTTTTCCTACTGTTCGTTCACTACTGAGGATCATGCAAAGCGCCACCTCTGTTGCACAAAAGGCGAGCTCGAATATGTAGATTATCCACTAGTAAGTGATAGTCGTATGCATCGTCGACTAGTAAGCGGCATTCGTTAACGACCCTTACATAAATTGTCAACTTTCTGAAATCGTAGTACAATCGGGGAGTCGATTATTTATGCGAGCAGGTTGACATATAAAAAAATCGGAAATGTTCTTGCTTCACGAAACACGAAATAACAAACTGCGATTCGTTCCTAGTGAACACGAATAATTTATCAGGAACGCCGCTCTGTGAGCCGTGGTGCGGAATTTAACAACGTTTTTCTTTACGGTTCAACGAGGTGTTTTATCTCTCGTCGTGTTTACCCAACAAGCTGGCCTGTTTGAACAACATTGAGTCGATCCCGAGACATCGACGACTCCGGAGAAGCGGAAATTCTTTTCCACACGCGTGTGGTGTTTACGGCGGTTCAAGTCACTCAGAATGGAACCTCCCAAACTCTTGGTCGGGGACAAAGCAAGCAGATGTCGTCGGCACTGCAAATAGATTCCCGGGGCACACGATCAACACGGGACTCGGAAGGCATTACTGCGAGCCGAGTCAACAGAACTGCGCCGTCGAGTAAACATGGCCGACTCTCTGCGAGTGTCGCACGCTCACCGGGACGGCATCGCAGGAAAAAAGACGAACCCAGAGGCACTGCGTGCGAGCCGCCACGCATCGTCAGTGAGGAGAAAAACCTCTTAAGTACATTAACCTCTGACGTTGGAACATCATGAAATATAAAAATACAAAACGTACAAAATACACTTCGGTGCCCTTTCTATCTCCTAGTGCAAACAGTGGGACAAGCAATACGCAGAATAAAATGTGGGACTTGGTTCCAGAGGATAGGATGTTTAAAATATTTTTGTTGTTTTAATCTGGATAAGCAGTGTCACAAAGAAGACGCGCATTAAAATACAATAATTTCTCAAACTCGTGAAGCTGTGTATGGTAGATTTGTCAGAACCACAAGTTAAAACATGTTCTTTTTTTTCTTTTAGAAAACTTGCCACACCTTCCCCACATGGTATCAGTCAAACCTTTTAGCGGCTTAGGTTGTCAAAAGGGATTCGAAATTTTGAAGATCCTGGGAAGAGCCAGCTTCCGTAACGTCGAGCAATAGTGTGTTTGGAGACACGACTTCTTCCGGAGCCTAAACACATTATCGAAGTAGTACAATCACGCCACCATATTAGATTATTTGCTGATCCAGGACCACCGCATCACTCACCCGTTGTCACGAATGAACTGTGATTATATAATAGCATTGTGAATTGTGTTATGTTATCAAATATACTAAGGTAGCCTTGCTTCAGGATGGGAGTCTTGGCTCTCAACAAATCGGAATGTTCAGTGTTTTGTCCGGTATTTTTACGGCTATATAGGATTGCTTCATTTTCCCATTTATTACAATTCAAAAGAATACATTTGCCGGCCAGCGTTTATTTGATTTGCTGGTTAATTTAAAAAGACAAATCTTTAATAAAAAATACTTTCATTTGAGAAACATATGGAGTTAATATCTCTTGTGCATACCTGGTAACATAGAGTTAAAATCCTCTTTCCGTCAGTAGTGTAACAGAAGGAGATTAACTCCATTAGATTCAAGCAATAAATGGAGCTTGTTTCTTTACATGAAGAAAGCCATGTTAGGAGTATCACTGCACTTGCTGAGATAATGCTGTATCGGGGGCACATAAAGCACTTCGTTGATATCTAACTCCTTCTAAATATAAATTCAGTTAAACTTTTGCTTTGTAACGCTAGAATACATTAATTTAGGCTAAGCGCAAGGCACGCGTTATGCATTCCACATTAATTCAGTTACACCATGATCAATTTTGATATTAAGAAAATTAATAAAGTCAGTGGCAAAACAATTTTTTTTTTTAAAATTAGACAATGTTTATTATTGGTAAGCTAAGTGGTATTTAGTGTATACAAAAACTATTTGAAAAAATGCTCTGTAACCTCACGTTCTCGTTTTTGTTTTTATGTTTTGTCCCTTCGAGCGGTTTCTTTATTCAATCTAACTGTTGCCTTTTTTATCATGCAACGCGTGCTCCTATAATTTTTTTTATATGTAAAGTTTAGATTCGTAAATCAGTTTGCGGGGTTCCTCAAACGGTGGAGAGCAAGCAGGAGACAGGCAAATACTTTTAACATTTTAATACTACTAGCTGGAATGGTCGCCGTCGTCGAGTCGCTTACTGATGGGCTCTTCAACAGGTCGACGGGCTGCGTCGTTCTCGGGTGGCTCGTTGGCTCCTCGTGGTCCGCAGGCCGGTAGCTCGGGGGTGGCTCGAGAGGATTCCTTCGACGGTCATGAGCAGGTCAAGGGCTGGCAGCTCTCGGGCAGGTTACGGTCTGGCGGCAGCTGTCGGGCAGCTCGCTGGTGGCGTTCTTGGGCAACGGCCGTCCCAGGCAGGCAGCCTTTTCGGGTGGATCCTCCGTTCGTCGTCGGGACAATCTGGCCCTGCTCCCCCGTGCCACCCGCTCGTCCTCCCTTTTTCCCTTCCCCTCGCCTGCCGCGGTCACGCTCCCTCTCGCCCTGTTTTGGCCGAGCTCCTTTACACCGGCGACCCTGATGGCGTCACCACCGTTCCCCTGTGACGACATATTTTGCCACTTCAACACGCCGAGATCCGCTCTGAAGGTCAACCCCGCGCCGCAATCGGCCCGCACGCCCGCGATGCGGCTCCTTACAGCCATATGCTCCTCGAGACGCTAATGTGATTAAAAACATAACAATCATTGGTCATTTTACCGTGTTTATGCTTCATTGTGTGCACTGTACAGGCCGGAAAGTTCTATAAAAATGTGGAAGAGGCGATGGGAGATGGGCACTCCTCCGACCCCTTCCCACTTGGACTTTCTCACCAGTGCGTCAAGTCTCCAGCAGACACACCGGCTACAGCCTCACCCACATCCGCCCGCATGCTTGTTACCTAAGACGGAACAAAAATTTGTAAAAAGTGGGCTTGTTACATTTTTTTTTAGGGGGGGAGGGGGGGGGGGGCATGATGCTACGTTCCCAGCATATTTGGCCTATAGAAAAGAGGCCACATTTGTTAATTATATAGATAATAATTAAATACATATATTTTAATTATGTTATACATTTTAATTATCGCTTTACCCCACTATAGTATAGCCGTGACGTACCGTATAGGATTCTAGAGTTGCAGCGAGAAATGTTCTTATTGTACACGTCTTCGAAACAAAAACTAATAACGAGGTGCACTCGCGTTCTTGTTTTCTCAGTTTAGCGCCTGTTTCGAAAGCCAATTTTCCTTGCCGGACGTCGCGTACTCGTCTACGGAGAGAACCTTCAGCACTGAAAATCTCAACCAATGCCCTTCATACTGGAAGAGTTTTTTTTTTAGCATGCTGACGCTAAGCAACCACAGCTACAACTCAGGCAACCTGGCGATGGCACGTTACCTGCGCCATCTTGGGGCATCGAATTTTAAGCCCACTCTGACTTAGGCTCCCCTTCAATGAAATCACCCTCCATCGTCATGAAAGTGTCTCTCATTAGCGTAAGCTGTGAACGCAATCAACAGCTCAAACCTGCTTATCTACAGCACTTAGTGTCAAACCGAAACCCGAATGGTATGTCTCCAGAACTTAAACAAACCCAAATCGTCACCGTCATCTTGGAACTGAACCGGAACTTAAAGGGAAAAAATAATTAAAGGTAACCGGTTAATATCAATTCTGTACCGTATTTTAATTAAATTTTTGTTGAAAACACGTTTTGAATATTTCAAAATGAAAAATATGCGGCTGTATTTATAATAGTGTTACTATAATATGCACTGAAGTCCAGCTGACGCAAGGATGCGGTTTCAAAGTAAATCAGACGGCAACCGTTCTAAAATTTACTTCCGGTAATGAATTTTTGTGGAAATACCTCCCTACCGAAAAAAACAGTATAAACTAGATTATGAAACAGAAAATCAAACTGGATTTCAGGTTTCCAGCAAGAAATCCTGTGAGATTTTTCGTTCTATAATCCAGTTTACACTGGTTTTGCCGGTAGGCCTAAGTGCATTTTCTGGCTACGTTTGATAGTTAAAGCAAATTTAAGAGCTGCTTTGTAAAATGTAGCTTGGAGAAAACAAATATATTGATGCATTACATTTTTTTTTTCATTCATATTTATGTCTTGAAAAAGCGTGCTAAAATCACTTTATGCACGAATTCATGCGCACTGTCCGGTACTGCTAGTGCGAACACGGCGTCGGCGCGTTTGTGAAGGAAAATTTACGTCCCAAAGGAATAGTAGGAGTCTCAAAAATCAAGAGCGACAAGAGCTGCGCACTAACTATAAGATAAGTATAATACTTGTGCAAGGAGGCGATCCAAATAAAGTGAAAGACAAGTATTTAGTGCGATTTGCAATAATATATTTGATTGACTCTTTCCGGTCATGCATACACCACCTTAACACTGTTACGCAACGCCGCGGTGGTAGCGCTTCGGGCACACTTCCGATCTGGGAGTGTGGGTGGATGTCGATATTTCCGGGCGCTTACGTGGCCGAGTAAGCATGCGTTTGGCTCACACGCAGGTGGCTTGGGTTCGATTCACGGCACTGGGTGTTGTTTTATATTTCTGTGTGGAAGTACAAGATTCGAGAGTGTTGGCGAACAACCTTGCCTATTCATGTTCAGAATGTAGGGTTCAAAGAGGATCAAGGTAGAATATTCTCGGCTCCCAGGGATGCCTTAAAAGAAGCTGCGCCACGCCGCACAAGTCAGTCTCGCTCTTGCTGTCGAACGTGCTACTACGCCGACCTTCGACGCCTGCAATACTTCCTCTCTGTGTTTTTTTTTTTTTGTTTTTTTTTCACCACGAGTTTGCCAATTTAAACGTTTGGTTTCCGTTCATTCGTCGCCTCATCATGAGTCATTCGTGACATTTTGGTGGAGATGCGGAGTAAAGATTGCCCATGCTCAACAGCGCTCCGAGCACTCGTCAGCCAAGTCCTATCCCAAGCCCGGCAAGAAGACATTTCTTCAAAAAACCCGAGAACCGAGGAAGCCGTCGCATCCAAGGACTGCCTCTGTAGTTTGGACAACTGACAGAAACCCAGTCGACTATGAAGTCAGCCTTCGCAAACCCCGGCGACCGTTTCCGTCGTTTTCCTGCCTGTCGCTCCACGTACGCCGAGACCCTTCAACGGCGATGTCCATGAAGTCGTGGAAGATTGGCGTCAGCACTACAAACGCATTGCACGCGGCAACGGATGGACAGCTGGACAATGCCTGCAAAATTTATGCTTTCCTTAAAGGGAACTGCGAGGCACTAGTTTGAGAAACATGAGGCTTCCATTCCGCAATGGGATGCCTACAAGACCGAACTCCAGAGGACATTCACGAACGAGCAACGATGACAGGAACGGAAGACCTCCTGCAAATAAGTGTTGAAAACACTAACTAAACGGTCACCAGCTTCTTTGAAGACGTCGTCCGCCAGAGCAGCAGCGCCGACCCTCAGGCCACCAAGGAGAAGCTGTGAGTCCTGATGACAGGCTTGAAGAGCGACATCTCCGGCGGCCGCGTTCGCAGCACCATAGCACTTCCGACGCAACGAAGAATGGGCCCAGTGCGTCCGCCCGCAGCAACTAGCGGCGAGGAATATCTATGTGTGGCGCATTGGTGGCGCACGCCCTGTTTGCTACCACTGTGAGGAAGCCGACTACATTTACCGACGGTTCCCCTACCGCCAGATGGGACTGCGGAAGTTCGCGTCTAATGACCCTCGACCACCACTTCGAGGGCAGCCAAGGGACATCGAGGAATACCGGCGCCGATCGCGCTCTCCGCTGCCTGCTGGATCCGGAGGATCCCGTTCCGCGTCCCCACGACGTCCGGGGTGAACTCTTCATCAGTACCGTCGACTGAGTTCACCTCTTATGCCTCGCCGAGAAAACTAAGCGCGGCAACACCGGGAGGTGGAGCTGCGGTTCGCCGGCGAAGACACGATCCTTCAAGGATGCTGGACAGCTCCTCTTCTAGCGACAAAACGCCGCGGAGAGACGCTCCCGGAAAAGTGCCCAGCAACCTCAACGTAGTCATCGACGGCCATGACGCTTCGGCTCTTGTGGATACCAGGGCAGACTACACCGTCTTGAGTGGAAGGCTATTTCAACGCCTTAGGAAAGTGACTACGCTGTGGGATTGACCACTTATACGAACAGCCGGAGGGCACCTCATAACCAGGGGCGGACGCAGGTATTTCTTGAGGTGGGGGGGGGGGGGGGGGGGGGTCAGGTGTTGGTCAGCGTATCTTATGTTTAAGACCCCCCCCCCTCTTTTCCCGTTTCCACGCCCTAAATTTTTACATATGCAGAAATCAAGAGGGGGGTTAGGACATCCGAACCCCCCCCCCCCTCCCTCTGAATCCGCCCCTGCTCATAACACCTGTTGGGAGGTGCACAGCTTTGGTCTAAATCCACGGTGACACCTGCCCGGTCAAGTTAGTCGTTCTTTAGAACTGTGCGAGGGACGTTATTTCCGGTATGGACTTCTTGTGAGAACAAGGCGCCGTCATCGTCCTGGGAGGGAATAAGTTGAGGCTACAAAATCCTGCCCTAACGCCGGAGAAACCCAGAACGACGTCACCCGCGGTCCGAGTCCTCGCCGACCACACTCTTAGAAAAAAGGGTACGGATAGTCCTCCCTTACGGGAGGAACGGTCTTGTAACCTATGTTCCTTTAGAAAGGGAGAAACCTTCGTCCCTGAAGCAGGGGAGCAAAGTTCCTCCGTCGCTTGCATCTCAATATGGCGGCCCCGAATCGAGCAAATCGAGCCCAATACGGCTTAACGAGGACGCTACGTCTCTTGTACGGGACGAGAGCAGCAGCAAATGAAAGCGTAACACGAGCTTTCCGCAAACTGTGTTTATTTCCGAAGCCAGATTCCCCCCACAGGTACAGAAACCTGCGTTTCGAAAGCAGTTACTCAGTCTTCTCGTCAACAGCACTGCGATGTTAAATGGAGACAACCGATACCCAGTTACTTCGCGCACTTTGCGTCTTACCTTTGGTGTTCCTCGAATCACAATTCCTTCGTCAACCGCACATCACGGAGAAGGGCAAACTCACTCCGCGAAACTAAAAGCCGCTCTCGAAAGAACGAACTCGAAGCCGCTGTTTATCGCGTAGCGTGAAAGAAGGTTAAATCGCTAGCCACCAGATGGCGGGGTCAAGCAGAGTAATTGCAAGTAGCTAGGCTAGGTGGCGCTAGGTACCGCCCAATTCATGTTCTACAAAAAATAATTTGCTTCTTTCAGGCCACTACTGCGCCTGAGGACCCTCAACTATACACACATGCAACCCATACACATTATTACAAGCATCAGGTGAACATAGATTAAGCACATGCACTGCTCACACAAATATCAATACAACGGAACACCACACTAACCCGAACACTACACCCGTGCTCTGCGTTTCCGTCTTTTATACTGGTCGTTTTGAACGTGCGGAACTTTTCGGTGACTCCCTAAGCAATAAAAAATATTCCCAGCATGTTGAATTTTTCCCTGCAATGTCATACCTCTGAGAGTATTTTGAATGGCTCAGGGGTTGAATCTCTTATTAAAAAGTAAACGCTCAATCATGCCGTAATTATTTGAAAGCCAATAAATCAAGCCGCTCCAATGCGGTTCGAAGCCATGAGTTTGTTTCCCCACACGGCACGTCGTAGCTTGTATTTCTATTTGTTTTTCTATTTGTGCTGTTCGCGCAGAGCTGCAATTGCCGTTTGAATTAATCTCTGTAGAGCGGATATTCAGTAGCTGGAAGTGATGCTTCACGGACTGAGAAATTGCTTTTCGATCAACTTGAATGTAGTCAAAGCCGCGACTTGCGGCAGGTTTAAGTGTACGGAACTACGCCGTGGCGAGCCCGAAAACTTCTAGCGCTCATCCCAGCGCACCACGGAGGGCAGTTTCTCCAGCAACCGTATAATTAAACAGCAAAATAAAGGGTAGCTTTTTTTTCGATTTTACCTACTATTGTTTTTAATGCCGAAATTCCATACTGTAAATATACCTACTTTACGTCACGATTTCGTACTGTTCAGTCCTTGCCCTTGAGCACAATCGCTGTCGGGGACGAGACAATTCCGACAGTCACATTGGCCACTGTACGATAGGAGCTTCTACTGTTCAGACCATGACTATCCGCACGTTGATCGATTGCACGTAATCCCTCAAGTGGTATTAAACTTTTTAATGTAAAGCGGAATGTCAACCTGCGACACCCCGCCCCCTCCGATCACAACCCGACCAGCGGCATCAATGCCTAACAGTTTACGATCTTATCTTCTTGTTACACCACTGATACGCGAACACATGGTCACATCGGCGATAATTCCAGTCTTCTGTTCACAACCCGACACTGTCATCACGATGTTGCAGCTATGTTGCTGACACGCACAAACACAAAACCACGTTGAACGCCGGTTGCACTCGGCATCGGAAAACAGAACCAAACTCAGGGGGGAAGGCACCCAGGCAGCCGGCAGCAAAACCTGCCTGTCTTGGACGCAGTTCCTGCGGTTTCCATAACGTCGAAAACGTCGACACAGTTCCGCGTGCTTTCGCTACTGTAGTCTGTAGTGCTTCAGCCTGCAGTGGCTGTAGTTCCGTGCCGCGCGAGTCACGCAATCCGGAGACGGCCATCCCCCAGTGTACGTGGCGCTGCTGGCACTGCTCCGGGACTTCGCTGTTTCTAGCGGCTTCGTTTGCTCGTTTGATAAAATTAGTGATAAAAATGTCAATGCAACCGAAATGTTCTGGACGTTTAAACTAGAAGACGGAATTACAGGCGGCCTTCGCTGCTGCTGAAGCTCAATCGTCTCAACAGCTATTTATTAAACAACGTGCGCGACCTGCTCGAAAAACGAAACCGAAAGACGATGAGTCGGGAGGGCGAAAGCTTTCTCCCGTCTGCCTGGAGAAGGAGAAAAACATTTCGTTCCTCCCCTTTTCTCGTGTCCGCTTGGAGGCGCGTCGGTAGAAGGGAGGAAGGCGCGCCGTTGCTACTTTTTTCCTCCCTTTTTTCTTAGAGTGCATGTAAACCTGCCGCAGCAATTGTCTGTTTTTTTTACCCGTCGGGATCGATGAAACGTCCTGCGTAGAAACCTGGCTGAGGGAAGTGTACACTTGCTTCTAGGAAGAGAAATCGGCGTTGCAAGTGGTTTAACGAAACTTCGGGACGGGCTTGCCATGGTCCTCATTACAAACGTTCGAAAAGAGCCGCAACCTCTTGAAAAAGGTACCGCCGTGGGCCACATCGGGGACCTCCAGGAGATAGCAGCGATAGTTGCACACTCTGAAAACCCGTCTTTACCTCAACACCACAACAACAAATTTGGGGGTTTTACTTGCCGAACCAACGACGGGCATCTAATAAACACTAGCGGAGGACTGAGGATTTATTTAGACCACCTGGCGATCTTTTGACGCGCAACCGAAAGCTCGGTTACACGGCGCCTTCTCCGCAATAAGCCTCCGTCAGATTGCGGGCACCACGGCCGGGATTTGAATCCGCCACCTCGGGATCCGTACGCCGGCGCTTTGCCTCGGAGCTGCGGAGGCGGCACCTCAGCACCACAAATGCCGCCCTCGCAACGTGACATCGACCCGAAGCTTCGTGCAACTGAACGACGACCGCTGCTTGAGATTCTAGACAAAAACATCGTGTCCTTTGCCACTTCCTCAAAGGTTCTACAAACAACGGCAGAGAAGCACCGCATTTTAATAATAATAATAATAATATTAATAATTTTTATTGCATGTAAAGTACAAAAACAAATACAGACCTGCCAAAGCCTCATTGTGCTTGTCTGGCAGCGTCTGGCAGTCGGCAAACGAAACACACACAAATAGAATACATAAAAAAAAAAAAAAAAACGAAATCAAAACTGAACTTAAAAAACAACCAAAGCGTGTGTGTGTGTGTGGGGGGGGGGGAGGTTATACAGTAATCTTTCTCAGCGCTTTCTTCAGTTTGTACTTTGTCGTGGCATCAATAACACACGACGGGAGTTTATTAAAGCATGCTGGAACATAATACAATCGGGTTTTTTTACCATATCTTGTAGAACTCCGAGGTATCCAATATTGCTCTTTCGGTCTGAGATTACGGGCAGGGACGTAGGGAGTCTTAAAACTGCTATCCCAGAAATGTCTATGCACGACTGTTTCAATGAATAATGAGTTAAAATTTGCCATAGATAGAGTCGCGAACACATCAATGTTTTTATCGAGGCCTAAGTCATAGGAAATGTTGTGTAACATAGAACGTAGTATTGTGTTAATTCTGGTTTGCCAACGTTGGGCATAATGACCGTACACATATATGGCATAACGAAGTACACTGTAGCCCAGAGCATGTATAATAACTTTTCGGGCTGATAACGGCATATAGTATCGAATTTTGTACATCAGACAAGACAATCAACGAATCTTCTTACAAATATAAGCAAGGTGGGAGTTCCAGGAAAGATCACCGTCGAAAAAAATACCAAGATACTTCACAGTTGATGTATATTTTACCGGCTCACAAGCACACGATAAACACAGACGCAGACGCCGCCCTCACTTTTCACCAGACGCCATACCGAGTCTATTTGGAAGAGAGACACTTTATTCAACAGCGAGTTCAGGAAATGCTCGTTGACGACATCATCCATCTCTCTAGCAGTCCTTGGGCCTCTCCAGTTGAGCTCGCAAAAAAGGACGAAACTCTAAGGTTCTGCGGGGACTACCGTCGACTGAACTCCGTGACCAAAACAGACGTGAATCCGCTTCGCCGCAGTGATGACACATTGGACTGGCTGCGCCACTCCCGATAATTTTCGTCAAAAGACCTGAAGAGTAGAAGCTACTGGCACATTGAAATCGACAAAAGCGCCCGCTAGAAAACTGCCTTCGTCACGCCCGATGGATTATATAAGTTCAAAGTAGTGCCTTTTCGACTCTACGAAACCAGCCACCATCCTGCGTGTCATGGACACCGTGCGAGCAGGTCTGAAATCGCAGAGCTGCCTTGTCTGCCTCGATGACGCCGTCGTATTTGCGCGGAATTTCGACGAATACCTCAGACGTCTTCGGGCCGCACATCTCGCCATCAAAACCGTGAGAGTGACGCTCAACCCATCAAACTTTATTGTACTTTGGCGCGGTGCCCCCGAGGTCTTGATTTCTGACCAGAGTTTATCGTTCATGATACAGCTGACCCAAGAAATACTCCGGCTCAGTCACACGAGCCACCGTCGTACCTCTGCGTACCACCCGCAGACCAACGGGTTGACGGAGCGACTCAACAAGACAATCGCCGACATGATCTCCATGTTCGTTGACGTAGTGCACAAGACTTGGGACGAGGTGTTGCCCCATGTCACGTTCACCTACAGTACGGCGGCTCAAGAGATAACTGGAGTCACACCTTTTCAACTGGTACATGTTCATTTAATTTCATTTTGTTATCCCTCAAAGGTACATGGAAAGTACATTGCGTGAGAGTGGACAAGAAGGCAATTTTAGACAACAGGTAAATCCAAAAAGAAACAGCTGATTAATAAGGAACATAGTGTATACAAATATCGACAACAAAAAAGCAAAACAAAAAGACTAAACAGGAAATAACGCCCAAACATGGTAATTATAAACAATTTAGAGGTGTGCTTTACAATGATATTGTATTTATCGTGATTAGTTTTATTTACAATTAATTGAGTATTTGAATTTTAAATATTAATGGCAAGAGCCCGTGAGGAGTTCTTAAACTTATTAGTCCTCGCGAATAATCCATTAATGTTTAGGCTATGGTCAAGGCGCGTTGAAATGTCTGATGGCGGTTGTAAGTAAATGTAACAAAAAGAGGAGGAGGAAAATAATATTTTGTGGAAGCTGACAAGACGGGTGAGATACTCCTTTCAGACAATGGGCACAACTCGAGAGCAGATTTTAGTACAGATGGGCTAGATCGTTTTAGAGTGATCATGTTATATTAAACGACTTGCCTTGTTTCGAACTGATATTAGTTTGTTAATAAGCAAAGACTGCTGAGCCCACCGAATACTGTTTCCATAGAATTTAGATCGCACGAAAGTTTTTTTGGCAGCTAGTTTAACAGAACCTGGATGAGGAATAAGTTATGTTTAATATATTCCAAGGATTTACAAGCACTAGCCACTATAGTATTAATATGAGTACTCCAAGTGAGTCCGTCAGAATATGTTACGCCCAGATATTTATAGTTTGACACTTTTTTAAGATGCAGCGTAATTAAGGAGTAGTTACGCATTCCTGGAATACGTTCACCGGTAAATGTTAATACCTTGCACTTCCTAACATTTACTTTCATCTTCCACTTCTCGAACCACTGTGAAAATATATACAAATCCTGCTGTAATAACAGCGTCATCGGGGTTAGCAATACAACGCTAAATAATACAATCTTCCTCAAAAAGTTTGATGAAAAATGCTGGATGAAGAGGGAGGTCATTAATATATATAAGAAATAGAAGCGGTCCCAGAACACTGCCTTGAGAACACCAGATATTACAGGGAGGCTCGACGATTTGTCCTGGCCAACATATACTGCTTGAGTTCGGTTAGTTCAAAATTCAGCTATCCAGAGTATAATAGAAGGATGATTGTTTAGTTCAGAGAGCTTATACAGAAGTCGTTGATGAGGAACAGTGTCCAAGTTTCTTGAGATATGCATAAAAATTACTTCCGTACGTTTAGATGAGCAAAAGTTGTGATTCAGGTCAGTAACAAATTCGAAAAGCTGGGTCTAATAAGACTAACCCTTCATCAAACCGTGCTGAATATTACATATGAGATTATTTTCTATCAGATAATTCAAAATATGAAAGTATATGGCATGTTCCTTTACTTTGCAAGACACACACACACTTGTTAAATATATGGGTCTGTAATTTGATTAGTCATTTTTCTTTCCGGATTTAAAACTTGGTAACACTCTTCCCTATATTCAGCCCACGGGTAAGGTGGCCAAGTCAAGAGACTGTTGAAATAAAAAAGAAAACTGTTGGGAGGATATATGTTGTGTTAATTTGAGAAGTATATTGGTCAGAAATTGCAGGCACCAGGAGCTGAGCTTGGGGAGCGTTTTTCTATTACATTCAAGATACCATTCAGGGAAAAAAGATCACGTGTCCACACTTAATATTAGGCACTCTACATATGTGATCACAGGGTAGGGGTAATTGTTCCAAGGTAAACACTGATACAAAGTAGTTGTTAAAAAACGATAGATGATTCCAGGTCAGTTAGCACTTGATTAATCTCATTGCATAGTTTAGGAGGGAATCATCTTTCCCGCTGACATATAATTTTCCAAAATTTGCAACGATTGGATATTAATAAGTTATGATGGTCTTACTAGTAAAATTTATCTTTTGCTTTCTAAGTGCTGCATTTAAATTCTCTTAAACAAACTGAATTTTTTTTTGTTTGTTTTATGAATCAAAACGATGATTGATATTTTTAGCTTCAGCAAAGAAAGGTTTCTTCGTTATTTTTCAATTTATTGAGTATATTCGTAAACCTGGGTTGATTAGCATTCGCCTTTAAGACAGTCTAAGGTGCAAATTCTGGCATATTTTTTTTAAATTTTCTTTGAGCAATAATCAATTAGACTTCACTGTTTGTTTGTTTTTTTTTGGTTAAAGTTTAGCTCGTAATCCGAAGCAAGCAGCTCAAGAGACTGGTTAAGGAAGGTTTCAATAACTTTGTTATAAACATTTCTAATTTTATCGGTAATTTTCTGCTTGGAAGGGGCATTTCATTTATTTCTCCTCAATGACCCGATGGGCATTACATAAGAGGCGATGTGCGCGAACATACTATATAATTTGATGCGCAAACAAGTAAAACAAATGTAGAAATATTAGTAATAAAAACCGCCTACAGTGACAATCCGGAAGAAAAGTGGTGGTTAGCACAGGCATACGGTGATTGACTGGCGGAAAATGAATGGGTCTGAAATAAGTACCATTTCCTCGGTGAAGGAGTTTCAGATGGTCTTAGCCTGTGAAAAAAAAGAGGTATTAAAGGCTGGTGTTTTGGCCCATACGTTTAATGCAGGGACTGTGATTGAGGCGAAATGATATCCTATCTGGAGGTAAAAGAAGGGGATCTTATGGACTTGTGTCTTTGTGGTAAATTGTATGTATGAGACACATTTGAGAAATCAGTCTGCGGTCAGATAGTGAGAGAAGTTCTAGAAATTCTTTGTGTTACACTGACGTCGTAAGAATATGTTGATGTAATAAATCAAGCTGCACGGTTTTGGGTTGTTTCAAGGTTATCAGCGAGGTAGGCTTGGGAAGGATGCCAGATCGAAGATGCCCATTCTAGTTTTGGGTGGGCAAATGTTATGTAGACCAGTTTTCTCAAGTTAGAATGTGCTGATTTAAGCTGGCGTTTCAAGTATTCGAGGGGTGCGTGATGATTCAGCTGCTAAGATGTCGATATGCTAATATCCATGAGAGTGAAGGATCCAAATGTACACCAAAGTACTTATATAATGATGCAGTGCCGATTACGACGTCGCTAAAGTGAGTATGCATAAAATTGAATAGAAGATTTTTTTCCCTGTGAATGATACAAGTTTGTTTTTCTCGCGGTTAAGAGGCATAAGCCTTTTATCGCATCACTCGCCAATTCTTGTTAGGTCATTGTATAGTGCAAGATGATCGGAGAGATTTAAGATAGGGTAGTAAATCACGCAATCTTCAACGAACAGTCTAATTTTAAATTGATGCCATGCGGAAGGTTGCTTGTGTATATAATATATAAAAGAGGGGAAAGTCCTGCGCCCCGGGGAGCACCTGAAGGTACGTTTGGAAGGGGTGGTTTATTATTATTAGCTATCGTGAACAATGCTTGGGAAGTGAGAAAATCATGAATCCAGGAGACGATGGCTGTGTCAAGGCCAAGCACCGAATGCTTAAAGAGAAGTAGATTATAAGGAACTCGATCAAATGCCTTGAAAAGATCCTGGAATATGGCATCTGTTTAAGAGTCGTGATTCATGTTATCATGAAGGTCATGAGTAAATTGGGCAAGTTCTGTTTAGCAAGAAAGATTTCTTAGAAAGTCATGTTGATGAGGGTAAAAAAGAATTAACTGAGTTATGGTGATTCATTATGCTGGAGCTGGGTATATAATCCAAAAGTGTTGATGAAACGCCAGGTAGAGATATGGAACGGTAATTAGATGCGAGTGATCGGTTACCATCTTTGTGGACGGGGTCTATTTTCCCAAAGATCCCAATATTTTGGACTACGGCCAGTGGAGATATATTGGGGAAAATTTAGGGTGAAATATAAATGGCGATTATATCAGTGTTCTTAACAATTTTGGAGCTAATATTATCTGCTCCAGCACACAATGATAGTTTTAGTTTGTCGATAAAGGAGCAAATTACAGCGGGTTATTATTACATGTGGCATTACGTTGGTTGCAGTGAGAGAGGAGAGGGAATCATGTCAAGGGTTTTAACTGTGAACAAGGATTCCAAAAAGTTGTGCTTGGTTCGGAGTCGCTATCATTAGTACGGTCTTTAGTGATGTCATTTTATTCACTCGTTGGAAATAAAAGTTTGGTGATGGGAGATGTCGAAATCGAGTTGGATTCGGGCGAAGAATTGAGTGCAAGTCTTCTGATATTAATTTTATTTTAGCGTGTTGAATGTTTTTGGACTCTTCTTTCGCGGGCTCTTTAAGTGCTTCCCAATCTTGATTCAGGCCAGTACGTATTCATTTGTTATAAAAACGCCTTCTTTTTTTTTTTCTTTTTTTTGTTGTTTAAAATTTTGAGAGCCTTATTACACCAAAGAAATATTTTTATCAGATTTGATGCAGACGGTTTGAATAAAGCCATCAGTCAGAACGGCTAGCTTATGTCGAGATATGTTCCAGTTTTCTTCAACAGTTCTGGAGGTGAAATGTTCACTGTGTCTTTGTAATAGGCATAAAGTTCAGTGTTAATGGATTCAAAGTCACCTTTTGTAATCTTTGATAATTTTTTTGCGTGGGCATGTTTCTGTTGATAGAAAGTGACAGTGTAATGTTTACGATTTAGTGATCACTTAATCCCGGCAAATGAACAACGTTTGTGATAAGCTGAGGGGTAGTTGAACACAAGAGATCGAGTATATTTTCCAGCCTAGTTGGTTTGTTAATGACTTGAGTGGGGATGAAGTCAAGTGTTAAATCAAGGAACATTTTAGATTCATTTCCGGCAGTTTCCCCTGTGACTCTGAGTGAGGTCTAGCTGATGTCTGGGTAGTTAAAGTTGGCAAAAAGGAAGAACAGCGCCTTATTATGTGCGCTTCTAAGTTCATCCATGGCATCTCGTAGTTGACCAACAAAACCTTCACTGCTGTACCGTGCCCTGTGGCAACCTCCAATTATTACTTCGGAAGTAGGGATCTGATGCAAACCCATATTTATTCAATGGAACTGTTACGACTGATGCAGACAGATTATATGTTATTTTTATACCAACTAAAATGCCGCCTTCCATAGCGAGTGCAGATCACGACGATATATGCTCTAGTTCTTGAGAGGAGGCAATATTCCATCTCACGCATATTATCCGTTCTTGTGAGGATGACAATGTCAGCTGTACAATCATCAATGAGGCAACCAAGACTAAGCTATGATAGCTTATTTTATCAAGAATAGAAACCGATTTCAGATCGTCAAATGTCGAGGTAAAAACAGGATCCAAAACATAATTTATTTTTGTAGGTTCTAGAACTATTTGGGATAGACCACAGCTATTTATTGAGTCAATTAATGCCGACACTTCTGCTGGAGAAACACAAAGTGGCAAACTTGTCTCTTCTTTTTGATCAACAGACGTATAATTGAAATCACCACCAAGAATGAGGATACTAACAGAAAATAAAGAAACAATTGCGCTCAAAGTGAGCGTACACCTTTTAAACAAAATCACTGTTACGATCAAGGGGGGGGGGGTGGTAACAATCGCCAACAATGACAGATAATGAAAGATGTCCTAAGCGTACCCATAACATTTCAAGTTCACAATCTACTGATATGAGGAAGGCATCAATTGATTTGCTTATAGCTCTGAGAACACTACCACCGAGGGAATGCTCACGATCTTTACGAAACAAATACAATGATTGGATAAAAAATCATGAGCTAGTCCACTGTGCGAAGTTGGATGACCAGCGAAACTGTTTAGCACAGGACACAGACGTGGCACAAAATTTTGAACAGAGGAACACATGTACCGTCTTGATCGGTGGTCATTGTGACGCAAGGTACGCACACACAGTTATTGCTGTCTTTATCCGGGGTCATTATTTAGTGTGGACGGCTCTCGCCGCCCCGAGGAGCCGAAGGAGACTAGACACGCTCGACGGGACCGCCACCCATCGGAAAGTAGACACGTGCGACGGGACCTCCATTTCGGGACAGCGGACGGAAAGGGAACTAGGCACACAACCACTTGGAACGACGATAAAGACAGGGCAGTGCGAGCGTAGACATGTCCGACAGCCCTTAGCGAAAAGTCGTTCAAAATCAGTATACTGAAAGTATACTAAAAGTGAACTTAGGGTATGTACTGAAATCGTACTAGTTTCACACTTTTATGAAACAAATAGGTATAGTTTTAGTACACCCCAAGTACATGCGTAGTATACCATAAGTGCACCTCGAGTGTACCTTTAGCATACTACAAGTGCACGTTCAGTACACTACATGTATGCTTTTAGTGTATTAAATTTACACTACCAGTACATGTATACGGAGTGGCCCAGATAACTTGCACCCAACTTTAAAAAAAAACAAAAAACGAAGCGTTCTGCGGGAGTGAAACCAACTGTACGCTGTTAGAAAGCCTCTTACGAAAGCGCACGAAATTGTTTCAGTGCGCCTATTTATATAATTAAGTATAACAAGCTAACGTTTGAAATCTACGTTTAAAAGCCGAGGTGTGAAATGGAAAGTTGCAGAGCGCATTAAGAAACACCCAAATGAACCATTTTCAACAAGGTGCACTTTGCATGCTGCTTTTTCCTAGCCTACAAAAATACGCACGCGAAATACAAAAAAAATACCGCGTGACAACTCGCTTCCCCAATCACGGCGTGCGAGCGCGCCGTGAATGTGCGTTCTTTGAAGGCCGGAAAAAAGCACGAAAACGTATTATGTTCCAAACACTTTAATTGGGTGTTTCTCAATGCGCCCTGCAACTTTACAAATGACATCTTGGCCCTTAAAAGATTATTTGAAAGGTTAGCTCATTAATCTGAGTTATTTGCATAACCAGGCGCATTAAAAAAATCTGTGCACTTTCTCAAGACTCTTGCTAACGACAGTTGATTTCACTCCTGCAGAGCCCTCCGGTGTTTTTTTTTTAAGTATGGTGCAAGTTATCTGGGACGCCGTGTATGTCGGGCGTTCTGAATGGAGAGAACGGTCTAAAATTGGCCAGAAAAATCGGCGCCTGTATTTAAAAAGCTGACTTTTCAAAGGTGTTTCTTTGAACGGCTGTATTCCAACCTGTGAAATTTTATGTCATATAGCTCCATTCTCGTGAAATGTTAAGAAACGCCGTTGACAACTAAATTGATGATAATAATGCAGAGGAGTCACCATAGGGAGATGCACTCTTAAAAATGAGTCAAAGAACTAACGAGGAAATCTTTGGCAGCTCTATTTCTCGTGAGAATGACGTACCGGCATCTTCTGAAATTGTGCGAGAAAAGCCATAAAGAAGAGGTGCATTGCAGTTTTCAACTGAAAGTATGTATGTGTAGCATACAAGCATTATGATCAGTGTTCTTCACGTAATTGATAAGACAGATATTGAAATCCTACTTATCACTTAATTCAAGTTTCCGAGCCTCCATCACTGTACACTCTCCTTTGTGATGATGGTATGCCATTACATCCTGCGTAAAAAGAGAAGAGAAAATTACCCCATGCCACTCTATGATATAACATCACATAATTCGATCAAAGGACCACTATGTGAGGAAGGCAAGATAGTAACAACTTCATCCTAACAAAAGGGTGAGGAAAATTGGACAATATCGTTTCTGAAAGCCGGATATATCAGACATTGGTCGTGTGCCTTCTTTGAATGCCCAGGGCTATGCAACAGGTAATAGTGCTCATTGCAGGGCACTACATTTTATACCTCAAATCTTAGGCACCATAAAGAAAAAAAAAGAAAAGATTCAAGGTTGCAGCGTCTACATTTTAAGCACATGGATTGATGAAGGTCACAACGAAAACACCTGAGAATGGCCAATTTCAGGGCTGCGTGTGCTAATAATAAAATTGTATTTTAGAAGTTTAGTTAAATACGGTATTCGATTTTGGTTTCAAGATTAATTGTACTACTGTAAACGACCTAATTTTCGCGAAGGCTTAGTTTTTGCGAGTTTATCGATATTGCTCAAAATTGGTCATGCAATAAAGTAACCCCATGGATACGAATAGATTGAACATTACTCCTGATTGCAAAATTTTGTACCTGGAAAGTATTCTCAACAATAACACTTTATAAATGAATGAAATATTGAGCTCGCGCAAACAAAGTCGTTTATGCCATTCAAACCTTTCAAAGCGCTCGCAGAGTCACCATTGCGATAGATTTGCTTTGTTCAATGTGCCTCTCCGCATGTGCCAGTGCACTGCAAAAATTAGTTCTGGATGAAATCCCAAGAATAGGGGGACATACACACTTTTTGATAAAATAGAATCTAAAAATTGTAAACGTCGAATGGCTTCCCAGGAGACTTCTCGGGTCCGGATGCACTGTTACTCCGCAACAAGCAGGCTCTCTTGGGATGACAAGAAAAAACCCAGCGCCCTGAACGCTGTTCGAACCAGCACTCGGGAGAGTTGAAAAGCCTGTCAAGCGCTCGCTATCGGGAGAGGCCGCTTACTTACGGTGGCTTCAAACCTGTCTGCTCGATGCATCATCCAGCCACCCATAATAGAGATCAGTGGGCGAACATTACTTTTACTCTTGTGATGCAGGTCCCTGCAGGTTTCCATAGGTTGCAACCTGCTAGCCCAACTGAGTCAGGCCTGCAGCCCTGCGGGGAATGTCAATTACACTTTTTTAGATGTAGAAACCCACATTTTTCGTGTACCTGAAAGAAGCTTTAACACAGAGCAAACAAAATGATTGGCCTTTTTTTAATGCCACCTTTTCTTTTGCTCAGAACACACATACAAGTCATATGCTATTACACATTCAGTGGTGCGGCTTAATTTATGATAAGTACTTTTTTTATATAACTTCGACCTTTTAGAGAAAAGATTCAATACAATGGGTCGGACATAAATGGTTGCTATGAACTATCCTATATATTTACACATTATCTGATATAAAAGCACTAGAGCAGGGTAGGGGTGTACTGCATCAATTATAAATCTCTAACCAATTAAAAGTTGGTATTTATTTAATTTATTAGTATTGGCTATTATTCTTTGAAAAAGAATAAGTGGGCGAGTTGGTACGTTGGTAGTCTTTCAACTCCATCGAATATTCAGGTCATTTTAACATTTTTTCATGCTTTTGCTTTTTCTAACTGCTCTGCCTTTTGTAGCAGCTTTCGCCGCCACTAAAAAACGTGACATCCAAACTCACTTTATTCACAAAACACAACCGCAAACTTTTAAAAGCGTGCCGCTTCGGCATACGCAAAGAGATCGTCCGTCTCTACGGCACAGGCATCAGCACGGGCAAGAAATCATGCTGCTCGCTCTTGTAACGTTTTTCTCGCTCCCGCTTTATGAAACAAATCGTTGACGAGAGACTGTTGGGGCCACACGTCAGAACTAGCATGCCCTGTGATTGCTTGAACTGCCGTTAGACTGTACTTGAACGCTCCGCAAACTGTACGCGAACGCTCCGGCGACCGTCGTAGTAACGGCGCCCAGGACAGGCCCACGGCTGGCCCTCGGTACCGCCGCACGCGAATCTTTCTCACTCTGCGGAGAGAGCCATAAATTTTGAAAATACGCTCTTCTCATATAACGAAATAAAACCGGGTAGAGCATAGTGAGAGTCAAGCATAGCTTAGCAAGCACACGGTACAAGACAAAGTTTGAAACAGCGGCGCACTTCGCAGAAACAAAGAAACTTCCTCACCTTCGCTTGCACCAGTCGGCCATGACTGTCCGCCACTTGCGACACTGCGTCTTACAGCTCTCAATAATCGCTTGCTATTATTCAACACGGTATTTCTAAGTAAGCTATCAAAAATATCCCCTAAAACGGCTAAAACGTAAAAAGGAGGCGATGCTCGAACCCTCCGGACGTTCCGGAACTCCAACGGTGGCCGAACGGAAGCTGATTGCAATAGCGATCGTCTTGCGCAGTTTCCAAAAGTCTCTTTTTTTTGTTCTTTGTTTTTTTTGAAGACAAAATTAGGCATATCACTATATTAATAATAATAATGTCACTTTATTATATTCGCAAAAACTTAACAAAACGTTTAGTCTATCTTAAGTTTTATCTAAACTTTCGGTTTTCTTTTTCAGTATGAAACCGAAACTATCTCAAGCAATTTTTCCCTTGTCGCCAAGGCTATTTTGATTCATCAGCGCATGCTTTCACCGCTGGGATTTCGGCTTTTCTGGAAGGATCGGCTCTCGCGGCACATAAATAATGAGGGCAACCTCGTGTTTTGAAAAAATGAGCGTGCCCGTCTTTTTTGACGAAGGAAACACACGTCAAATTTACGTCGATTTTTACAGTGTGGAACTCCCGATCTACGGTGTTGTTCGTTGTTGCAATTGTCAATCTCTTTTCACGTGAGTCGAGATGTCTTAGAGTTTTCAAAGATAAATCTACACCATGAAACATTTTCCGTGAAAGCTTGAGGTTGTTACATGAAGGCGCCGATTTTTCCAGCCAATTTCAGAGCGAGCTTCCATTCATAACACCACTTCGCTTACGAGGTTCAGAAGTTGATTTGCGCTGCATGCGACTATGCAGGGTAGAGCATCTTATGTCCCCATTATTAGCCGTGGTTTCTTTTGCCTCCTGTCCTTTTGATTGCTGTGGATGCAGATATCTGAAACAGCGTATAGTTGCGCTGAGACCTGCATTACAAAAACACCGAATTATCCTGCAAACGTAATTTGTCTACTAGCCTATGAGGCAGCACACAAGTGGCGGTGCACTTTGAAAACAAAGTCATGTGCATGCTTTTTCATCAGCAGCATTAAACACTTGGTGCGATTGCCCTCGATCGCCTAGCTTCCGAATAGTGCTAACAGTTTTTTTTACAGTAAACTTTTATTCTTCAATAAAGGTAACAAATACAGCTCAGGGAAAATAAAAGCTATATTTGCAATAAAAGTAGACTTTTCAATTGCTAAATTTATAGAAATGACTAGATAAAATCATTATTGACAGGTTAGATAACGCTACTTTCCGTGGCGTACAATGTAGCTAATTTTTCTATTTGTGCTTTTTTTTAGGCGTATAGCCCATGTTGCATTTGCGACGTAAGTATGCTATGACAGTGCCGGTCGTTTCCCCGGGGAACTTTTGGACCACGTGGTCTGGAGTGAAATGAGAAATGAAGCATCCCATTGCCACATTGTCAGCTATACCCGGTGAAATTTTCAATAAACTTTTTTCAGGAAAATTGGGGGCTCATGTCATGTTGATGCACTCTTCATGTGTGTCGTGCGACTCGGCAGATATTACATGGGTGAATAACCGTGGCAACATTTTTTTAAGTAATTAAAATCCGTAAATTTACTTTTTTATTATTGCTGTTTTAGAGGCAATCGTTATTAGAGCCTAACACAATCAAAACTATTAACGGAACAGTCAGGGGGCTCTCAGATATTTATTTATCAAATTTCGCACTTTTTTTACTCGATTCAAGAACCACGCGTGCCTGGGGCGGGCAAAGTGGAGAGTGACTTACAGGTTTTGACATGGCATATCGGTGATGGCATGTTTGTTTGTGTTAGCGAGAACTTCTCATACTGGAATTCTATGCATTATTAAATTTTCTACTGAAGTTACAACCCTCATAAAGTGCTGTCGTATTTAGCATCAACGAAGTTGCACACTTTTGACAGCGTGCCTTTGGTGGATGCTCCAGCATCATACTTCCAACGGTTCGACTGAAGGGAATACGTAAGAATAGCATCCTGCGCTCTGTCCAGCGCGCTGTTTTTAATAAGGCGACGAAAGGCAGGCTTTTAGCTATAAATAACCCAAAACTCGTCACCTTTTCGCAAATTGTTTCAGTTGGGCTATAGTTTATTCATAGCCCCTTTAAAATTGAAAATTCAACATGGTCAATTACACTGTCAATTAGAAAAGCTAATTAGACAACGTACTGTGACGTTTATTTACTCATCTAATGTCTGCCGAGCCCCACAAATATTCTGTGAAGACGGCATCGGCCTATCTATCGCGTTTTTAGTGCGTTGACGTTAAAAATCGAACTATATATATATATATATATGCCGGGTGTTCATTTTTAATTCGAACAGATTTATTTAAAAAAATCCGTAAAAGATGCACTGATACCGTTTGTGCAGGTGAGTTATACGGCCAGGCGGACATATTATAAGGGGCTAATCGTAACGATCAGTTGGCTAATTAATTAAAATTCGTTAATTAACTTTTTAATTAATGAAAATAGACACATGGTTCCAATCAGAAACTTGCACAGCGTCATCGAAAACCACTAAATCAGTCATTTTCAGAAAGACTTTGAGCGCGTGAGAAGCGTAGTAGTGGACTAAAGTTACGACTCGTGGAGCAGGTACAAGGCTGGGGCTAGATAAGAGGCGGAAAAATCGCGCGGGGCGCCTTATCGCAACCGCTAGCTTTGTACCTGCTCCACGAGTGGTAACTTTAGTGCACTACTACGCTTGTCATGCGCTCAAAGTCTTTCTGAAAATGACTGATTTAGTGCTTCTTGACGACCCTGAGCAAGTTTCTAATTGGAACCATATGTCTATTTTCATTATTTAAAAAGTTACTTATCGAATTTGTGTTAATTAGCCAACTGGTCGTTACGATTAGCCCCCTATAATATGTCCCCCTGGCCGTATAACTCACCTCCACAAGCAGCGTAAATGTAACTTTCACGGCTTTTTTTAAAATAAATCTGTTCGAATTAAAAATGAACACCCGCGGTATATATACCCGTTATTAGAATTTGAGTACACCGACTCCAAGCACTGAAAGTAGACTTTTAGTATAGTCAAGTGCACTTTCTGTATACTGATTTTGAGCTAGTTTTTACCGCGGGCACTACAATTCTACTACATGTACTAGTTTTGTACGGACGAGTATGCTTTCAGTCCACCGCCATTTTTTACTGGAAGTATACTTTAAGTACACGTAAAGTATACAATCAGTACAAAGACCGCACTGAAAGTATACTTTTAGTGTACTTCAGTACACTTCGACTGTACTTATTTTGAACGACTTTTCGCTAAGGGACCGGTCGCACAGTGGCAAATCTTTGAGAAACCTTGATGTTCTACCTGAGAGTCAACTGATCTTGAAAATGGTGCCTATTGATAACTAATCTACTGAATAGACATATTGCTAAATTACCCAACCATCAAGAAGAATTCAGAGAATGGTGTCAACGCTTTATTTTGGTTATTGACTTCGAATCTTTTATACGAGGAAGGTGTGCGTGCGCAGCGCCGGCGTCCGCAGCAGTAACTGTTCTAAAGCAAAAGCCTAAATCAAATGGCGTCTCGCACGCGCTTTTGTCAACGCTTTATATTGGTTATTTTGTGAGCGAGCTCACATCGTATAGAGTCAGAGTCGACCACGAGCCCCCCTCAATGGGCCCCACGGTCTCCACACCGCAAGACCGCAACGCTAACCGCGTAAAACACCAGCTCACCGCTCTCACTATGATTCCCAAGCCTTTCCCTCTCGCCCATACGCTCTCGCAACCGCCATTTCAAGTGTCTTCGCTCCGCATTCCCAGACAGCTCGCCCCCGTGTTCCAAGCTGTGTTCTCGTGCCGTGCCCGTCGCTTACTTCGCTTTGTGTGACAGACCGCCTTCGCCTCTAACCCTCTTAACATGTAATCCTCCAAGCTCTTCAAAAAATTCCCTAATTATCACCTCTACGCCCACCCTCAGCCCTGCCATGCTTCCCATCTGGCGCAGTCGACCTCAACAAGTTTGAACTAGCTTTCGAGTCGTTCCAAAAGTCATTATCGTCCTTCGAAACTTTACCAACTCGCCCACTCGCCTCAACCAGTTAACGCCCTCTTCGCCTCCTCTCCCGTCCGCCATGCCGCTCAATTACTGAAACGAAGCCACTGCCGCAGAGCTTTCCGGCTTCACGGCGGATATCATCCATGAAAAGCTCGGTCAACGTCAATTGGACAATACCGGAAACAAAGATGAAATTATCTAGCGTCTCCTAATCAACATCGCCGAAACAAAGCCACTACTCGAAGCCGACGCCCACGGAGTGGTTCCGTCCGATTCAACTTCCGCTGGGCAGCCAGGCGCATCAACCATGCCTACCTTTACAACCGATCCCGTCCTGAATATGCAGTTGTTAACTGCATACCTAGAACAGAGCCTGAAGATTCCAGCAAGATCCGTGAACTGGCAACCCTTCCAGATTTCTCATCTACGCTCCCCACAATCAGCGGAGACGGAGGAATTTCTGCTCGCCGATGGCTGGAGGACCTCGAGCGCACCCAACAACTAGCCTCGTGGTAGCCCTCAACCCTTCTAGCCATCGCGCTGGGAAAACTCCGAGGACCAGCCGCCGATTCGAAAGTCACAACCGGGAACCAATCCAAGACCTGGCCCGAATGGAAAGAAGCCTTCCAGGCACATTTCGGCGAACAGCTCCGCCTCATTTAGCGGCAGACACGTGTGGACGGTCGACAACAAGCGCAGGGTAAGAGCCTCGTCGATTACACGCTCGCGAAGCTCAATATCGTCGCGAGGTGTCCCGTCACCCTTACCGATCAGCAGCAACTCGAGTACG
This sequence comes from Ixodes scapularis, assembly GCF_016920785.2. NCBI lineage: Eukaryota > Metazoa > Arthropoda > Arachnida > Ixodida > Ixodidae > Ixodes > Ixodes scapularis. The sequence continues at coordinate 169,405,256 of NW_024609846.1, read as the reverse complement.
TGATTCAGGGTCTCCGCGATAGGCAAGTCGCCACCGTCGTCGCGGTTCAGCGTCCAAGCACCGTGCCACTCTTCATGAGCATCGTCACGGATCTTAACCGCACTCTGGATGACAATGAAAGCCCTATGACGCCCCCTGCACCCGGAGCTTCTGCCGCTCCAAACTTTTCCTCGCCTCGACCACGCCCATCACCGCCTTTCGCCGCCGCCGCGCCTGCTCCTCTAGTAAGCCCCGGCACTACTACATCGTAAGTCCCGCAGCCCCAACGGCCGTAACGAATCTCAACACTTCCAGTTGAGCAACAAAATGCTCGATTCCGGGACATTGAAGTGAAAAATGGAGCCCCAGCATTTGCTTCAGGACATGACTTGTCAACAGCCATTTGTTACAACTGCCAAAACCCTGTCAACCTCGCCAACAAATGCCCCCTGTCTCGACATTCACGAACCCTAAATCAGGTTACCCCAAGCATGAAGCCTAACGCCACATCCTTAAGCATTTATTCCCCTGAAGAACTGGCGTGGGCCCGGTTGATGTATTTTCCAACAGCGGCTAGAAGACGAGCATAATTCCTTTACGTCTCGTCAGCCATCTGAACTTGCTCGCTTGGAGTAAACACCCACTCGTGCTGGTTGGAGGAGGTTCTGTGACCCCGATTGGCTCCGTCTGCATTCGCACCTCCGTCGGATAGTTGACGCACATGAAAAATCTACGAAACCATAGCCATAAACAGCTTCGCCGTAAAAAAGTGCCGGGAAAGTCTGAAAATAAGCTTTCACGTGTTCCCTGCCTGCTCGAAGTGTCCGAGAACGAGGACAGATCCCGTGAGAAGGTAAAACCAGAAACCGTCAAATTACGATTCCTTGTACAGGAAACACTTTGGGTTGAATTCACGGATAATTGTAGTTGCCAGATTTATCCCTTTCGTTCCAACATGAACGCGGGAAAACCTTAAAGTTGCCCGGACCAGCCGCGGACTACGTTTAGTGCATCTTCACGTTAAAGCGCCCGTCTGATACTTTAAACTGTTGTCTGCTTTCTCATATTCGTCTGTTCGTTCAAACTGCAGCGGTGTTGTTTGAACTCGATGTTGATACGGTAACCGCGACAAGGAGTTTGTGAGGGCCTCGGAAGTCTTGTAAGTTTGAAGGTTGTTTGTGGCAAGTAGGTTCGGTGTAAACAGTGGATATAAAATCTTCATCACTGTTACCCGTGACTCCCACCGACATCATATCCCTGATTCACTTGGTCCGATTCCGCTGGAGATTAGTAATGTCAACTTCCAGCATCGCAGCTGCCGTCCACACTTTTGCAGCCCGAGTCGCGACTAAAAATACCGAACAGAATTTCATGGTGTGAATCAGGCTTTAGCGTCTATTTTGCGGCGTTCACGCGGAATGAATCGCCGGAAGTGACACAATTTACAGGTAGGTTCGCAGTGTAGCGAGCCTTATTAATCTTGCTCAAGCCAATAAAATAGCTTGACATATCTAAGAAGATGTTGAATCAACAATTACAACGCGAGAAAAAGCACGGGGACTCATATCGACGCCGACATCACATTCCAATGATTTGTGGAGTCTGGACGCGGCGCTTCTTGCCCGCACCCCATCGCGCATGCGCCGAGCCGGTGGCGTGCCGCTAGGGGCGCTCCGGTTTGTTTCTGCATAGGAATTGGTGCAAAGCCTCAAAGGTAGTTTTGTTTTAGCGTTTAAAATATATCTGCGTACTCGAATACTTTAAATATAGAAGACAGCCGGGAACCACTTATCAGTAGATAAAATAAGCACACTAATAAAGAAACACATTTCATAGTTCGCTTACTTCTACTGATTTACACATGTTTAGTCGCTCGTAAAAAGGGGTTATTTTAGTGGCATATAAATATCGCAGATTATCAGTGCTCTTAACGTTATCGGGGTGTTGGCGCTTTTTGAGAAAGCTGTACGTTCCTTTTAACTGTTACTCTTGCTTAGAATAATCGCTTGTCTTCACACACCTGCTGTCGAACGTGTAGATTGAGTGCGGAGTACAGAGAATTTAAACATCACTCACAGATTATAAAATTATTTAGCGAAAGCAGTTGCAATTCAAAAGAGTTATATATACTGTCTACTATTCGGAAGGACGCAAGTGACAAAAGTGACTCATGTTACTCTTGGGCGAAATTAAAAAATGCACGCGTTCTTCGATAGGAATGCCCAGGATCACGTCAAGTGTGTTGGCTGCTGCCTGCTTCGGTTTCAAACCTAATGTCCTACAGTACACTAGCGCCAACTGAACCCCTAGCGTACATATAACTCTATGGTACTTCCATCTATTGATAAAATTATCCATGCAACACTGGGATACTTGGCCAGTGTCGTGCCAGTGTCGGCCGAAAATCGGTCCCAATATTGGTCGACTGTGCGGTTTTTCACCACGTCCCAACATCTGGCAGGTATTGACGTGCCGCCGCTTCGCCACGGGCCTAGTATCGGAGGGATATTGTGCCAGTACTGCCCAGATTGTAATGTCGGCCAGTGATTGGTCAAATGTCGCATATGCGTTTCCTCTATGTCAGCCGGACGTCACTTGTGCGCCCGCTTGTATCGGAAATATCGGTAGTATACGCTTTCATGTTACTTGCAGATATAGGGCGCGGCTTGTACGAATCCATGGACAAACGGCATTGTTTTTGAGCGCTCTCAGAAGTTTAATAAGCCCTTATTATTACCCGCACCTTGTTCTCAACACATGTCCATAAATGATACGTATCTCTGAACGGAATGCCACTTAATAAATATAATTACACTATTTTCATGCCAAGCAAAACTCATAGAATAAAGCGAAGGACCGTGAAGATTAGAAAGTAGTTGTAGAAACATCCGATGACTCTTATGTCACCGATAACAATACATGATACTCCGCTGCCCCTTTGCGCATACATCGTATTATTATCAGGAATATCGGAGGTGTCGGAGCGATCTACTAAAACTATGTATAGAGACAGAAGCAGGACTACTATCAGAAGCATGCTTGGGAATAAAACAGTTATATCAGGTTACCCTTGATAGATTCATAATCCGACTCCGGTAGCACAGAGTAACGCAAACACAAAGTCGAGAAAGAAGAGGGTCGCCCACGTTCAATGGAAGTCTCACTGTCGCCGATGAGCAGCTCTTTGTCAAAGCGCGTCCTACAAACACGGCACAATAATTCCATGGAGTCGGACAAAGAAAACGGGCATTACAGAAAAGTTGGCTTAGACGTATTACGGCCGCTCACGACGAAAAACCACGTCCACGACTGCAACGCACGAAAAGCAACAGAACACTCAAGTGCGCATTTCGGAAACCGGAACTATGTACCACCCTACCCATCACCATAAATACACCACGGCCCCAGTGAACCCATCATCGTGACAGAGCGAGTCACGTGACAAATTCTCGCCCAATCGCTTTTGTTTTGCGGAGAGCGGTCACGTGTTCTGTTCAACCCTCTGATTTGCTTGAAGCGGCCGTCGCGCTCGCTCCTGAACACACGAAAGAAGTTGGGGAGGGAAGCATAGTGTATGGCGCAAAAAACAACGAACAGAAGGAAGACGACACACAGAGAGGCGAAACTCAAAAATGAAATTGAAAAGTGCAGGTAGAAAAATAAATACAAATTTCGACGCCTTCGTTACGTTTACGCATGCGCGGACCTGGGTTTTCACGCTTCATTATCCATTCCCCCCCAAAAAACTTTAAGCAAATCGTATCTCCGCATTATACAGGCAAATGAGCCCCATAATTCGTGTTTATAGCTTGCGCGTGCTCCCAGTTGTTTCATTTAAGGCCAGCTGAACTAGAAAAAACATACACATAAAGAAAAGACCATACGCACCGCTGGACTAACGAATGCTTTTCTTTTTCCTCCTCTTCTACTACGAACCCCACTTGAGGGAAATATTTCCTTTTCTTCTTTTTTTTGCTTTCTCATTCACCGAAAGTTTAACCTGCCAAGGAACTTTTTATTTCCTTTTTCGTGCAGCGCGAGAGAAGGTTTACTAATGCAGTCATCGCCCTTTCCTGAATGGCAGGGGCCTCTAAAATTTCACGCCCAGTTTTGTCATGGTCATTGCCACAATGTTTATTCCATAGAACCGTGCTGAACATTGACACGCACGACAATAGGTTGGCAAATGTCCTCCTGCTGAAATAGTTTGCACTGATGCAGCGTGCTCCCTCGTCCGATCGTTAATGCATCGACCGGTTTGTCCAATGTAACTTCGGCCGCATGTGAGCGGAATGCGGTACACCACCTCCTTCTCACACAGGAAGTATAGAGACTTGTGAGCTGTGCCACACATCTTCTCGTTGTCACTTTGCACCTGGGTAAAGCTGAGATCCATGGAGTATACCTTGTTTGGAGCCGACCACACCACCTGAACGCCTTGCCGTGCAGCAACAATTTTCAACTTGTTGGTCATCCCGTGAACATAGGGCGCTACCACCGCCGCATGTCGAGTCTTTTTTATTTTCCTTTGTGATTTTCTCTTAATCCTCTTAATCGACACCATTACCTGCCAAGCAAGGCTCTTATCAAGGCGTATAAAAACTATCCTCGTAGATGAGGTGCAGCAATGCTTCGGGATATTTGAACTCTCCCGGGGACATGCTCAGCAAGTCACGAAAATCCTCGGGTCAGAGTCATGGCGCCAAGTACGCTTACTCACAGATTTCCCGAGAGTAAAATGTCTCAGCTACAACATGTTCTTCAACCCAATGACGAAGACACGAAGACAACATGTTTGACAGAGCGCATTTAGAAAGAGTGCTTTCTTCCTACATGGAAAGTTCGCATGGCGAGGAAGAGCAAGGCTTGTCCGAAAATGTCCCCTTTCCAGGTAATTGAAGATGTTAGTCTTCCGGCGCAGGTGGAACGTGTGCTTCAAAAATGACCGAAGTTTGCAATTCCACCAAAGATGGAAGTCGTGGACAAGGTGGCGCTAGTACGGTCCATTGCGTAAAAAGCTCCTGAAGAAAAGGTATCGCAGATCATTAATGAAGGGATTGATTGCTTAGCAAACCTAAGGGGCCAAGCGCATCAAAAGTATAGTTTTGGATCAACGATTCATGAATTTCGGACCAAAGGCGTCAAGCTTTGTGTGTCGGATAAAAAGGGAGGGTTTGTGGTGCTGGACTCTGAAATGTATGGAGAAAAGGCCGCTCAAACCGTAACTTGGAATTTCATCCCAGTGGAGGAAAAAAATAACTAAATCAGCAAAGAATGTCATCCTGGAGATATTCGAAAACAACTGTCAAGCAAGTCTCGTAACAAAAATCAAAGGAACGAAGGAGACCCACCTGTCGGTGTTTTTCTTCAGCAAAAACACACAAGAACGGCGTTCCTTTTCGGGCTTTAGTTTCGGAAAAGAACACGTGGGAAGGACAGGTATCGACCCGTCTGGCAGAGCAATTGTCCCAGTGTACGATGCAAGATCCTTTGAGGGTTCCCAACTCCGGAAGTGTGATCGCCTTTCTTTGGGGAGAAAGGGTCTTACATTGTTTCCGGGTTTTCTATCGACTTTCAGGACTTATATTAGTACAGGGGTGGCCAGGCTGACCCGGCCTAACAGCCGCAAACAAAACCACGAAACTTCCAAGAGCCGCGGGGTGGGGGGGGGGTGGGGGGGGGGGAGGGGGAGGGGGAAGGGGGGGGGGCAAACTTTTGCCCAGAGCAGTAAACGAAACTCGAACTACTTTCCATCTATCCGAGTCAAAAGGAGTCCAGCTGTACATAAGGTAGCAGTAGCACAACAATACCAAACCGCAACCTGTCTTGCGACTTAAAACGCGTTCCATTTTTTTTTTTGTCGAAGTGCTCGTGTGACCGGGAGGGAGGCGGGGGAGAAGGGGGTGGGGGGGGGGGGGGGGGTTACGTGAGGGAGCCGCGAGCCGCATTTTAACACGCAAAGAGCCTCATGCTGCTCGCGAGCCGCAGCTTGGCCACCCCTGCATTAGTCCATACCACAAGCAAGCCTGCCATCAATTCTTTGAAAGGCCATCGAACAGCAGGGTGTCGTAGCTTTCCAAAACACAGCCGGCATGAACCTGGACAGTTTCTTGAAGCTCCAACATGTTTAGCTGACGGCAACGGTAGTCTCACACAAGAATTCTTTATATTTACAAAGGAGTGGAGTATGCATTGGGTCACACGCGGCTCCATACCTCAGCGATGTTTTCCTCGAGACTTGGGGAAGTGCCAATCAAGAAAGGTTGAAAGATCCAAAAAGTGAAGGCATCTTCAGGTACGTCGATGATATTCTAATTCTATGCGACGCAAAGGTAAATGACAAAATGGACCGGTGTCAAGACACAGCGATGCGATGCTTTCAACAAAGCTGCTTGGAGCTAAAATTCACCCATGAACTCCCCGTGGATAATTTCATCAAATTCCTGAACCTGGCATTGGAATTCAAAGGTAACCGCGTGTGCTGGAGATACCAAGCCACGTCACGCAGAGGCTTTCTACCCTTTGACTGGGGACACTCCAAAAATGTAAAACGAGGGTTGGCCACCAGAGCCCGTATATCCGCCCAAAAAATACCTGTCACCATTAAGTCGACCGAAGTTTTAAAACTCAGGTCTCGAGACTACAGTAAGCATGTTATCCAAAGTCGCTCCTGGTACCGATTTGCGAGCAGGTCTCCAGGACCATCAAGCGCGTATTTGGGTGCACAGATAAAACCACAAAGGAAAATAAAAAGTCTCGAAATGTGGTGGTGGTAGCGCCCTATGTTCACGGGATGACCCACAAATTGAAAAAGGTTGCTGGACGGCAAGGCGTTCCGGCGATGTGTTCGGCTCCAAAAATATGCCTATTCCATGTGTAACAAGGTTACCCAGGAGCGAAGTAACAACGAGAAGATGTGTGCCACGTACAGCTCAGAAGTCTCTATATGCCCTCTGTGTGAAGGAGGTGTGTACCAGATTCCGCTGACATGCGGCCGAAGTTACATCGGACAAACCGGCCGATGCATTAACGATTGGACGAGGGAGCAATTACTCAACGACCAAGAATAAATGCCTTGCTGTCGACTGGGCCATAACCATGCTCCATCCGTACATATACGGGAGATTGTTTTTGGGTGGTAACAGACCACCACTCGCTATGTTGGCTCGCAAGCATACAGGACCCATCGGAACGCCCAGCGCGGTGGAGTATACGACATCAAAAATTCACCATCACTCTTGTCCACAAATCTGGCTGCAAGCACAGTGACGCCGATTGTCTTTGGAGTGCTCGTGACAAATTGGAGTCTGAGCCTACTAAAGTCGACGACGAGGACGACACTTTTTACGGAGTAGTGAAGGCCGACAACACGGCAGAACTTCAACGGGATACTCCTGAGCTGCGCGCACTCATCGAGCACCTGGAAGGTCGGCATACTACGGTGCATTAAGCCTTTTTGCGAGCTCGGCCGTCCTTCGCCATTCGACGGGGTGTGCTTTACAATTAGAACTTCGGCGACTACAATATGGCATGGCTTTTGGTGGTTTTCAGCGGCCTTTTTGGAGACATATTTCAAGCCTCTTACTATGACCTAACGGCGGGGCACCTTGGCTACACTCTTACACTCGCCATGATCCGGGATAGGTACTATTGGCATAAGCTTTTAAAGACCGTTCACTTCTACACCCGATAATGCCACGAGTGCCAGCGACGCAAAAAATTGCCGACGAAGACGGCAGAAATTTAGAAGCAAATCGCCCCCCGTCTACGCGATTCCAGCAAATTGCAATGGATTTGCTTGGTATCTTTCCACCTCCAACTTTAAGGAACCGCTGGATAATCGTCGCCACCGATTATCTAACGCAGTACGCCGAGACCAAGGCCCTTCCGCCGGTAACTGCGGTTAAAGTCGTCATATTTGTCATCCGATCAATTGTCCTTAGGCACGGCGGTCCCCGGGCGCTAATTAAGGCTCTGTTATATTCCGACGTAACGCGTGCGCGCGTGCGGGCGCGTCACAGCGACGTCTCGTCAGTGAAAGCTCGACGCTCTATACTCCGGCGTCGTGGCGTAACCGGCGCGACCGACGGCGTTCAACGCTGCGTGACCGCCTCGACGCCAAAATGGAGCACGTCGTATTCTGCGCCGGCCGCGCCAGCGACGCCGGACCAGGATGCATCACGCGCTGGCTCCCGGCAGCCCTCGGGCAGGAAGCGCGGCGAATACGAGCAATACCAGACGACGGGAGCACCACTCCGTGTAGCGTCATGTTTGAAGCATCAGACTCGGTTGTCGAGAAGCTGATCGAGTGAATTCGTTTTCACCCGTGTTTCTGCGACACGAGGAAGCTTGAGTACCGGGACACGGACAGGAAAGGCAATGCTTGGGAGGCCATTCAGGAGCTGTGCGGTCTCCCCACAGGTAAGATATTTCGTTGCTCCGCACGTCGCGTCTGTCCTTACTGCAGTGCTGTGTTCCATTGCTGCAGCAGACGTGATCATGTTTTGTAATTTGCTTTAAAGGGGAACATTTATATGAAAACGCTCCACTCAAAATTCGTGGTTAACGTGGCGGTCATGGCCGGATAAAAAGAGAGAGCGGATACGCAACGGAGTCTCTTGGCTAGGGATAATGCGTTGTGGTAGTTGAGGGCTGGGTGAGCGCGGGCAGCGACTTTACCATATCCACTTGTGCTTATATAAATTGTAGACAAAATGCAATGTGCCCCAAAGAAAACGTGTAGAGATGAAAGAAAGCGTGAGCGTAAGCGGCGGCTGACGAACGACGAGCGGGCCCGACTTGAACGTGCACCAACAGTGCAAGCGCGAGTTTTTGTCGTGCAAGATACGTCCACGCTATCGCTCGAACTTGGCGCTCAAGAAGCGCGAGAATTCTCGTCTGCTGTTCGAAACATAGAGTTTCGAAACCAAAAGGAGCCGGGAATAGCGCACTCTCGCAGGAAACGCGCCGTCGTAGTCAGATTCCGTGCATGCGCCGCGCTGGCGGTCCGCCGACGCCCGCCGCGGGAGCCGCCGGAGTATAGAGAGGGCGAAGTTTTGACGCGTGCGGCGTGACTGACGTGACGTAGCCGACTTCAGTCAGCGTTCGCTGGCGCGCGCGTTACGTCGGAGTATAACAGAGCCTTTACAGGTAGCGGGTCGTCGTGTATGGCGCAGCAGACGCAAGAATTTTTGCATCCCAACTACACCAGCCATCGTCGTACCACGGCGTACCACCCGCAGACCTTCGGGCTGAAGGAGCAAATTAACACAAAAATCGCCAACATGACCTCCGTGTAAGTCAACATAGAGCACAAGACATGGGACGAAGTGTTTCGTTACGTCACGTTCGCCTAAAACACTGCGGTTGAAGAGAGCACTGGAATTACACCTTTTCAGCTGGTACATCGCCGGTAGTTAACGACCATGCTCAACGCGATGATGCCACACGAGCCAGTTGACGATGGCAGCGACGACGCCCAGATGGTTCCTCAACGGGCCGAAGAAGTCTGCCGCTCGCCCGACTTCGCATTCGAGACCAGCAACGTGTCGACGCAGGCCGCTACAACCTTCGTCGTCGGAACATTCACTTTCAGGCCAGAGAAGGGTTGCGGGGGTGGACACCCATTCGTCACCGCGGCCTTAGCGAGAAACTGTTAAAACATTTTTTCAGACCGAACAGGTACTTCGTCGACTTGTGGAGCTCTACTACGAACTGGCACAAACGAAAATAATCCCTGGAGGAAGGGGACAAGGGGGACCAACGATCTACACAAATCTCCGAACACAGCTAGGTGACTGGTGGGCGACCGAAAAAATCTGCCTGGTCATCGTATCGAACCAGAAACCTCTTCATTTCCAGAGGCGCGCTCTACCAACTGAGCTAACCAGGAGTTAGACGTCAGTCGAATGAACGAGTTTTATCAGCTGACAGTAGTCTAACACCAACGAAGGTGGCCGGCCTGCATTGTAAGGTTATTGTGATAATGTAATTAATGTAAACGTGCAAGAAAGTTGGACAAGAATGACAAAAATAATCCATGGAGAAGGGAAACAAGGCGGGCAAACGACAAACAACAAATCTCCGAACAGCTATTCGATTGGTGCGCGACCGAAAAATTCAGCCTGGTCCTGGTATCGAACGACGGAATACAAGCATCATCACGACGCCGACCACGACCCCAGGTGGTTCTCGCCGTTCGACTCAAACCATTCTATATTCGATAGAACTGTGAACATTTTGTGTTCCAGATGACTTTTTAGTTTATCGCTCTTTTAACTTGTCTTGTTTTGATTTGTGTTACATCGGGGCGATGCGCTATTTAAAAGAGGGGGTAATGTCATGCACTTACGCTTCCGAGTCGGCGGCGCGATGGACTCACACGCAGGTTGCTCGGGTTGGATTCCCCCACTGCATCCCAGGCAGCAGAGACACGTTGAAAAGACGTCGAAAGAGCGTCGAGGACGTCAGAAACCACATGTCGAAAGAACGTCGAAAGTCTGAACGTCAGGTCCCTTCGACGTAATATGGAAAGGCTAATGTCTGGAAAAAAGTGTGGATTTTGCGTCGGTACAACGTCCCACTTAACGACCTTAGAACGCCGAGTGCACGTCTCAATCGGACGGGAAGTGAAGTGATAACGTTATATCAACAATGACACAATTTCCCATTTAACGACATAAAATTTCGAGCGCACGTCTGTGATAACGTTATGTCAAGGTTAAAATAGCGTCCCATTTAACGACCATAAACCGTCAAGCATACGTCGAGACTGAACTGGATGTCAATTGATAACGGTCTCGACCTGGGTCACCGTGGAACAATGGAGTCAACCGGATCTGGATTCGTTGCTCGAAGGTATGTTCGCAAAAGCATGTATATTCGGACGGAATAGACCGTTTGCTAAATCCCCCAAGCGCCCCGGCCTGCACTTCAGGAATCATGGGAACGATGTTCCTTCAGCTCCCAAGTGATCGGTAATTTCGGCCACTTCCATGGTTACTCACTTTTTGGTGTAAATTGAAGTCACCCTAAACAAGCATCCTATAGCGCCCAAGGACCTGTTATGTCACTTTCAAGATTTCTCGTGAATTACAGCGTTTTCGATACTGTGCAAGCTGTCCACCCTTCAACCTGGCTCAGCTGCGGAAATCTTACATTATTAACATTCTCTTACAACTTCAAAGACGCTTATATTAAGTTAGAAAAGCTAACAATGCTATGAACAGCCCCGTTGACGCCGAACTAAAACCTGGTTTTTGTTGGGAATTGTAGGCTTTTCAAGCAATTCCTGCTAAAACAACAACCACGAGAATAATAATATATTAAGAGATTTCTGCAGCTCAGCCAGGTTGAAAGTTGGATTGCATGCACAGTATCAAAAATGCTGACATTGGCGAGAAATTTTAAAAGTGGTATGACAGCACCTTATGCTCTATTAAGGCGCTTGTTCAGGGTAATCAAGGTGTTCGTTGAAACATTGTTGGGACGTCTCGCTCTCAACGTTCAAAGAACCTCCCCAAGAAAAACGTATATGTCGATGACGTCAAGGTGTTGTTTAGGACATTGTTATGAACGCTCGTTGCTCGACGTTCTAAGAACTTCTCATACAAGACGTCCAAAATACGTCGATTACTTTTGAAGACCTCGAGGTGAAGCTTATGACGTTGTCACTACGTCGCGTGTTTGACGTTGTCGGAAGCTATCATATGAACACACACACGCCGTCGATAAAAAGTTTGTTAAGGACTTCGACGTCGCCCAACGTCTAGGACCTTGTTTCTACGTCCTCTCTACGTCTTGTGCTGCTTGGGACGTCCTCTCACCTTTTTTATGTACGTCGAAGGTTCGAGAAGGTAGGAGAGCCGTCTAGCTTCTTCATGTTCAGAATGTATAGCTGGAGAATAATCGGGGCAGAATATTAGAGAAATTAGAGTAAAGATGCAGCCGAGCTGGTGAAGAATCATAGGGCAGAATACTCCACGCTCCCAGGAAAGAAACCGGGCCGCGCCGTACGGATACAGTGTTTCGCTTGCCCTCGGTCCTGTGGTTAAGCCGCCAACACCTGTTATCATCCTCTAAATCTTATGTTGTTTGGGCACAGGTTCGCCCTATTAATCTTTTAGTTTGCTTCAGTGATTCATCGGCTCGACAACTGTCATTCGTGACAATATGTCAGTAAACCGAACAGTTCTACTATATTTCCAATCTGATATAGAGGTTGAACACCCTACTGAAAATCCGTCTATGGAGCCTGCCGAGATTTCTGAGATGTTTTGACGTACCCATAAACAATGTTTGAAGTGTTTGATATGTCAGTCAAAGCTTTCTCTGGGGTCTGACATACCCTTCACGAATTCCTAAAGTGTGTAAGAGACCCGCCATAGCTTTCGAGAGGCCTGTGGGCTCTGTCCCAATCTTTTCGGTGAAACCACTGCACCCACCAAAATCGTTTTAACGGGTCTGTAGGAGAAATCATGTGATTCTTCAAAATATATTCCATCGGAGAAGCAGCTTCTCCATTTCGCATCGGGTTGCGGACGAGGTTTGGAAATTGAGGAGACGTTTTTGCGTTCCTTTCTGTCGTGGCGCGACCCCAGCGATGAGGAAGCAAGTCGCGCACAAAAAAAAAAACCGCCGTGGAAAGGAGGTCGCTCCTCTCCACTTCAGCTCTCCTAGTTTCCGCACTGTTTTTCTTCGCAGAGTCCTCTCTCACGAGGTCGAGGGGTGCGTGGGGAAAATCGGAGGCTACCATTTTGCTGTTTGTTTGTAGATAACAACTTTTTCGTGAGTCAAAATGCAGCTTTTGTTAGAACCTGGTCGCCCTGTTTTTCCTTCGTCAACGAGTGCAAAGTAAATGCACAACAACGGACGGACGCTCAGTGTTGGCTTAACACCCATGCGTGCGACTTATCATTTGAAGCAGCTGGGTGTGCAGATCAAGAATGTCTCTCAGTGCCCTGTTGCGACTGTTCATTCGTCCGGCTTCCGAAGCATCCAGCGAGCGAAAAAGACGCCGGATACGACACCGTGATTGTGCTCAGGATTTCGTTAACAACGTCAGATGTTGGTTGCGCGTTTGTATTCCCTAAACGTGCTACTGACAGTGTGTTTGTGTCCGTGTGGTGCACCTGATGTGTTTTATTATGTGACTCACCGTACATCTCAGGAATTTACCCAGTGGCATTGTGAGTACATTGAAAACCTTTTTTTTGCAACAAAGCATTCGGTTGTTTTATTTGGTCTCATCGCTTTCGTTTACAGCTGTTTGTGCCCTTGTTTGACTACACATTGGGTCTTATAGTTTTTCTGAGTTACAGCATGCATCTAAAGCTCAATGTCTCAAATAAATATTAATCATGTTTTAAACTGCATTTTTGGTCTACTGTTCACAGTAATTTGTGCATCTAAAGGGTTATGAGTTGAGGGGGTCTGTAAGGCTGAAGGGTTTGAAGGGCGGAAGGGGTTTGTCGGGCTGAAAGGATTTGAGGAGCTGAAAGGCTCTCGTAACAAATCACTGCTGAAGTGTTATTTTCAATAGGGCATACTATCCCCGTCACGTGAACATATAGTTCAAATAACAATCGCAAAGGTGGCTCCCGTCTCTCAAAGTAGGGTGCTTGTGTGGCGGAGCTAAGGTTTTGGATTCAATTGCTTCTCGTGGTCCTCAAATGTTGCTTTTGATATACTCCCTTTTGTACAGCGGGGAATAACGTGCTAACTGCTACTTAAGGTATATATTGAGGTAGTTGATTTCGGCTGAGCCAACGATTTCAAGGGCACATGAGCATTGTTTTATAGACTGACACTTAACTTGGTATTATGAGTAATGAAAGATGACATGACAATGTTCATCTTGTTTAACACTTAAATTTACATTTTTAAAGTTGAATTTATTTTCAGCCATTAGTTAGAAATTGATCTTTACGCAAGGTACTGGTCCTTTGATCATCAGTTGTCATGTTGTAAACCAGATCGAGCTGCTTGCAATTCTACCGAAGCTTTTTAGCTGCAAGATCCGCCTAGCTTCACAATACACGGGTGGTTAAATTGAATCTTCAAAGATTTGCTCTAAATATTTGTATGATTTTGTTATTTCTTCAGTAGCTGTCTTAAGTGATTGAGGGTGACTGATATGCCTTGTTTTCGTAGAAAACGCCTTTAACTCATTTCGCTGGTGAGTTAAGTCTGCTACTAATAATTGGAGCACATAGACCAGAATACTAGACTGAATGCAAGGTCCGAGGGACTGTGGACTCCTGGTTCTCAGGCAGCCAGAGCGCCGGACCAGGCAAACACCGAAGCCATTGGTGCTTCACTTTAAGAGGACACGTTACTGGTTGACACTACCAAGTCTCATGAAAATGTTGACAAACTGGTGTTGGCATATTAAATGTTATTCTTTAGTACAGTAAAGAATCGGAGCATTGAGATTTCTTTTATACGTCGGACCATGCCTTGACCAATAATTTTTGAAAATAATATTTAAGTATACATCCTGATGTTCATTATGTTTCAAGGCTCGTTTACACATGCACCACCGCTCTAGCGTGTGTTCCCGAATCTGAGCGAAGCCTTTAAATTGACCACATAAATCGGCTTAGTAACGTATAGCACTATGATTTTCTACATAGGTGCCTGAAGGATGTGCATGCATTATATCAAAGCTTCAGAGAACAAACTTACCTGAGTAAAAGGTATAAAAAAATGAAATGCGTTTACAAATCTCCGTAATGCGAAATTAGAGAGCAGTTCTTAAGGAGGGAGAGGAGCGGAGTGTGCAGAAGGGAGCGGGGTACAGCACTCCTCCTCCTCTGTGCCCTTTCTCCTCCTGCTCTCTCCCCCTCCTCTCCTCCTTCCCTCCTCCTCCCGTCCTCATCCTCTTTTCCTCCTCCCCCCTCTCCTCCGTATTCTCCCCTCCTCCACTGTTTTCCCAATAATATTTAGCTAGAAAATTGACGCCACGTGACCTCAACATCCCTTCAGTTTCCGCGCTAAATATAGCAGGAAAATGCCGTCACATGACTTCATGTCACGTCACCCATGAACAAATTTAGTTTCTCCGCCAGATTTAGCAGGAAAATTGACCTCACGTGACCTAAACACCAATTTAATCTCCCGCTAATTTTAGCGGGGAAAATGACGTCACATGACTTTGTGTCGCGTCACCCATGAACAAATTCAGTTTCTCTGCTAGATTTATCGGGAAAATTGACGTCACATTACCTTATGAATTATATTTCCCGCTAAATTTAGCAGGGCCGACGCCGAAAAACGCGGAAACGGGCGCCTGAGAGCTGCGCTCTAAAGCGATAACTGGTTTTCTCTACCTACGGCGCCTTTTTGCTAACCGGCCCCCTCTGATTAGCGTGCGCCACAGTTAACAGATGGCGGCAGCGGCCCCGGCGGCTTACTGCAGCTGAACAGCCCACCTGGACGCGCCAAAAGACGAAAACCTTTTCGAATCGTAAACTGCGTGCTCTTTTTCGGTGCTATAATGGTCAGTACATGTTTTATTTTTTGTTATCAATAAAACACCATAAATACACACAAAACAAATAAAACCAATGGTTCGTTGAGTTGTTTCAGATGCATGTTGTCTCTTTATGGCGTGACCGGACAACAACTTAGCTGCCTTAGCCGCCGGGGCTGCTGCTGCCATCTGTTAGCTGTTGCGTCAATGAAGGGATGCGTGATTCGCATACAGACGCCATACGTTAAAAAAAAAAGCAGTTATCATTGTTGTTGTTGTTTTTTTCCTCGGGTATGGTCCTGTTTTGAAATTTTGTTGTGAAACTTCTACTAGCTTCAAGTAATAATAAATCGTAGTGTGCTAGGTTATCAAGATGACTTATGGGCAGTCACAAAAGGCCTCACACCAATACGGGATTCCGTGGTACATCACTGTTATTAGTCAGTTGAGGTAATACTCCTGATCTTACTTATGCAATCCTGACTTTGCACTTTTTTTAGTGATATGACACTGGCACGGTACTGCATCAGTGCTATGATCACTGTTTTTGTGTTAATTTAGCTATCTGAGTGCATGGGAAACAGCTGTTATAGACGTTTCCTGAAAATTGGACAACTCTTATTCGAGACTCCAGGTTTATTTCCACCTTAACATGTTTACAGGGCACAGTATTATGACGAAAATAGTCTTTTTGCTTATTCCACCTAGCGATTGTGTGAGGATGAACAAAAGTATAGTTTGACAGATTCACTAGCGTGGAAATGTGCATATAAGTTCGAATTTCTTAAGCTTACATGCGGCGATTCAAGAGGGATGCATCTTCACCCTAGGCCACTTTATTTCGTCTGACTTCCCAAAAACGTGCCATAAGGTCTCAATATTTTCAGGCGCCGAACCTTTGCACATGCTTTATCCCACAGACATTTCTGTGGGACTGTCACTTACTCTAGAAAGCTATTACGGTCCCGAAGTGACACTGGCTTTAATTTTTACTAGGTACATGTCACTTAGTAAACCATAAGGAAACTAACAGACAATTGTAGGAAATAATAAACACAATGTTGGATGTGAAATTTTGAAATTGGGTATATAACATGTCCCTTTTTTTAAACGGTCACTCAAATGGCGCTTGATATTTTCTATTTATGACGATAACTCAAACTCTAAGCATCCTGACAGACTTGAAATTTACACTTATGGGCGGCCAATTTTCTTACTAAAAATCTGCTCAAAGGTTGTTACACACCGTTCTTTGTACGCCTTGGAGCACAAACTATGGATCGCTGTCGGACGGCGTTTTTGAACAATAATTGCTGTGATAACTGTAATAACAAAAAAACTGCTTGACACAACAAAAATAACAATTTAATTAAACGTTTCGCCTCCCATGCAGGAGGCATCTTCAGTAACGCAAAGCGCAAATGAGAGTCGCACGAAACTTGTCAAGCCGTAGTTGCCAGTACAGTTATCATTTCTTCGCCCGGCATCTGGAGTATTTTAGCATAATTGCTGTATTGCGTCTCCGACACTCAAAGATTTTGTTTCTTGTCAAAATATAGAGTATAACGCGTGTAAAAAGAGCACTAATATTAACGTCTGAAATCTTCACGCAATTAGCTAGTTTCACTAGTCAAATTGGTTGGAGGTGTTGTAGACTTGATAATTCCTACCCCCCCCCCCCCCCCCCCGCCCAAGAAAAAATGAGCCGGTTTATTTATATGTGAAGCGCAAGTTCGCATTTTTCCTTTACAGGGCTCATGGTAATGTCAGGACGCCGAACTCTGATTGGTTTTGGTTGAAGGATAGTGGGTAGCCCTCAAAGCAAGCTGCCTTGAGGTCTTCTCACTATCCTTCCATCGGAGCTAATCAGAGCTCTGTACCTTGACGTCACCACATCCCCTGCAGAAGAAGCAGATGAACTTGCACTCCGCACTGCTCTGAGTTTACAAGGACCTCTTGCCGTTTAGAACTGGTCGTTTTTATTGACTAAAGCCCGACAATCATTATGCCATCAAAAACAAGTTTCTACAAAAAGCTCTTGAGTGCCTCTTTTAGAAGCATTCAGCGATTTCACCATGTTTCCAATGTTTTCATTGGTATTGTTTTAAAGACACTCTTCGTTTCACTTTTCAAGAAAGTCTGCTGCTTTCTTAAGGTTTATAAGGCGAACCATACACATCATAAAGTCCGCAACATTAATTTTATTGTTGGTGTGCGAATTATACCTTAAGGTTATGCTTTTTAGGTTACAGTACCCTTGCAACACTACACGGGCAGAAAACGGCCAACAATGGATTGATCGCTGGGTGAAGAAATAATATATACCGCTAATATCAATAAACCGAGCGAGCCCCGGCATCGCAGTCAGCCATCTGGGACTCCAAAAAAGTGAGTTCAGGTGAAATATTTATTTTACTTTTATATCATCACTTATCAAACTCTGTAAGATTTGAGAAGCTGCATTTGATGTTTAGGACCGGGTAAGGAGGAACTTTAACTTCTTCTTTGGTTTCCATTATGGTCAAAAACGAAGGATATCGTCTCTTCTAAAACAAATTAAGTTATAAAAAAGTATAGAAGCAGCTCTATTGTCTAATTTGTTAGAGTGCTTAAGCTGAGCATAATTTGCTCTGAAAGCCGGTACTACAGCATCGTGCCAAAGCAAAATGGTATCATGCGACGACACCAAAATCTTTGTAAACCATGTGAGATCACACCTAATGCGAGACATCACTAAAGCACCAAAGGTCTGGTGTCACACCAAGGCACTAGGACTCCAGAGCCCTTGTCTCACACCAGAACAACAAAGTTATTATGTCGCACCAGAACACCAAAGCTAGTGTGAAAATGCCCCAACTCCCGAGCGTGAAAAGGTCTGGTGGCACACCAGAGAAAACCAGAATTTTCATGTTGCATATTTCATTAGGGAAGGTCAGTAATGGCGGCTTTAAACCGGTACGTGTGTGAAATGTCTATATATTTAGCTTTCTTCGCAAAGCCGGATCATGTAGTCTTGATGACTGCAAAGTTGACAGGGGATTACAGCTTGGGGACGATAGTCGAATGCTAGTCATGGATTGGACACGAGCACGGCGTGAACACTGAACTTGCTGAAGGCAATCAAAGCCTCGGAAAAAGGTTGAGGTAATAAGCATTGTTCAATCAAAATTGAAAATGCACGAACTCTAAGACTTTTCCGAGCTTAGCCTGTGCCTTACGCTTTGTCATCCCCGACGAGTGACTCCGGTGTCCATTGGTGGAATTTAATTGGAATGAGGTCAAACGGTCGCCTGCTTCAATTGTAGTAATTACAGGGGTTAAAGCTGCCGCTTTTTTTCGTCTTTCATTGCGCGGGCAGAAAACTATGCATGTTTTGTAGTTTATCAACGTAAAGGGTGTGGGAATCGCGGCCACGAGGTGGCCGGACATGAGCCCGATGGGCCCAAGGGTGAAGTAAATGACACCGGAGAGAGGTCGGGCAGCGAGCTCGAGGATGGTCAGCCACGTAATGGTGAAAGGAGGTTGCGTTGCCTCATGATCATCCTACTTTGAGACATTAAATCCTTTGTGCCTCGCGTTGTGTCATCTTCGGGGCGGTCGAGCTGGGCGTGATCCTGAGTTGACATAAAGGATACCATCATTATTTTGCGCTCGAATGTGGCGCTCGATCAGCTGGCCCTCGCTTTTGGTCGTCCCTTGGAGCTCACACTCGACGCATTCCTCGGCCATTTGGAGCAAACGGTGCACCGAACTCGCTGAACGCTCGTTTTTGTGAGACCCAACGTTGCCCGTAGATACAAGGCCGAGTGTGGCCGCGAATAGGGCCGCTGCTTCCAAGAGCAAGGCTCAGAGAGGGTCGGATGCCGCCGGCCGTGTTTCGATGAGTGGAGCTACGGTGGCAGTCAAGGGAGATGTCGGTGAGCACATACGCTTCATGATGGCCATGTTCCCGACGCATTCGGGGGTGTTTAGAATGCCTGGTCTACATCTGTATCCCGACCGCGGTTGAACATCCCGATGTCGATACACTCGTGATACTATGATGGAAAATCGGTCTCCGATTTCCTGAGTAGTCTGGATGCGCACATAGTCTCCTCCGCCAGCCGGGGACACCTTAGAGTCCGGCTGCGCATGGACAGGACAGACAGCGGACTCTCAGCAGGGTTGTAAAGTACCTAGGTACAAGTAACTGGAAATCGGAATCTAGGTACTTTCGTTGTACCTGAGGTACAAACCTAGGTAATTTAATTTCTCGGTATCCGTATATGTATCTTAGGTACATTTTCCAGTAACTTGTAACTAAGTGAAGCTACTTTTTACAGGTACTTTTCTATGCACTTCGTCAAAATGGTAGAAACTATAAATCTTAAAGTATTAACCCACTACCATCTGCCGTGATTAACATTGAGCTGGGTACGGCATTGGAGGCACTGACTTGATCGAACGACGTTTGAGCGATCGAAGCCCCGCCTATGATGTTTCATCGAACGACACACTTTAGTGAATGTAGGTGTTCATTTGAGCGAACGG
Organism: Ixodes scapularis; assembly: GCF_016920785.2. Taxonomy (NCBI): domain Eukaryota; kingdom Metazoa; phylum Arthropoda; class Arachnida; order Ixodida; family Ixodidae; genus Ixodes; species Ixodes scapularis. The sequence continues at coordinate 169,385,275 of NW_024609846.1, read as the reverse complement.
TGAATTAGCGATGCCGTTCTAGCGACACCAATTTATTTAATCGCTTCAGAACTCGGTTTAGGAAAAAGAGCGACCTGCGTCCTTCATCTCAAACTGAAATCGACTTCATTGCGTGAACAAAAAGTAAGGGCGCAAACGAGCTGGTGTACATTGCACATGGTTGAAAAAAAACCGAGACTGCGGGTAAACGACACAACACTAAAAAGTCTAACACAGCTGAAATTTCTATTTTCCAAACCTGGTTATATAGGCACTCCGATACAAAAGAAAAAAGTGCCTATATAACCAGGTTTGGAAAATAAAAATTTCAGCTGTGTTGAGACTTTTTAGTGTTGTGTCGTTTACCCGCAGTCTCGGGGTTTTTTCAACCATGTTCATTGCGTGTTTGAAGTTCCTCTGACAGCTATACAAGGAAGGAGATAACTCGAACGATGTGCGCAGTTTCTGTTGCACGTATCTTGTCCTGGTGGTGGCAATGTTCTGCCATAAATACAATATAAAAAATTATAACTTATATTAATTATATAATTATAAAATATAATTACAAATAAATTATAATTACAATTGTAAAGCCATGTAACATTGCATATATAATACAGTTTCCACTCAATAAATCGGACTTAAATTTTGCAGTTATCAAAACTAAGAAAGTTCAAAATAAACAAGAAAAAACTCATTTTTCTATTGACTAACGAAATAAAAAATAAAACGAGGAAGCTTGAAGCCTTTCGCTCGTGGACGCGAAGGTTAGGTGCATATGCACTCGACTCATGCGTTTCTTCATGCGGCCGACGTCTTCTGGGCCCGTCGACGTCAGCACCGGCTCTGAGGACAAGAACGTCAATAAGCGAGTTTCGGCGGTTTCGGTATGACGTGGTAAACAGTGGAAGCTGTGGTCTCGGTGAACCAATTGGAGCGTGGGGACAAGACGTGAGGACTCAACACCGATGTGGACATCGCATTGACACCAATAAAGCACATTTATTGAACTCGTTTTTTAGTGTATTCTTAGTATAAAAAGCTCTACTTTTAATAAATTTTTACAAATTTGGGGAAGATAAATAATGACAGTATCTTTATAGTAAATATACCCGTACCTAGGTACATCTTTAAGCAAGTACCTAGGTCCGTACCTAAATACCTTTTCGTATGAGTAACTGTAACTGTATCTTAGGTACATTTTTTAAGTAACTTTTACAACCCTGACTTTCAGGTCGGGTATCAGTTTTAGTACGCTGCATGAAAGAGCAGTGTATCGTAACTTAGTGAGAAATGGTAATCACGAAAAAGCTTGTTCAGGTACAGAAAACATATGTTTTGTATGTAGCTGGGAATACTTGTGAAAATTGTAGTTAACACAGGAAACGCCAGCGGACAAGTTAATGATCACTTGGATTCATAGCTGGCGGTCGAAGACGGCTAGTTGCTTCGCTTCTTCCATGGATTCATGAAGAGGAGTATAATAGTTCCCCATTAAGGTCCTGATTCGCTATGAAAGAGGTTTATCAAGTACCTCCACAGCTCCGTTCTGGCTGGTCATAGCAGTGGCAGCAAGACTTTTTAAAAGTTATGTCGCGCAGCGACCTGGCCGTGGCGGACTTGGGACGTATTACCATACACTCGTATATGCTCGGTTTACCAAAAAGCAAAGCCGAGAGGTGAGAAGCCTCCGGATTTGATGCAATCGATGGTGAGTAACAACCCGTTGGAGGTAGTCGTCTGCAATATCATTGACCTACTGCCGCAACATGTCAATTCCGAAAGTATCTAGCAGGCGGCACCTTGTGGTAAGAGCCATCATCCCCTAGACCTCAACGTCAGGAGGCTTGTCTTACGTAGAAACCCAGCCAATGAGCACCGCAGCTTGCGGTTTCGGTGCTCGTCATGGCTCCGAAATGGGAAGCGCTCTACGAGGTAAAGACGCAAGTGTCGCGTCTTACCTACGGAGTCGCTCAGCTCTATATAAACGAGCAGCCTGGACACGTTCACGTCGCAGATTTCGAGGCCTATTTCCTTCGAGAATAGGGGATGGGAAACGGCCAGATGAGAGAGAAATTTTCCGCGAACCATAGCGGGGACCAGGCGCGGCAGTCAGCCGATTCATGAAAATGTAGAGAGCACCTCAATCCTTCGCAAAAAAGGGTGGTGCAGAGTGAATTTTCTGCGCACCTTTATCATTGTTCTATCAAAGAGAATACCCCTCTGGAATAACCGCAGTGGAGGAGCTCGACTTGGCGCAGCTCACGAACGGTCACACTGGGGAGCCTACCTGGGCAGGGCGTGAACGGCACAGCCTCCCTGGTCCGCCAGGACGGCTATCCTAGGTTCCGGTGGTCCGTTTCGCAGGACACCCCAGAGGACGCACGGTAGTAGAGCCGGTCGGTATCGACAGGGCACACTACCGGGCCCGTTTAGAGCAGACTGATCTGTTCCGCGGAACGTGTCAACCCCGACCGCGGCGGGGAGACGAGCATGGAGCCGGTCGCCCTGCCACGCGGTGGCCACAAGGACGGTGTTCGAAAGACTAGGGGCAGTTCACTTCGTCTCACGACTGCGGTGAAAATATCAACCAAGACCAGAGGCAGGGAAGCCCGTAGACACCATCGCAACTGCCCTTCCGAGGACATACGCTAGTCCGTCTAACATTGCCCCTTTGGCCATGACAACAGGTGCTGGCTGTGCAACGTCCCCCTCGTACACCCGAAGACACACGAGGCGGGAGGCGTGCACCAGGAGCGGCTGAAGGCATTGCCACTCCCTGGCAACATGGAAGTCACAATTCATCTGCTTTGACGAGACAGGCCGGACCTGCTCGCACCAAAGGCCCCGGGCACCATACAGCATCCGGGGGGCCACGCCGCCGCCACTAACGCCGTGCATGGCACCGCAACCGTCAGCGCAGAGCCCCCGTCAACGTCCGCCTACCCAGACTTTGCCGTCTGCGTCTGCTCCACGCGCGTTGCTCCAGTGGTTGTCGAGTACGCGCCCGTGTGCAAACCCGGCCGTTTTCTTTCTGAAACATTCTTAAGCCTCCTGCAGTCTTACCTTCGGAGAGGGGGAAGTGTGAGGATCGCGGCCACGAGGGGGACAGACATGGGGCCGCGGTGGCCAAAACAAAAAATTCGAGGATGGAACGGGGCAAAACTGGGTTGGCGAGCTCAAGAATGGTCGGCTGCGGGACTGTGAAAGGACAAGACGCTGCCTTCGAATCGTCCAATCGAGAGACAGTAAATGATTCGCACCTTGCGTTATGTGATCTCATTCGTGGCTGTCGAGGCGGAGCCAGATCGGGCGGCGACTAAAGACGAAACCTCACATTATATGGGACGGCTTGCCCCTCCTTAGGTTACCTGGTCACCCCGGGGTCACTTGAGGTCATCAAATCGACCCCCAGCTTAGCGCGGATGCCCGATCAACATGAGACGGCAAGGGAAAGAACATCCGGCCTCGGCCTGTCCGTCTAGCCCTGGTAATCCCGGGCGACCAGGTCGTCTAAGAAGGAAAGAACCTGCCCAGATTATGTGGGGATTCATCTTTAATCACCACCCGATCAGGCCCCGCCTGGTTTGCCCCAAAGGGGCACACCCAAGGCAATTTTACCGAGAAACCCATTATAACTTTTTACCTATCAGGATTATAGAACTGAAAATATTTCTGGGATTGTTTCTGAAATCCTCAAACCGAGATTGCAGCCAAAGGAATTAATTCTGAAAGCATGTAATGTAGAAAGGAACTGGATAGCTTTCCAGTTCTTTAATCCACATAGCAGAACTTTATGCTGGCTATTTTTGGTAGGGAAGGTACAAAGCGTTTACTGTCTCACATTTGGACGATCTTAAAGCGCGTCTGGACCTTTCACCGTTCTGTAGCCGACGTACGTATGTACGTCGGCTGCTGACCTACTTTCAAAGATGAGACTGCGGGGGCCTGAAGATGGTTCAGAGAGGAAGTCGCCAGGCTAGGACACTTGTGCGTTTTCGACTGTCACACTCTAAAACAAAGGGTGTCGTCTTACCCAATTCTGTATTATATAATGCACCGCAAAGCTATAGTTCAACGTACAGCGCACTGACGTCCAAAAAACTGCCACACGTTTACGAGGGGCTTGAAAACGGTGAGATCTGCCTCATTAAGAAGCTAAAGTACGTATCAGAGACTACAAAAATAAAACACTGAAGTTCTACACTAGGGCTAGAAAAACTATTACTTCTTTTGTATTCAGTAACACGTACGTTAGCTATTTTTATAAGCATGTACAACTAAGCTACTAAGCCGCTCGTGAAAGTTGATGCCGTCGGTTCGACGTCAGCGCGCTTTACGTCGAACTAGTTTTGGGGTTTGTTATATGGAGTAAGTAATGTAAAAACATAACTTGTTTTCTTTTTGTTGTTGTTGTTGTTGTTGTTGTTTTTGTTTTTCTTTTTTTTTCAGAGTGCACTGGAGCATTGACGGGTGTGGGGCAGGTACAGGCGTTAAAATCTCGGAAGGCTGACGTCGACCGGGGCTGTGCTGTGACGGCTGCTCGCCATGGACAGCGTTGGTGACTGTGGCGGGACCGCCAGGAGACTGAGTGAGGCCCCGGGCCTCGGGTGCGAGAAGATCGAGCCTGTTTCACTGGAGCAACTAAACTGCCGCCTTCACGCTGGCAGAGAGAGAGATCGTTTTGAGCCGTTTCTTCCGCACTCAAACAGCTTCATGTGTATGTCCTCATGATCCAGGTGGTGAGGCCAAACGAATTAGCGCATGCAGTCACAAAGAAGGCGGGATGGTGTCACCAGGTGGCCCGGCCTCTGGTCTCGGTTGGTATTTCCATCGTCATCTAGGGACGAAGCGGAGTGCTCCCATACCCTCGGACGTCGTCTTTTTGGCAACCGCGTGACGCGGGGGTCTTCTACAAGCTGTTCCCTCCGACGTATGAATGTAGGCATTCAGGCCATGTAGAAAGCGTGGAACGATTTTTCGTCAGAGTATTTTGAACATAGCGATTTCTCAACGTTCACCGCGATAAGGGCAGGGACGTAGGTCCGGCATTCCCCATACCCGAGAAAGCGTTTCGAACATAGCCGTCATGACGTGGATGAGCTTACCGACTTGTCCCACGCTCGCCGCCGGAGTTCAGCTCCGAATTCGCTGCCAGGCTCAACTTCGTATCGACAATCATCGTTGGCTCGCACGATAACGAGCGTTGAGCGAGTTAAGTGTGCCATTGTCCCAAAATGCTCGAGGAACGCGTCGAGTGTGACCTTCAAGAAACGACCAAAAGTGAAGGCAAGCCGATCGGGCCCACGCTGGGCGCCAGGTAATTTGGGGTTTCATCTTCAACCCCCGACCGATGAGGGTCACCTCGATCGCCCCGAAGGAGGTCACATAAAGCAAAGTAAAAGGAATGGTCGGCTACGGAACACCGTAGCCGACCATTCTCGAGCTTGCCGCCCAAGCTCTGCCCTGTGCTTTCATCGTTTTCTTCTCCCTTGGCGTTCGCGGCCGCGATCCCCACGAAGTCGATGCTGAAAGACGTTTTCAGATGCATTGACGCGGCTTCCCGCCGCAAGCAGCGGTAGGGGTCAGCAACCATCAGTCAGAGTTGAAGGATCTTATCAACACCTAAGTTGACGGGGTACGTAGTAGATGCACGCCGGATAAATCAAAGGCCTCTTTTTTATCAAGTGCCAAAGCTCTTTGCGCGTAGGTATGGGCGGCAGCGCAATCACGGGGCTAAGGATTGCTAAAGACTGCTTCAACGAGCTCGAACATGTCGCTGCGCTGTTAGCTTAGGGGCGATTAGATTATAGCATCGGAGGATTTCCAGGAACGGTTTTCTCGGGAGAAGCCGTGTTTCGTGCGGCCCCCTCGTCCAAACTGTTTTCAGGCGCGAATGGTATTATGCCTCCTTGGTAAGTTCCGGTGGGTTCTGGGTGTTAACTAAAAACGAAACTGAGCAGCACAGCAGTAGCCACAGATTCAATCTAAAGGTATGCGCTTCTACTGTAGTCTGGAGCAACAAGGAATAATGAAATATGTGCTGTCCGCCCTATCGAAAAAGACCATCAGAAAATTTCTGATGGTCTATCAGGCTGATGGTCTATCGTATTTTGGGACATTGATGGTCTGATGACCTGATCGTTTGATGGTTTGGTGGTCTGTCTTATTTCGGGACATTGATGGTTTATTCGCGTGTCAGCTCGTTGCTCGCCCTCCCGCGGCGGAAACGAAAAGCGCTCTAGTGAGGGTTCCCCGATTCTCCCCTCAGCGGACACGGCGGAACTGCTCGCGATCATGGCTCGCGAAATGTCACTTCCGAACGCAAACAACACTCTTCAGTGTCCCAACGTAGTGCCGCAGCCGGTATGGGATTGTACCTGAGAGTTTTAGTATTGCGTATAGAAGCAAACGCAAGCGGTGTGCGTTTGCGTTAGAGTTGCGTGCGCCACGTTGTGCGTGCGCGTCATCGCCATGTGCCAATCACAGACAGCAATTTTGGGCTGTGCGCACCCGCATCGTGGAACACGCAAAGCTAACGCAAACACGCAGCGCTTGCGTTCGCTCGTATACGCAATACTAAAACTCACTACTGTTTCACCGGCTTTCAACGCCAATGAAATGTGCTGCAGTGAGTAGGTAGGCGTTCCTTCGAACTGGAAAGGTTGAGATTGGCAAAACGACGGAGCGTAAAAATGAAACTAACTAAATGTTATGAAAAAAAATATGAAAGCCGTTTAAAGCTCCCTGTAAGGCCGGATTAGAGCGCAGCTCTTGAGGAGGAGGAAGGAAGGGTACTGAGAAATAGGATGGAAGGCTGCTGAGGGATAGGTGACTCCCTGAAATCAACCTTAGGGGGTCACGTGACATCAGGGGGGCCACGTGACCTGAGGGGGCCACGTGACCTCAGGGGGGTCACGTGACATCACGGGTCACGTGACCTCAGGGGGTAACCCTCATGACCCACGTGAAGGTAACCACCCAGACCCTCGTGAGGGTAACCCTAGTAACCCTTGTGAAAGTAACTCTGGTGATCCTCGCAAGGGTAACTCTCGTGACCCTCGTGAGTGTAACTCTCATAACCCTCGTGAGGGTAACTCTCATGACCCTCGTGATGCTCGTGAGGGTAACCCTCGTGAGAGTAACCTTCGGGGTTGCGAGGGTTACCCTCACGAGGATCACGAGGGTTATCCTCGTAACCCTCGTGAGAGTAACCCTGGTAACCGTCGTAACTCTCGTGAGAGTAACCCTGGTAACTTTCGTAACCCTCACGAGGGTTAGTTACCCTCAAAAGGGTTACCCTCACGAGGGTTACGAGGGTAACCCTTGTGATCCTCGTGAGGGTAACCCTCGTGAGAGTAACCTTCGAAACCCTCGTAACCCTCACGAGGGTTACGAGGGTTACGCGCGGTTACGTCGACGGCGACGCCGCTCAAGCCGGAAACGGGTGCCTAAGAGCTGCGCTCTAAAACTGGTAATTAAAAAAAATATTTTTATTTTTGTAATTTGGGGTTTTTCATCTCGAAGGATATTGGCGGCGACTTAAGCCACAATTTATATTAGAGCTTTAAATATTACTTATTAAAATATCTGAATTTTTATATTATTAATATTAATACAAATCGTGGCAATGTATGCCCCCAATGAACGCCAAGATCACAAAAATACGCCATCTAACCGTAAAGGCTCTGTTATACTCCGACGTAACGCGTGCGCGCGTTAGAGCGCGTCACAGCGACGTCACGTCGGCGAAAACCCGACGCTCTCTACTCCGGCGTCGTGGCGTAACCGACGCGACCGGCGGCGTTCGACGCAGCCTGACCGCCTCGACGCCAAAATGGAGCATGCCGTATTCCGCGCCGGCCGCGCCAGCGACGCCGGACCAGGATGCATCACGCGCTGGCTCCCGCGAATACGAGCATTAGCAGACAACGGGAGCACCACTTCGTGTGGCGTCATGTTGGAAGAATCGGACGTCTCGGTCGTCGAGAAGCTGATCGAGGGAATTCGTCCTCACCCGTGTGTCTACGACACGGGGAAGCTTGAGTACCGTAGACCGTGCGTGCGCTTGTCAAAGATGTATTCGCATGTACATTGACCGCCTACGCTTGCGGGGCAGGCCGTGCACCAACAGTGCAAGCGCGAGTTTTCGTCGTGCAAGGTACGTCCACGCCATCGCTCGAACTTGGCGCTCAAGAAGCAGCTCAAGAAGCGCGAGAATTCTCGTCTGCTATTCGAAACGAAAAGGAACCGTAAATGGCGCACTCTCGCAGGAAACGCGCCCTCGTAGCCAGATTCTGCGCATGCGCCGCGCTGGCGGCTCACCGACGCGCGCCGCGGAAGTCGCCAGGGCCGCCGGAGTATAAAGAGGGTGAATTTTTGACCCGCGCGGCGTGACTGACGTGACGTAGCCGACTTCGGCCAGCGTTCGCCTGCGCGCGCGTTCCCAGCGTTACGTCGGAGTATAACAGATCCTTAATAGTCTTTCCAGAAATGTATAATTTAAATTTGTTTTCTTTTTAGCATATGAAAAAGTGAAAGCCGTTTACAACTGCCTGTAACATCGAATTAGAGCGCAGCTCTTGAGGAGGAGGAGGGAAGGGTACTGAGGGGAGGGTATACCCCTCCTCCTCCTCCTTCTGCTCCTCCTCCCCTCATTCTTCAATCTCCTCCCTGGGGGGTCACCTGACCTCGGGGGAGGGGTCATGTGACCTCGGGGGGGGGGGGAGGGGGTCACGTGACCTCGGGGAATAGGTCACCTAACCTCGGGGGGGGGGGGGTCATGTGACCTTGGGGGAGGGGTCACGTGACCTCGGGGAAGGGGCGCGTAACCTCGGGAGAGGGTCACGTGACCTCGGGGGGAGGGGGGCCACGTGGTCACGTGACCTGGGGGGGGTCACGTGACCCACCCTCCCCGGGGTCACCAAAGGTACCCGTACTCCCGAAGTCACGTGACCTGGGGGGGTCACGTGACCCCCCTCCCCGAGGTCACCAAAGGTACCCGAGGTACTCCCGAGGTCCTCTTGAAGGAACCCGAGGTTTTCCCGAGGTCCTCCCGAAGGAACCCGAGGTCTTCCCGGGGTCCTCCCGAAGGAACTCGAGGTCCTCCCGAAGGAATCTGATGTCCTCCAGAGGTCCTCCCGAAGGAACCCGAGGCTCTCCCGATGTCCTCCCGAAGGAAAGCGAGGTCCTTCGGGAGGACCTCTGGTTCCTTCGGGAAAATTTACCCATAATGCACCGCGCCGTTACGCCGACGGCGACGGCGACGCCGCTCAAGCCGGAAACGGGCGCCTAAGAGGTGTGCTCTAAAACTCTGAAATCGTTATCAAGATAGACAAACAGTTAAACACTGGATGGAATACAAAGTCTATATGCCGTCACGCTTTGCTATAAAAAACACACACAACTTCAGCCGTTTGACTCGGATTCCCTCTTTGGGTTGTTATAGTGAGAACATCGTTTATTAATTTAAACGTTTTGTGGACATATTCTAAAAATTTGATTTATTCTTTATTCTTGTGCTGGGAATGTTAGTGCAATTAGTTATTGAAATACCGAAAAACCCATTAAAAGGCCCACAGTTCATCGTTTCCCGTGACAAGTATCTTAGCGAGAAAAGGCAGCGAGAACGCAAAAATATCAGCACTGATTTCTTTAACAACTACAATACTCTATGTTACCTCTAAGGTATATGGAAAACTCTGTCTCCTTTAAATGGGCATTGAAATCTTCAAAATGTTTTGAAGTGCCTCGGTTGAACATGTAGATCACAAAATAAAGTTTCCGCGCTTCACTCCTCTAACTAGATAATTGCGACGTGAATGTCTCACGTCGCAATTATCTAGTTAGAGGAGTGAAGTTATCTTAAGTTATGAAAGAATCCAAAATTAAGACCTATATCGAGAAATTATATTTAAATAAAGAGGTTAGTTTCGGTTTTGCTCCAGAATTAAAACGTGCATCCTTGCGGAAATATTACGCTAAACACTTTTTTTGTTGTTGTTTTCAGGATAACGAGAAGACCTGCGCTCCTAACAGCCTAGCTTCCTCGTATTACCAGAAATAATTTGTTTCGCTCAGTGAAGCCAGCACGCTAGACAGGGTCAGCAGCGGCACGCATCTCCGACCCTCACTATAACCGCCATTTTGGAAGACGAGTGGCACCACCTATAATTAGTTGGAGTCGCGAATTGTATGATGGTCTGTAGCATTTCGGGACATGGGACGGCCTAATGGTCTGATTTCTTTTGATCTAATGGTTGGCATGAATTTTAATCACACCTATGTACCAACAGTAGAAAAAAATTTCATTACAGTCAAATGTCAACTTTATTCTGTGCCCATTACAGACTTGTGCCCGTCACTTGAAGAATAATAAATTACAATCACAAATTACCAGGCATAAAATCTTATCGATTACCGTTACCAATTACTTTCGCGGAAAATAAACGGACTACTTTTTATTCGTTACATTGCAAATTACTTTCACATTAATTTTTCCGTACACTCATCAAGAAAAAGATAAAACGTTGTTTTCAAAAACAACGTTCAGCAACACTACTTTCGCTTTCCCTACACGCCCGCATTTCGAAAGTCCTTGCAAAAATACAATATTGTATTTAGGAGAAAGAATGTGAGTCCACTCCGTTCACACGTAAGCTGAAAACCCTTATAAAAATGGATATTGAGTTTCTCATGTGATCCTGATGTGCTCCTAATGAGTCCACAGAAATTTAGAAGAAACGCAACATGTAATGAGTTTTTACAGTTGTTTCGCAACAAGAACTCAGTTAAGATTACAAAGTTTTATATTTAAAAGGCTACATAGCTTTAAACTAGACCTTTTCATGCGTAAAACGCATTAGACGAAGAAGCTTTTTATAACTCACAGTTCATTTTTAACTGCCATTGTTATACATGCAACAAAAATTACAAAATAGAGCCCTAACAAACAGCTTCTAGTAGTCATAAAGACTTGAAAATCGGTGGGGGACCTATATAACGGAAGATATGGATGCAATATATACACAACGAAACAGTTATGCTTTTGATAATAATTATAAGATGCGGTGATTTCTCATACAATCTGGTGTTCTCGGATCGGTCTGAAAGAAGGTAATTTGAAGAGGCAGACGCGAATATCTTTTAATTAAAAACATAACAAAATATTACAATGTCAAACACAGCACACGTCGGATAGACACCATTCAGAGAAAAGTACAGGAAACAAACATTCAAGTCGCAAGGAAATTGTCACATCCATTATTTCTGAATACCCGAATAAACAAATGCAGAATTTAACTGCCACCATAAAACATGTTTGCATAATGTCAACATTTATAAGATGCCGGTTGCGTAGAACTAAGGTTACAAATCTTTTAGTTTCATTATTGACATTCTTCAAGAGTTGAAGTCCTTTTGATAAACACTTATGATATACAAAACTTAAAATGAGAATAAAACCAAAATGTATACTGTGCGTTAGGGTCCACCCCTTCCCACAATCCTGTTAACTCTTTAACTGGGAATCGGATCCATATGCACGCCACACTTTTTCTAGATGCAGGGAGCGCCCTTTTAACAGCACATCACTTTTATCAATGATTATGTGCTCTAATATGTTCAAACAAGCTGTTTTATCAGGTGTTCACAAAAACCTCTGGCATGCTTTTCGGTGAAAAAACTCCCCAGTTAAGAAGTTAGCACTGTGTTTATTTTAATTTTTTTTTCTATATGTAGAGAAGTTTAAGTGGCTTCCAGAACAAGCTTCTCTTTCATTGTGCACAGAAATGTGGTGGACCCACGAATTAGAGCAAGGCACTTTTTTATAGACACCATGGTGAAAGTAATTTTTTCTGCAGTGCTCTCACTTGAACAAAGTGCGAGGTACTACCATCACAAAATCTGTTGAACATTTTATGACACACCTTGTACACCTCCAGAGAGAGAATGGTGTCCCTCAGACATGCGCATGTTTGGTGTCCTTGAGAGCAAATTGTTACAATGTCCAGCACACGGCCAAACACACCATTCATTTCAATGAACGAATTAATTCTTCGCGGCTTATTGAGCTCAGCTGTACATAAAGTGTAAGGACCTATACTCATCTTTTTATAATGCCTGCCTTCAGGTCTGTGCGTACGTTTCCCACAGAGTGTCACAGCACCATTCTGCACAGTTTTTTTCTTTAAATGGTAGCCGTCAATGAGAGCCTGAACTATAATTTCAAGGTCTGAATTATTGTGTTTTACATGATACCAAAGCCTTGGCACAGCTTGAATAAGACACAACTTGTCAATAATCTGCCTTTCGGAATATCTAGTCCCTTTGACCATTTTTTCAAGCTTTCCATTCACTGATTCGAATGGGTACATAGAGTATGCCCACAGAGGGCCCCACTCTTTAAAGGGATACTACAACGAAATTTCGGTGCTTTTTTATGGTCTATATGTGTTCAAAAGAGCAATATCACATCGAACACACCAATATCTTGTTAAAAAAAATTCACGAAAATGAATTTTAAAACGAATTAAACGATTCGCAAAAAGCAACTGTTCGATGTCGCTAGCGCCTCGTTTGTAATGCCCGTCTAGGTACCTTAACAGCTAGTGACGGTGAGTGTCTCGCCTCCGGCCAGGACGAGAGAAGCGTGGAAGGAGGAAATCCGGTCTTCCCGAGATTCCCTTCTGTGTGTTCCAGAAGTGGCTATTCTCCCCCTACAAGATTATAAAATATTAACCCGTCACTCAAAATTCGTACAAAAGCAGCCGCTTCGGTTGCTGGAACGACTAGGCCATCCCCTCGACGTCAGCCTCGCCGTAGCTTTGCTCGTCCCGAGACGACCTACGTCACGATTGCGTCGGATGTCACGTGCTCTAAGCTGGGCCTTTTCCGAGCGCTTGCTAGAGTGGGCCGTTTATAACAAAAAATGCAGCCACCAGGCTCAAAATACAAACATGTGATTGTCATTTACGGATATTTTGGATCATATTCAACCTATTTTTGAACACGACGGATATATTTTAAATTTCGTTGAAGTATCCCTTTAACGGTATCAACCAGATGAAGCTGCAAAAGTAAATTAAAACTCATGTTCTTTTTGCCGTAGAACTCTTCATATTCTTGAAGGAATTTAAGCATTTCAACCTTAATAGAATTCAATCCTTCAAAAGAGATAGGCGTGCTTAACAAATAGTGCATGATGTCAACAAATGGTGTCCTGTCTCTGCAGTTCTTGGAGGGGATGTAGCCAGATAACACACAGCCAATGTCTCCACTCAGCCGATTTTCAGTACTTTACATCTTTCAGTGACCTTGGTAGCCGCGACAGTTCCCAAGCAGGGCGTATGCTCAACAAATTCTTATCTACCTCTTCGAGGTGATGACCAAGTTGAAAGCTGCGGCACTTCTTTGACTTCAACCAAAAAAGTGTTGTAGCTTTTACGCCTTTGTGCCTTTGTGGTTCTCTCACGCCCTTCAGAATCTTCCCATACAACACCACGTGTGGCCGGTACATTCATTGTTTGCACAAATAGTAGCAGAAAAGTGTTCATTACAGGCTTCCTTGGACCATATCATAGCCCGGCCAATAGAAGCTTTTGAACTCGGTCTTTATAGGGCAACTCATTAATTTGGACAAGAAGAGGCCAGATTCCAAAGCTGCTACTCTCAAAAAGGGGAACTCCATCAGTGTTGAATGTCAAGCTGATGTCGCTAGACCCCAGAGGTAGTTTCCTGTAGCCAGGGCTGTCAGTGATATCTCCGACATCATAAGACACAGATGCCTGGCCGGACATGGGCTTGGTTGTTTTTAAAATGTTGCATATTTGCGTCGCCAGGTCAAGTGAGAAGAGATACCATGAACTCTTGAGAAGAGAATCTACCTCTAGCTCGGCTTTCCATTGGTTGCACACAACATCTGTGATTTCTTCTAATGGACCAAGGTAACCGCAGCAGCTTCTGCAATAAAAATGCTTAGATTTTTTTTTTTACACTCAGAACTGGCGAAGTACTTGAAGAAAGAATACTTGGACGTAGTGGACAGCTGTGTTCCCTCGGGCAGATGGGCGTCGACCAGCTTCAGCTGGCTTTCGGTTGCTTCTCTCGAAGCATCATGCCGCAAAGTGTGCCCCGTGATCAGTAGAATGCTTTCTGCCTCCGTGATCTTGGACCCTGTGTAAAGTTGCTTGTCCTTTACATGCAAGGAAATAAAAAGTCATATTGAATTAGATTGCCATGCCACCTCACGAGTACCACAATAGTAATAACAATATGCGGTGTTCCTTGGTCTAGCTAGAATAAGGCAGATCACGTGGGGTTTGCAGCGTGTGCCGAAGGCATGGTTTGAAACGGCCTTGCGATTACGCCTATCGAAAAGTAGCCGGCGCGGGGGAGAATTTATCCCGTGGGACTGCACGTGATCTGAAACCCTGCGGGTAGATGCAGCGGAGTCATTCTACCAAAAACGCGCAGCGCAAGTACAAATTTAAGACATTTCAGAAATAAAGCACGCACAATAAAAATAACAATTCTTATTATTAATATTTCGGCCCAGGAGAACCGCGGCAAAGCAGAAAGGCAGCTAGCACGCATGAAGGCCTTCGCCGCCCGCGAAATTTTCCGCATTAAATCAGTACGCCCATTGTAATAAACAAAATGACGCAAACTCTTACCAGGTCCGTGTCTTTGTCTGATGAAGAACTTCTCTGCGTCTCATCTTCAATGTCGGAAGCGCACGAAGACTCGCTCTCAGTTGGGTCGGAGCCGTCCGAGCTAGTGGTGACAGGCGGCCTGTCGAGTTCTTCCCCTTCGCAGTCAGACTAATCACACTCAGAGTGAGGCGAACTTTCAGCCTGCGTCTTTTCACTCTCGGTCAGTGCATGGTCTCCTGCAGCAGAGCCCGTGATATTCGTTGACAGCGCTGACTCCACCGCAGCGCGCATGCTCGTCGCGTCCAGTCCGTCGATCAAGGTCTGCCCTGATGTAGTCTGGCTTTCATCAATGGCAGCGTTCTTTTTCTTCAGGCGGTGCTTAGAGCGAACTGGTACGTCACATGTCTGATCTTAAAGATACTGATTGTATGTCCTTTTCGGTCCCATGCCGGTTCCTTCGTAGCAGAGTGAACTGGAGCCAGACGACACACAAAGCACTGTCGGATCACACGACCGTCTGTTTCGCCTGCGTTCTCTTTTTGTCCCGCCAAGCAGCGCTATGGTTACTATGGCTTGCCTACGCTTGGCAATACTTAAGCCAAATCAAGTGCGAACGTTTTTCTATTCGTAATACGTTTCTCAAGCATTTCTAGCCTTAGCGTCTCAATGAAAAGTTAAACAATTGTTGTGAAAAACAATATTAGTAAAAGTAAAAAAAAAAAGCTCGCCAACCTTTGTAGTCAGTTTGAAAAAGAGTGAACGTTGCCGCTTCGTTCTTCGTAAACCAACATTGGGCGTCAATCACGTAACGCTTTTTGTTTTGTCTTGTTTCCTTTTTTTTTTTACTTTCTTTTTGTGTGTGTGTGTTACTGCGTTGCGAGACGGCAGGACTGGCGAGAAACTCGGCTTTCGCAACTTTTGGAAGTTTTGTGCGGCGTCTTTCCTTGGCTTTTGTTGTGGTTTCGTCGTGTTCTGCGTGTGCAGGCCACTCGCGATGTCTCACGTCCTAGTGAAGCGGGCTGGGGAGGAGACGTGGGACGTCTATCCAGTGCGGGCGGTCGTGGACACCCAAATTGGGTTTCGGTTGTAAAGCGAGGAGAGCGCTCTAACGGAGCTCCGCGGCAGGATGGTCGAGATCAACTGGAAAAAACGGGGAGCCGCCGGCACTTGCAGAGCTGCTGGATTTTGGTAAGTTAATAGTCACTTTGCAGAAGTGTGATGTTTTGCGGCTGCAGTATTTGACGCGTTATACTACATGCCTTTTTTTAATAACATCAGTAAGGTACGGAAAGGGCGATGGAACGCCGGCGTGGAAAACTTGCGCACATTGCCTCGGATCCATGCGGCGTCGAAGAGTCCACAGCCGTGCAACAGCATCCAAAGAAGCAAATGGTAAGTCGTTCGCTGTGCGTTTACCACGGGCTTGGTCGTGCTTTTAAAGAATTATCTGCGTCGTCTCACCAATGCGTTGCTGCTAATTTATACCTTAAGCTGCCTTTACTGTGATTACAAACACTTGAATAACAAAGTAGATTAGGCAAATAATGTTTCCGAAGATTTGCGGTGGCGAAATGACGAATCGGCGACAAAATCGTGAGCCAACTATATTCGCGCGCCCGTAGCCTATGGATGTCGGGTGCCATGTTGCTGCCCTGTCTCGTCCGTGGCGTAAGGCGCCGCCGGGGCTGTCTGCACGTGCGATCGTATCGCTCGTGTAGGGGTCCCTGGCGACGTCGAGTGGCGCGTTCGAGGCGGGGCGTTTACTTTTTGCGACTACTAATTCGGCCTAATTAGTTACGCTTAAAGTTTTCTTCTGCCGATGCTTTGGGCTTGTGTGCTTGATCTCAGCGCCGGTGCACGCGCGCGCGCGCGCTTGGCGATTTGCCAAGAACGCGCGCTGATGGGCACTGATGGGCGACGGGGACCTTGCGGTCGTCTCAGCTACGCGGTTTCGTTCGCGCACGGGGCTGCCTGTGGTCGGAACGGCTTCGCCGGGCGCTCACGTTCGCGGGTGGGCCTGCTTGGGAGCTGGGCGGTTGTAGATGCTGCTGGTCTCCGTGCCCTGCGCTTGTTTTTCTTGTCGGTGCCGCGGAAACAAGCGGGAATTCGCGGCCTCCCTTGGCGGCATTCTGGAGACGAACGGATCGAGTGAAACTCATTCTTAACGAACCCCTTCCTTTTCTTCCTACCCTACCCCTTTTATCCCGCTTCCCTCCCCCCAAATCAACACATGGCATCTTTCACCTACTAGCAAGGACGCCACGTAAAACCATTTTATTTCCCTTTGATCTAACGGATAACGAAACGTGGCATGTTGGTATTGTTTCGAAGCTGAGCTCTTTTCACCATTAGTTAAAATGGCGACAGCTTCGCGGTTCGGACATCGGGTACTGCAACTGAATGATATTAGTGCAAAATGTTCCAAAAGCCGGGTTCATGATTAGAAACAATTACCTCTGACTTGCATAACAATACCAACCATTTAGCAGACGTTTCGTCTCCTATGCGGAAGACATCATCAGCGCGGCCTAGGAACACCCGACTAGCTACCAGCAATCCAACGCTTGTTTCTTCCTTCTCTTCATCCATAGCGCTGGTTCTGCCGACTTCTTCGTCCGTGGCATACGGGAGACATCATCATCGGCGGCTCTCGTTTCAACTTATTTTACGTCCGTCGTAGATGTGAAGTTAAATGAAAGTTATTTCAGAATGTCGGTGTACACGTCGGGGAGGGGGCCGCTGCTAGAATTATAGGCGGATGGGTAACTGCGAATACACCATGATTCCAGAAATCTTCTGGGGCCCCACCGTTGTTCGCGTTCCAGGGTCACAGCGTTCGCAAGGTCAAAAGTGTGACCAGTCGTTCAATAATGGTCTACCAGTTCAGTTTTTAATGTTGCGGCATGTGTAGCCTTCTCCACGTCTCTTTTGTGCTCTTTGGGGCGGGTACTCCGTTTGCGGCCAGTTTCTCCGATGTAACGCTTGTCACAGTCCTGACAGTTCACTTTTGTATACAATACCAATTGATATTCAGGAGGGGTTGGATCTTTTGTCTTCGAAATGAGGTCACGTAATTTTATATGGGGTTTGAAAGTTGTTCGTATACCTAGTGGAAGGAGGGACCGGTGAATAGATTCTGAGACGCCTTTTACATAAGGGATAGTCACCACGCCTGCTTTGTAAATATTAGCCGCTTTTGTTCTTCCCTGCTGCATCTGTTTACGTGTGTTTTTAATAAAACCTTGTGAATACCCGCGCCTCAAAAGGGATCCGATAACAGTTTGAACTTCCGATGCTTGTAAATCTGAATTTGAAGGGAAATGTTCTGATCGGCTAATTAAAGTTTTTACAACAGCTCGCTTATGTTCCACAGGGTGGTGAGAATTGAAACTAAAAAAATTACCGGTATCACAAGGTTTACGATACACGGTGGTTTCAATATGACCGGTGTCATTTCGGCAAACAGTTACCTCGAGAAAAGGTAACGTGTTATTTTGTTTTACTTCTCTCGTGAACTGTATGGATGGTTCAGTGCTGTTTAGGGTTGCATGGAAGTTGTGGACGTGATCCTCATTTAAAATAACGAAAGTGTCATCTACGTAACGTCGATAGAATTTGACAGGGCAGGCTTTTACTTCTAACGCGGTTTGCTCTTTGTGTTCCATTACCAGATTAGCCAAGGTCACAGATACCGGACTACCCATTGAGCAACCTTCAATCTGACGATAGAATTGTCCACGGAAGGTGAAATGCGACTGATTTGGACAAAGCGCGAAAGAATAACAATATCCTCAACTGCAAGAGATGTCCGTGACGAAAGTGTGGAATCATTACGCAGGCGTGTTTCGCCAACTTCCACACTAAGAGTGGTCGGAACATCAGTGAACAAAGATATGACATCAAACGAGACAATTACATCTCCCTTGTTCAGAACATGACCTCGAATCAGGTCAACAAATTCTCGTGAGTTTGAAACTGTAAAGTTGTTATTTCCTGTTATGGGAGAAAGCAGCTCTACTAGATACTTTGATAGGTTGTACGTGGGGGAACCAACACACGACACAATCGGTCGTAGAGGACAATCGGGTTTGTGAATTTTGGGAAGGCGTAAAGTTTTGGAGTACAATCATCGGAAGAGAAAGGGCGGCGGTAAATCGTGTCATTTAAACGGTTCTTCTTTTTTAGATCACGTAGATGGTCAGCCAGAGCCCTTTCAGATTTTTTAGTCGGATCCTGTGCTAACTTTACAAAATGGACAGTGTCCTGGAGGATGGCATCTATTTTTTTTAAACTTTAATTAGCCGATCAGAACATTTCCCTTCAAATTCAGATTTACGAGCATCGAAAGTTCAGACTGTTATCGGATCCCTTTTGAGGCGCGGGTATTCACAAGGTTTTATTAAAACGCACGTAAACAGATGCAGCAGGGAAGAACAAAAGCGACTAATAATTACAAAGCAGGCGTGGTGACTATCCCTTATGTAAAAGGCGTCTCAGCGATTTGGCAGCGGCGGCAGCATCCAGCCAACACATCTGATCTGACAAAAACGCCTGTTACAGTTGCCGCCTTGGACGCCCTGGAACCGGTGCTGATCTACGGCGAGAATCTGCTTCTTCGGCCCTACTGCCCCGTGGTTGCTGCATTCATCATCGTTTTGCTGACCTCACCTCAGAGACTTCAGGGATCTACAGTGCTGCCTCACCACATCGCTTTGCAAGAGCGGCGGACATGGAGAGCGCAGGCGTAGCACGTGCACATCGGAGCAGATAAGCAGCGAGTTTCCGGCGGGTAGTCATTTGGCAGCGGCGGCAGCATCCAGTCAACACATCTGATCTGACAAAAACGCCTGTTACAGGTTGGTAGTCCGCACGTTTTACCTTTAGCTAACCCATGTTGCTGCTGCCGCTGCCACCGGAATTGTTATTTCGTTAGTCTTGTGCCCTTTCTCTGTTAGAGCATGTCAAACACTTGCTTCACGTGTCAGTTGGTTGTTCCCGAGGAAGAAGAGGGTGCGGTAGAGTGTACCGAATGTAAACACACCTACCATTTTGGCAAATGTGCCGGAGTTACTAAGAAGTCTTTTTCCGGAAAAAATAAAGCCGCAAGGGTGTCGTGGCGGTGTCCACGATGCAGGAGCAGTGCGTCCCGCGTTAGCGGCAGCGAGGACAGTTAGAGTGAACTAGATAACACATTTCTTGCGTCTATCAACGAGAAGCAGGACAGTCTACCCAGTCTATACAAAAAAGTAGACCGCATGGAACAGTTCGTACAGCACATGTCAAATAGGTTCGATGAACTTGAAAAACAATTGAACACCAAGCGACTGAAATTAAAGACCTAAACAAAAAAGTGAAATAATTTGAGCAAAAGGATGAAACGATCAGGGAGATAAGGGATCAGCTCCAGCAGGCGGTGAATGAGCTTGAGTTTCGAAGCAGACGGCTCAATTTGGAAGTCCACGGGATTACTATGACGCAGGTTGAGAACCTGCTTTTCATACAAAATGAAGTGGCCGATAACTTGAGCTCCCTCATCTAACGGAGTGTGACGTTGTATCTGCTCATAAGTTTCCCGCGAAACAAGGACTAGTGCCTGGAATAATCGTTCACCTTATGAAACAACAGAGCTGGGACGCGTGGCTGATGCGCAAAAACGAACTTAAGAACAGTGCCTAGCGGATTTTCAATCAGGAAAACTTAACCCGCTACAATAAAGAGCTTCTTCGGGCGGCGAAAGATCGGGCTAAGGAAAAAAGATATGCCTTTACATGGTGCACTAATGGAAAAGTTTTAGTTCGGAAAACTGAAGGAGCACGTCCTGTTCATATAAGAACCAACAATGACTTTGATCAAATTAACTGAATTAATTGTACCTACTTTTGAGGGGAAACTTATCAATGAACCAACACCGTTATTACTTGCCGAATGATGTGAATGGGCTTGTACCTCGATTTTCACCCCTTTAATTTAAATGTATACATTTAAACACTAGGTCGGTAAGAAATAAATGTTTGTGTTTAGAAGAGTCTTTTTTTACTGAATTTTCGTTTCAATTTTCCGTTATTATGCTATCCGAGACTTGGAGCACAAGTGACTTTGATGTTTTAGATTGCCTAACTATAGAACCTATTATTTAAACAAAACCAGCAGCCGAGGTGGCGGGGTTGCGTTGAAATTTTACAATAGTACTGAGTGCACTTTGCATGATTGTTACAGTGCAATTACTCCTGATTATAAAGTACCTTCGCTGTGTTCGGGCCAGACTGTGTTTTCTGTTTACTATCGACCACCAAACGGAAATGTTTTAAAACTTTTTGAATTCTACGATCAATTTCTTGCATTTTTGGCCGAAAATGGAAAACTCTTAATTTCAGGAGGTGATTTTAATGTAGACATGGGTAATAATAGCCCGTGAGCCAGGGAATTCGACACACTTATATTAACAAATGGTTTCGTTAATGTGATTAACCTACCAACAAGGGTCACAGCGGATTGTCTATCCGTCCTTGATCTGTTCATTACAAACTATGTGCAATCAAATTATGAAGCGGGAGCTATATCGTGTTGCATTAGTGATCATCTTCCTCTGTTTCTTCACGTTGAAAAAAATGAGCCAGCAGGAAACAAATAATCCTAACTACTTTACCAATCAATTACAGAGACAGCGCTTAATGGGTTCCGGGATGCAATCTTGCATAGGAATCGGAGCTATATAAGCAATTTAAAACAGCCAGACGAGATTTATAATACCTTTTTGAGCAGTCCTAAACATTTATACTGTACTCACTTACCTGTAAAAGTGTGTAGGCTAACTGGAAAAAATTCGCAAGCCGTGGATCACGCCAGAATTACGGAAGGAAATGAAAATAAGAGATAGCTTGTATAAGAAATTTTTAAATACTCGCACACCCGATGACTTGACCATTTTCAAGCAGTATTGAAACAAAATAACAAAGGAACTACGATATGCGCGAACGGAATATCACTCCTCATTTATAAACGATAAGAAATGTAGGCATGACGTGATGTGGTCTAGATTAAATACAGTCCTGCATCGCATTTCCTCACACGACCCTCTTTTAAAACTGCAAGTCAGTGGAAAAGAATTATCCATCCGGAACAGAATTACCGGACGCATTTAATGATTTCTTTACAAGTATGGCTGTCGGCGATGACTCGCCTGGCACATCTTGCGGTTATGTAAATGTACAAAATGACAGACCTATGTTTTTGCATCCTGTTACCGAGGAAGAGGTGATAACAGTAATCAAAAATATAAAGAACAGTAATAGCTGCGATATCGACGGCTTACAAATAAAGCCCCTGAAGCACGTAGCTCACATCCTTGCACCGATTCTTGCTAAGATATTTTATCAATGTATAGTGGCTGCTGCTTTTCCAGAAAGGATGCAAGTTGCAAGAGTAACAGTTTTTTATAAAAAGAGAGAGAGAAATAATCTGGCTAATTATAGGCCATTCTCTATTCTGTCTGTTTTTTCAAAAGTTTTTTTAAAAAGTTTACATTCAAGACTTTCAAACTTTATCGATAAATCTAACTTGTTAACCCCATACCAATTTGGCTTCCGTAAAAACAAATCTACTGAAATATCACTACTTGAACAAAAAGAATACATACTTGCACAGTTTGAAAGCAAAGCTATTGTTGTTGGTATATTTGTGGATTATTCGAAAGCTTTCGATTTAGTAAATTATAATACATTGTTAAGAAAGCTTGCATGCTACGGTATTCGTGGACAGGTGTTGTTGCTTTTGAAGTCGTACTTATCTCCTCAAAAGCAGGTCGTTCAAATAAATATAATGTGCTCCAAAGTTCAACCCGTCCTTTGTGGCGTGCCTCAGAGCAGAATACTGGGGTCACTACTCTTCAACATTTATCTTAATGACATTGTGAACATCAACCTTACTGCCAAATGCATTATATACGCGGATGACACAAGTATTTTCTTTTCTAGTAATGACATCCAAACAAATGTAATTTTACAATGAAAGCAATAGAAAAGTGGTCAGTTTCTAATTCCATGCAGATAAATGAAGTAAAAACTAAAGCAGTCATATTCAGACAAAAAAAAACCAAGCCAGTTCCAGTACATAAAGATATCATCCTAAATTCACGTTCTGTACAAATTTTTGAAGATTTTAAGTGTCTTGGTGTCGTATTTTTCAAGCCGTCTCGGTGGCTCCGAGGCGAGAACGCCGGCCTACGCCCAGGTGGCGGGTTCGAATCCCGACCAAGTTGCCCGCAATATGACGGAGGCTTATTGCGGAGAAGGCGCCGTGTAAAGGGGTGTCCAAACAGGACACTACAAAACCCGCGACTCCGGCAAATCGTGCCGCGCTCTGCCGCGATCCGCTTCCGGCCGTCAAAGGGAAATTTCCCTCCGTCAATTCTTCCCGGGGGGAAACTTCCCTCCGTCAAATCTCCCCCTCGCTTCCTCCACGGCGGCCTTGCTCTGCTCATCACGTGGGTCCGGAGAGCCACTCACACGCTCTGTTGGCTGTCGGTCAATTGCTCAAGGCCTCCGCTCACAATACGGAACCGCATCGGACGCCATCACGACGAAAGTGAATCTCGACAAAGAAAGCAGATCCGAGGCGGGCGAAACGCACCCTTCGACACAGGAATGTCCCAAATCCACCCAAAGCCGGACCTCCTTGGCCTTCGAGCCGAGGCGACGGCGGTACGCGAGGGCGTTGGCGAGGTGAGACAGACGCAGGTGGCGTGTGACGTCAATCTGAAGAGGAGAGCAGTCGTGATCGTAAAAATTTTCACGACTCCTGCAAACATTTTCGCGACTCCGACAGACCGTAAAAATAGAAGCGTCCGCTTCAATTTTCACGATTTGTCGGAGTCGCGGGTTTTGTAGTGTCCTGTTTGGACACCCCTTAACCGAGCTTTTGGTTGCACGTCAAAAGATCCCCAGGTGGTCGAAATTAATCCTCAGTCCTCCGCTGGGGCGTGCCAGATGCCCGTCGTAGGTTTGGCACGTAAAACCCCCAAATTTGGCTTTTCTTGGTGTCGTATTTTCTTCCACAATGTCGTGGGATAGCCACATAAACCATATAGTAACTAAGATAGCTCAGATCACAGGCATTATAGGTCGTATTAAATACCTTCTTTCGACAAAAATTAAGTTACTCCTTTATAATTCGCTCTTTTACTCTCATCTAAACTATTGTCAATTGGTATGGGGAGCAACAACATTTTCGAACCTTCAACTTGTTCATACATTACAAAAAAAATGTCTTCGGCATATTTACAATGAGCCTTATGGAGCGCCAAGTACTAACTTGTTCAACCGCTCCCATGTGATTAGTGCATTCAACCTGTATAGATATCGATTACGTTCGAGGTATAAATTAGAAACACGAAACAATATTACTAACTTACGTGATCTGGCTCATCTTCAAATAAAGAACATAACTAGCTACTCAACAAGACATAGAGAAAATTGGGTAGTGCGTACACCTCTTCCGAACTATGGAAAAGGATTGCCTTAAGTTTCATACTACCGTCTTTATTAAATAGATATCATCTTGTGCATTTTAATGTATTTACCTGTAAGCACAGTGAACTCCGTAGAATGTATGAAACAGAGAGAGTATGATTTTTATGATTTTATTGTTTCAATGTGTGCGCCCTAAACATTTATGATCACAGTGATTTTTTTTGTGAGTGTGTTGTTGCAATGTATTGTTAAGATTACTTTTCTTCACACCTTTTTTCTTTTTGTTTTTCTCTTCTGTGAATACTTTAGCACGATGCTGCTTAGCTGCCAATATTAAGGGTCTGTGGACTCGTCAAGCTGCAGTGCTGTAGCTTTTTTCCACAGCTCCTTCATTTTCTTTGTACAAGGTGAAAATAAACTGATTTCATTTCATTTCATTTGAATCTATTTGCCGGTCCCTCCTTTCACTAGGTATACGAACAACTTTCAAACCCCATATAAAATTACGTGACCTCATTTCGAAGCCAAAAGATGCAACCCCTCCTGAATCTCAAAGTGGTATTGTATACAAAGTGAACCGTCAGGACTGTGACAAGTGTTACATTGGAGAAACTGGCCGCAAACGGAGTACCCGCCTCAATGAGCACGAAAGAGACGTGGAGAAGGCTACACATGCCACAAGATCAAAAACTGAACTGGTGGACCATTGTTGGACGACTGGTCACACTTTTGACCTTGCGAACGCTGTGACCCTGGCACGCGAACAGCGGTGGAGCCCCAGAAGATTTCTGGAATCACGGTGTATTCGCAGTGACCCATCCGCCTGTAATTCTAAACGCGGCCCCCTCCCCGACGTGTACACCGACATTCTGAAATAACTTTAACTTCACATCTACAACGGACGTAAAAAAAGTTGAAACGAGAGCCGACGATGATGATGTCTTCCGTATGCCATGGACGAAGAAGTCGGCAGAGCAAGCGCTACGGATGAAGAGAAGGAAGAAGCAAGCGTTGGATTGCTGGTAGCTAGTCGGGTGTTCCTAGGCCGCACTGATGATGTCTCCCGCATAGGAGACGAGACGTCTGATAAATTGTTGGCATTGTTATGCAAGTCGGAGGTAATTGTTTTTAATCATATGATTGGTTATGGAGGGCGGTGCATTATTGACTGGAGTGTTAACTATATTTTTACTGTGCTTCATCCTCGATTTCTAGTGGTACTTTGTTTGCAGAGAAGCAGTCTGCGTGCGCCGCCGTCGTTTGTCAATCTTTCTTTCGGTTTGCTTGCCGCCTCTTCGGATTAGATTTCAAAACGGTTCGACAGTCTAACCCTGAGCCCTCCCCCCTCCCCCACCCTCCCCCAACCACATAAAAAAATATCCTGACTACGAGCCT
The DNA here is from genome assembly GCF_016920785.2 of Ixodes scapularis. Lineage (NCBI taxonomy): Eukaryota > Metazoa > Arthropoda > Arachnida > Ixodida > Ixodidae > Ixodes > Ixodes scapularis. The sequence goes on along the minus strand of NW_024609846.1, from coordinate 169,359,783 downwards.
GGTTCTGAAAACCGTGCTTTCCATGACAATCCTTTTGTCAGGGACAGTCTTTCGTCTCACATTCCGCATGAAACCCTAGCCATAAAACACATTCTATGTTTATAAAACCAAGATGTTTTCTGCAGAATGAGATGATGTCAGTCATTTTTATGGCACTGAAAGACCTTTTTTTCTTGTGAGCAGTTAGGGCTTTGGATGGAATAAAGCGAGGTCAGTTTTTTCCCCTCGCTCTTCATCTTTAGATTAAATATGCAGGTTACCTGCATTAACGTTTTTTTCTCAGGGGCATGAAAAAGGGTTTACTTCATCTGGGTTCATGAAAGGATTATGTTCATTTGCAACTTTTTATTGACGCAAGTTTTTCTTCAGTTTCTTTTTTAAGAACATATCCGCCACTCAGCTAGACCTTCACGATTAATTACAGCGCGTCATAACAATTTATTCCAACTGATTTAAATACATAAGTCTAACGTGGTATAAAGGCACGTAATAAGTTTTTTTTTCGCCTTTTTTTTTGCCACGTCAGTCCGAAACGAACGCTGAAGGATGCGCCCTTCCCCCCTCCTCCCCCCCCCCCCCCTTCCACCCGGCCCCCCGAAAAAGGAAGTCCATTCAAAGCTGCCCTTCCGATGGTCTCGCACAACCGGTTTGTTGCCTCCTTTAGTTTTCAGTTTAGAAGTGAAAGAAGTGTTATCTAAGACGTGGCTATTCACTTCTTATATCGGAGTGGGATGCCTGGAGGACTTTTTTAAATACTTAGCACTGCCAGCGAATTAAGTTGAATCCATGAAAAGGTGATGTTCGAATTTGGTTTGATGCACTTTTCAAAATATTGAAAAACCAGACCATATAGGGTTTAAATTTTTTTATTATTCGAGTGCCCTGTACTAAAGTATGTGGATCTCACGTTCTTCAGGTGTACAGAAGGTCACAAGAATAACTGGCTTTATACCTTCAAGATTCCGCGGTTCTGCGTGAAACATGCAATAAATAACTGTGCTGATAGAGATAGATGCCTTTGTAGCGTACATCTGGATGCAACTGCGATGCTCTACAAAAAATAGGTGGAGGAACTTCAGGCCCAAGTTCAGGTCCTGGAGGAGAAGGTGTCCATGGTTGAAAACAACTATGGTAAGCGACGTTTGTTTTGCGAAACAATTTCAGCCCTTTTGAACTATAGACAAAAGTAGTCGTTCAAGTAGTCTAATAAGGATTAATATTTTCCACTCTCCAAATGTTGCCAAACTTTTCCACTCTCCGAATTGTAAGTTTTAGACGGCATGTTGACGTAAGCAAAAATTACTGCTGCTGGTTTTGTGAAGGAAAGGTCAACACGAACATTTGCTACTACGTCATAATAATTAAACCGGAAGCAAGATACAAATGCATATGACTTGATCAGTAGCATGTTAGTTGCAGATAGTATAAATACAGTAGCTTTAATGCTTTTTAGCTATGCAAATGATGGTTTTCGGCTTCAAAGTGATTCAAATTGAACAACCAGTGCTCTGCTGTCAAGTAGTTTAACAATATTATATCAAACATATTCATACAATAGAAGCTACATCTGAGTGTCTAAACCTACCTTTGTGTTTTGCACATCATAACGAATTGTATAAAATGGGGTGCCAAGGTGAGCTATATATTTAAAAACCGTCTCACAGCTACGTGCATGTCTGCATCGCTATGTGTTTCAGCTCGGAGGATTCTAGAAGAAACAATGCCAACCATATTTTCTTAGGTAATTAGCTAAAACTTGTTAGTTAATTCTTTAAATATTGCTTTTATGGTCCATACTCCAGAAGGAAAAATCCATCAATGTAACCCTGTTTGGCAGTCAATGTTTTCTAGTGAACCGCTGACTGTGCCTGACTGTACGTCAAGCATGTCTGATTGGCCAACAAGTTACTCTGACCGACAGTCAAACTCCAGTCAGACCCCGCTTGTCGGCTTTCTGATGGTTTCCTGGTGGCAGTCGGCCGCCGTGAAATGCCATCAGGATGTCTTGGTGGTGATTCTGACTGTACATCGATTGTCTCTGACTGTACGTCAGAAAGCTTTGACGTGCAGACAGACGTACGGTCAAAGGACGTAAAGTTCGTTCGGATACCACTATTTCGTCAAATCGATGAATACGAAAAGTAATCTATGCACGAGAAAACGATTTCGAGACGTGAGCCCACAAAACCGCTGACGTTAGAGATATGACACGCAACCGACCGACAACCTTGATCAGAAGCCCGCCGAAGCGCCGAACACGACACTTCGCACTTCGCTTCGCCCATAGAGGCTTCGCCGAGCTTTCATGAACGATAGCTCTCGACTCGTTTTGTTTGCCCGCTTGCTCCAACCTGTCGATCCTGCCCGGGCTCTACAATGCCTTATGTTTTAGTAGAATTTCTACTCGACAATACCCAGCCTGTTGTGAGTTCCGACGATGTAAGGGACTTTAGCGGTGTAGTTGAAGACAGACGACAAGATGTACCAGGTCTACTGGGCCGCTGACGCGCGAACAAAAGGATCGTTCTGCGACGCGAAAGTACACTACATGGCAGGTGAGTAAAACTGAAGTACGGCGAGTGATGTACGAGTGCTTTGCATAACATGCTGACGGCTTAACTGCATTTGCAGCCGAAGCATCTCGTATAAAACGAGTAGTCAAATCGAGTTTGTGTAGCGGTGGCGTAGCATAGGGGTTCAGTACGCACATACGTACGCATGTGGTCGCGGGTTCGATGCGCGGTAGTCCTGCTTTTTTTTTCTTTTTTTTCTCTCGAACATTTTGTTTTATCGAGGCATTTGGCGATATTTATGAGTGCGTATAGCTTTACTCTTATATAAATGCTGCCCTTGTTGATGAAATTCCCTTGGCAGTGGCAGTCAGACGTCATCTGATGGACCATCAGATGACGTCTGATGGTCCATCACGTTCAACCAAGGCTGCTGACTGGCAGTCAGTGTCCCAAATTACGTATCTTGATGGAATTTTCAATAGGGCTGCAAGGGCAATTTTAAAGACATATATGTCATGCAAGGCTAAAGCAATATATACAACAAAAAATGAAAGATGTTTGCAACACCCTGTAACGCCGAATTAGAGCACAGGTCTTGAGGAGGAGGAGGGGAGGGTACTGAGGGAAGGGTATGCCTTTCCTCCTCACCCTGCCTGCTACTCCTCCTCTTCCTTCTCCTCCCCTCATCATTAAAGCTCCTCCCTTCCTCCTCACCCTCCCTCTCCCCCTCCTCATCTCTTCCCCTATTTGCTTCTTCTCTTCTCCCTCCTCCTCCCCTCGCCCTTCTCCCCGCGCGGTGCATTATGAGAAATATCCCATAATGTACCGCGCAACGACGCCGACGGCGACGCCGCTCAAGCAGGAAACGGGCACCTACGAGCTGCGCTCTAAAACAGCCGCCTCGGAGATATTTCACCCCCAGTTCTGGCCTCACACTCCTACGATTGCGAAATCATAGAAAGAAAATGTTGAAGTTGTTGGCTATCTCCAAGCCAGTTGCTTGTTGTTTAATTATGCATATTGCTGTAGCTTTCATGGCAGCTGTCTACAAGATTGCAATATGCACCATATAGCTGCTAATTAAAAATTGTATTTTGTTTAAGTATCCAAGAAACTATGGTGGTTATTGACTGCTGTAATAACTGCCGAGCTCATTAAGCATTGCGAAGCCCACTTAAATGTAGCTGCTAGTTCTCTGAAATAAATCTGTTTCCATTAAAAATGTCACTTTGTATGCTGTCGACAACTTTATTCTTCGGATTCTCCCACAATTCATAAAAAACGAGATACACAATTTGGACAAATTGTTAACAAACATTTTGGAAACAATACCAAGACTAATGCAAGAAAATGCTTCTAGTTTTGCAATTATGTAATCAGGCAGCCCTGGTTCATGGTGGGCGTAGCCTGTAATCTCTGCAGATATGTGCACGAAAAGGTCTATATTTAGAAGAGGCTTTAGGGAGGTGCACCTTGTCATGTGCCCACGAAATATTGCAACTATTTCGTACCAAAGTTGTTAAATATTTCCCTCGGGGAAAATAAAATTACAACTTTGTTGTTGAACATGTCAATACCATGTTCGCTGCGGCGTGGGTCACACAGCCTATGGCAGCTGTGCGGTTGCATATTATACTGATGGAGTGTAACCTTTAAAAGAAATGAACTGAGGAAGAAAATAATCTTTTCTTTCATATTTCATTAAGCATGCTTTTGTCTTGTCTCTTCCTCAGCCGCCTACAACATGGTAAAGAAGCTGCGCAAAATTGTGCACACACTGAATGCATCCCATTACTCCACATGAGCGGTGGCCGAGACGGTAAAAGTTTTGTTAGACAAAATGCTGTAACACTTGCTGTACTGCGGTTAGGCTTACATTGCAGAGCAGTGGCACATTCGTTAAAGAAATTGTCTTCGCCTAATTTTAGGCGGCTATATTTTCGGAAAAGAACTTCATAATTAAGCTAAGCCAGTAGCTGGTCTCGGAGAACAAGCAGCGCGCTTGAGACGGTTTGGAAATTCCTGGCTGTTTCCTGATATCCCAATCCTCGTGCTCCTCCTTGCTTTCATCTTAGGAAGTGCTTCATTGTACCATACTCTGTGGCCATTCTGATGCCTTCAGATGTCAGCATGGGCGGGACCGGTGCATGGTTACATTGCAGATTTGATATTCCATATGGTGCAAACATTGGACAGGGCAAGGACAATGTTGGATCAAAATTTATGATGGTTTGGACAACTGGTACACTCAGCTGTGCAGTTGCAAACGCTACGCACTGCAGCCTGCAAGGCCTTTCACATCTTAGGATAGCTTTCGAAAAATGCTCTCCAGTGTCAATGTTGTTGGTTAATTTAATTGGTTTACTTTTTTTCAGGACCCAGTATTTATGAAACATGCATATGTTATAGGTGCAACTCTGACTGCTAAATCTGACAGGAATTTTTGATTCAGTACCCTTTATATATTGAGAAGGTGCAGCAGCTTTTCAGGCTATTCATGCGCACTATTTAGCATTTAGAGAATTCAACACTGTTTTGGTCGACGAAAATTGCTGTCATGCTTCTTTCGGACGTCGGCACAAGACCGATATCGACCTGGAGGCTGTTGTTCGGACACTCTTTCAGACTACTCAATCATCGGACGTCTTTCGACCACTGTTCGAGTGCAAAATAGAGGCTGATTGCAATTTTTCTTACAATAGCTAGGTAGCCACGAGCTTCCGCACAATAACGCAGAACGGAGCTATTGTGCATCCACTCGTTCACTGCGTTTTGTTAGGTACTTTGGGCTCTTTACAAACTGCAGTTTATTTTTCATCCTTGGTTAAGGTGTAGTCCAAGGTATTTTACTTAATTAGCACTATGTTTATTAACAACTGAGTGTTTCCTGCAATAATAAGCCATATTGGTGCTGGACGGATATACACAAAAATGTTTAGTAAATGAGCAAGTTTGAATAACAAAAACCTATTCTGTCCAGGTATATTTGTTGTGCAGGTAAACATTAAAGACGGTGTGCTGGTCGAAAAGACCCTTCTCGAGCGTCTGCACTCCCACTGCCGTGGAAGTCCTGCAAAGTTTGCAAGGAACCTCGTCCGGAGTCTCTTCAGCCGAGAAGAACTTCGGAACAAGTCCCTTTTTGGCAAGGGCGCGAACAGCAACAAGGGTGGGCCTGTGTAAGAAGCCATAGATCAAGTGCGCTTGAATGCCATTCTTCGTACGTATTACCCCCCGAGTTTAAGGCAAAAAAGTCTACCGCGTACCGGTGTTCTTGTTTTCAGGACAGAGTACTTGATATTTGAAGAGCTGTGATCATAGGGAATCCTGATGATATTGCTTTAAGCAATGATCATTGTATTTTTGTACACATTATACTACTCATTACCTTGTTTTTATTTCAAACTCTTTGGCAACAAACTTAAGATACTACACTTTGCCAAAGCTAGACACATATGAGGTGTGTTAAAAGGAAAAAAAATTAAATATGCTATCAGGCCCGCAGGACACGCTGCGGCTATACCCACCTAGTGGCAAGGTTTGACAGGAAACTGCCACCATTTGTTCCGCTAGTAGCATTAGTCATTGAGTTACATCTGCTGAACTAAGCATGTGCACAAGCCGTTCATCGGAGTCGTGAAAGAATGAAAAAAATAAAAGCTACTGTGGTCATTGGGAACCACAGTAGCTTTCATTTTTTATTTATTTTTTCATTCTTGGGGACTTTGAACATCGCACGGTGCAAGGAAGGACTTCAACAACAAGGCTAGCAAGCAAGCCCTTGTCAAAACTGATGTGCTCGACCGGAGAGTTGAATCGGGACTGTGACCCTGTGCGTAAGAATCAACGACTTTGGAACTTTAGTAAAGTTTACAGCTTAATTGTCGCCTTCCTTTTGTTTAATTTAGTAGATGTCTGTGTGCTACTTCATTTTTAGTTTATTTTAATGGTTGTCCATGTGATATTACGATTTTTTTCCTTGAACGGCGGAAGTGCTTGTTTCGAGTTTTGGTGCTTTTATGTATAAAACATTTTTGCAAACCATATTCTCTGTCTGCTCCCTCGACAACCAATCCCACCAAAGGGCTGTGATTTTCCGACGTCGAATGACATGTTACTATGTTTCCTAACTAGCGATTGCCTGCATTTTATCTTTGTAGCATACATAATTGTCGGAATTCCAAACTTCGAACCAGGAAAATAAAGATTGGTCAGTGGCCTATTCCGTCGATGTATCTACGTAAACACACGTTTGGCAGTGTGGATAGCAGTAAAATGTATATTTTGTGGATATTTATAGAGATGCATTATATGATCCCATGTCTGGACCTGAAAGAATGGTACCTGCCACATGGCAATAATTTTAATGTGATGCTAGAAGTAGCATCACATGAAAATTGTTTTATATGGGGTGGGTACCCTATTTTCCAGGCCCAAACACGGGATCATATAAAGCAGTCTCTATATGGTATATAAGGATTTGGGCAGATGTGGTGATATACATCCAGATACGGCCTGATTATGCATATGTGGTCAAATCTATCGAATTCCTTACATATCCATATCTGTATTTTTTATTATAAGTCGAGATATGACATGTATGTAAGGGATGGCTTTTAGCATCAGCTGCAGTACATCGGAAGGTGAAACAGTAGGTATGTCACTCTATTAAACGATTCCTATAATATTCCGGCGTTGCCTGATACGGTTTAATATACGGTTAGACCCACTCCGGTGAAGCTCTACGGATGGGCCAGATACGGTTCAGCTTCCGCTTCGACCAATTACGGTTGGGTTTCCGGACTGGGTATTTCCGGTTCATTTTACGGTTTCAAGAAATCTGGCCCATATGACGGATTGAAATCCCGGATTCATTCCGGTTTATTTTTAAACCGTTTTTTTTTTTTGGTAGGGAAGCAAACAGTTGTACCAACAAGATTTCACGTATTTTGCGAATGCTGCGTAAAGCGCAAATTGGAAGACAAACAAAAACAGACATTTGTGGGTGTGCTTAATATTGAGCTTGATCTGCTTCCTTACCGTTGAGCATGTAGGAGGAAGGAAAATCTCCACAATATTTAAACTTAAGGTAAAGTTGTACCTTCTCGGCTTTGTCTTGCACGATGACTGTTCAAAATTCATTTTTATTTGATTCACTTGATTAAGGACGCAGCTGCCTCAGCGAGGTTCAGTAGGAAAAGGATAAGCACGCTGGCTTTTTTGTGATGGAGTGACAAGTCATAGGGCATGACTTGTCACTCCAGGCCCATAAAACACTTGCATGCTAATGTGTTTATTTTGCTGTGTTTTTGGCTTTTTTCAGGCTACGCATGCAGCAAGTTTGATACTACTGTATTGCAGCTGAAGAACAGCCTCTCCTCGATGCTCGCACGGGAGATCAAGTAATTTGCTAAACCAGGTGTGTCTAAGTTCGTTAAGATAGGTTTTATATATCATATTGTAGAAATTACCTTCCTTCTTATGTAAAACGTGTTTCTCGAGTCTGATAATCCAACTCACCGAGCACATGCCAATATCGGAAGCATTGGCATCATCGGCACAACATGGTTAAGTAGTACAGACAAGCAGGGTCTACTCTTCAGCACTTTCTTTCAAATTTTATAATATTGCAAAATAAGCACGCGTCCTTTGTGTACAAGGACCCTTTCTTCTATTCTTTATATATTTTGACAGATATTTGCGTTGCAAAAAGTGACTTCGAGAGACGTTACATGAAGTCAGTTTTTGTAAATATCTGTCAAACTTTACAAAGTATAAAAAAGAGAGCCCTGATACACGAAAGATCCACTCTTCAAATCAGAGTGCTCAATTGTAGACACTGGCCATTTGTACTATTAAACCAGGTGTTGCCGAAAATGATCACGCTTCTCATATTTGCAGGTGCTCAAAGTCGGATTTTCAGGCTATAGAAACATATTTTGCATCAAAAAGAAGAAAATACTACACTGCAACGTAATATATAACACCTATTTTGAGAGAGCTCAGAGGCACCCAAATAGTCTTTCAAAAACGTGAATATTGACTGTGTCATGGCCGCCATGGAGTCATCCTTAATTTGTTGAGTGGACAAACGCCCACAACGTTGTGTTTGTTTTTCTTATTTGGTAATTAATATTCTATTTGTGTACACATCTCTGCATTAAGTCGTGCAAGCAGCATCTTGGATCCAAATACATTTTGTTTTTATGCGAGCACTTTTAAAAATGAACATAATAAAGCAGTCTTACATGTGTTTGACTATGCTTGCCTCAGCACCTTTACTTTAATATGCAAATTTAAATGGAGCAGATAGTTACTCCACAGCTGTTTGCTGGTACTTCATCCTTATAATTCACACAAACTGATTACGTTTGTTTCACGTACAAGCTGTTACTCAGCTACAGTAGGTGTACACGTATCGAAGCTTGGAGCTTACTGCACGTACAGTAGGAGGTATAAGTCGGCTGATGTGCATGCATGTGAATGCTGTCTGCGTGCAATGTAAAGCTCTGTGCATGTTCAAATAACTACAGTGAACTTTCGTTAATTCGACTTCGACGAGACTTAAATTTTGTCGAATTATCCGAATGATCGAATTTTATTTATTTACAGAAAAAAACCTGCTTCGCCGTGAGGCATTATTGCAGGGGGTCGGTTTCATACAAACACTTTTGTTTTAGAACATAAGTAATACACAAAAAAAGCAAAACACTTTCTATGGATCAATAATGAAATTAAATAAAAACATACTGTCTATAAAAACACTACACAATTGAAAATTCAAAAAACCAAATTTGCCGCAAGCACATCTTTCGGCAATCTATTCCACTCTTCAATGGTTTTCGGAAAGAAGGAAAAAGCAAAGGTGTCGGTGCGGCAAGAGTACGGTCTAATCTTCTTGGGGTGATCTGCTCTTTCGGACACATAAAACGGTTCATGTAAAACCACATCTCTGTTAATTAATAGTCTATTGTTGTAGATATCATCTAAAAATTTCATCCTAAACAATTTTCTACGCTCACTGAGTTTCTCCCAATGTAGGGCATGTTTCATGTTAGTGACACTCGCTCCAAGTTCGTAATAGTTTAGTACAAATCTAGCACATTGATTTTGTATCTTTTCAAGTTTGTCTATTAAATAATTTTGGTGTGGGTCCCAGACAACTGAGGCGTATTCCATACACGGACGGATATATGTAAAGTATAAAGTTTCTTTAACTTTTCTCGGGGCTTGCCGAAAATTTCTTTGTACAAAATTAAGCATTCGTATTGCCCTTAGGGCTATCATTTCAACATGTCCCGTCCACGTTAAATCATTAGATAACATAACACCTAGGTATTTTACATTCGAGCTAGGTTTAATTATTTCATTATTTATCATGTACACGGAAGTAGTGGGATTTTTTTTCTTAGTAAATTTAACATGCACGCACTTTTTAACATTTAGGTTCATTCTCCAATTTTTACACCATACAGAAATGTTATCTAGATCACTCTGTAAAGTATTAATATCGTTAGAATCATTAATTAATCTATAAATAACACAGTCGTCCGCAAATAATCGAATATACGATTGCATGCCAGAAATAATGTCGTTTATATAGATCGGGAAGAGCAGAGGACCCAGTACCGAGCCCTGGGGGACACCAGACTCGACTTTTACATACTCAGATTTCTCCCCACCGAGCACGACACATTGCCCCCGTCCACTTAGGTAATCTTTAATCCAAGCCAGTACGTTGCTATGCAGTGACAGTAAGCTAAGTTTATAAAATAATAAATAATTAAAAATAGGACAGAAAAACGTTTAAAATTAAACTTCCTTTTATTGTACCAAGTAATCAAGGGCGGTCTGCTGCCGTCTGCGCTTAAAAAGCGTGTGCAAAAGCATGCTCCGGAGAGCAGCGTAACTAAACGCCACGTCCCCATAAAATCAAACGCTACCAAAAAAAAGTTAGTAAAACATATAAAATAGCGCAACAGAAACAAGGACAAGAAGTAAACAGGACAAGCGCTAACTTTCAACTAGTTTTATTCTGGAAAATTGAACACATATATACACACGACAAGCAAAGCAGCACCACGTAAAAGTTGATTAATTTTTCACCCGATCATTCAAAAACTGAAATTCATTACAATGAAGAACAATAGAAGTGTCGCTGACACATGTCGTCCCACTTTTTTTGATAAAGAAAGCTTCCAATAGCTCTCGAGCGACCGTCTCTCGGCTTCTTCCTAGTATCCACATCTGCTGAAGTCGCGGAACACAGCTACACGTGTTGCAATGTATAGGCAAATGCGAGCCATATTTATGTTTTACTGATAATGCGTGCTCCCGTGCTCGGTCATTGATGCACCGCCCCGTCTGGCCAATGTATACCTTTCCACAACTCAGGGGGATTTCGTAGACCACACCCACTGTGCAGTCCACATAAGGGGTGACGTGTTTTTTGTCACACGGTGCTTTTGCCTCCTCATCAGAGATGCGGGCGCACAACCCAGCCAACTTCTTTTAAACTTCTGTACTTTTAAAAACTAACACCCCTGTGACGCACTGTGATACAGTACAAAGTATTCTGTCAGCTTTTGAACAACATGGGAAAGGTTTATTTTTTACTCATGAGCTACCTGACAACAATCATTTGCAGTTTTTAGATATTAACATCACCATCAACGAACGACGTGTGTGCTGGATGTATCGACCTCGCGCGCGGAAAGAGTTACTTCCTTTTGATTCAGCGCATTCAAAGACTGTTAAGAGAGCGATTGCAACTTCGTGCCTGGAGTCTGCACTGCCGAAGTCTTGTGACCATCAGGCGGATGCTAGTTTTAAATACCAAATTTCTAGACTGGAATTAGCTGGCTTCCCGTGTTCGGTCTTGGTTTCTGTGGCGGAGACCGCCTTACAAAAAATGAAGGGGTTGAAAAGAAAGGTCCCAACGAGGCAGAGAACAAAAAGACCAGAGGTCATTCCGTACATACACAAGGTTGCCCACAATCTGAAGAAAGTTGCAACCAAGTACGATGTTCCAGCTGTATTCTCTGCCCCAAAGAAGTTGGCTGGGTTGTGCGCCCGCATCTCTGATGAGGAGGCAAAAGCACCGTGTGACAAAAAACACGTCACCCCTTACGTGGACTGCACAGTGGGTGTGGTCTACGAAATCCCCCTGAGTTGTGGAAAGGTATACATTGGCCAGACGGGGCGGTGCATCAATGACCGAGCACGGGAGCACGCATTATCAGTAAAAAATAAATATGGCTCGCATTTGCCTATACATTGCAACACGTGTGGCTGTGTTCCGCGACTTCAGCAGATGCGGATACTAGGAAGAAGCCGAGAGACGGTCGCTCGAGAGCTATTGGAAGCTTTCTTTATCAAAAAAAGTGGGACGACATGTGTCAGCGACACTTCTATTGTTCTTCATTGTAATGAATTTCAGTTTTTGAATGATCGGGTGAAAAATTAATCAACTTTTACGTGGTGCTGCTTTGCTTGTCGTGTGTATATATGTGTTCGATTTTCCAGAATAAAACTAGTTGAAAGTTAGCGCCTGTCCTGTTTACTTCTTGTCCTTGTTTCTGTTGCACTATTTTATATGTTTTACTAAGATGAACCAACTAGCCGAACAACGTACCTTACAAAAAAAAGTTGTACGACTGAGAAAAATAACAAAAAAAATGGAAAAGAGAACCCGCACTTTTCGACGCACAAGGTGGACCGCACATGATATACTCCGTTTCACCCTATGTATAGTGTTCTCGGGAGAATGGATTTACATTGCGTCCGAGGCGGAAGAAAAACGTTTCACGTGACGACTCCTTGTAGTATTGAGCTGCCATTGCCCGACTTAACAAACTGACATGGAATGCCACTTCTAAATGAGGAAGACAGAAACATATCACTCTTTTAGTGAGAACCTTCACCGTTGAATGAAGAGCGAAACCGGCGAGTTTACGATCTTTCTGAGTCACATCTGAAGAAGCTATTCGTCATGTTTAATACTTATGTCGTGTCAGTGGCGGATCCAAGGGGGGGGGGGGCGGTGGGGGCGATCGCCCCCCCCCCCCCCCCCCGAACGCCTCGCCAGGCAACCCCCTCCCCGGGGTTCTTCGTCAGCTCGGAGAAAGAACGTAAGCAATCGACGCGAGGGACAAAAGATTAAAACAGCGGTGGGTGGATGCGCCTGCTGGGCGCTTCTAAAGTGGGGTTTATCTCCGTCAAGATCACGTTACGTCTTCCCGATAGGGACGGCGCCAGAAGTTTCGAAGCGGAGATACAGTGGGGGAGGCGCACCAAATATCAGGGTTCTCGACTGCAGGCACACTTCCAAACAAGGCCAGCACGTCGAGCACGGGGGGAAAATGCCTTCAACATATCTAGTCCCCTTGCTCTCTGTCTCTCTCTCTCTCTCCCTCTCTCTCTTTGAAGGTTGTCTGGGAAAAATTTGTGCCCTGAAAGCTCCCAAACGCAGACGCCAAGCAGCCTTCCTCAAGGGTACGATCCTATACACAGCGGATTATCCTTTTCGTTTGATGGTTTCTTCGTGGTTCTGGGCTTGTCTTTTGGCATGTCTTTTTTGGCTTGCTTTGAGATGCTGTCGCCCACGGGCTCACTAAAGGTATCCTATTGGCACGGTGTGCTCATTGCCAAGGGAAGTGCGGAGGGGACGTACCAGGAGGCGACGTTCCAAGGGGGGGGGGGGGGGGGATGCAGCTTGTACAACCAGGTGACCAATTGCTTTTCTTCTCAACTGAGAGAGGAAGCAAATGCTCTGGGGTACAGTGTAGTCTGGGTCTGAGCTTCTCCTGAAGACGCTCCGGACTTCCCCATGACCTTGGCTTAAACATAAGTCCGCTTTCGTCCTCGCCTCCATCCCTCACTGAGGATAGGCCGCAGCGCGGAATACAGAAAGAAGCTGACGAGCGGCAGAAGGGGGAGATGTTTCTTCTAATGGGCTTCATACTGCCTGCGATACGATTTCTCGTGGCGGGAAGATAATAAAAGAAAGATAAACGGTACAAACACTCTAAAGGCTGGAGGCTGCTTACACGGGGTCTTTAAGCCGACGCCGGAGGCATTTATTTGTATACAATGCCGTTTCAACTTAGGGTGGCGGGACATATTTTAGGAAAGGCGCCCGCTACCCCTTGTCTCCGCTTGGCGCCGTCTTTACTTATCGAGTTAAACGCGGCTTCTGTGGATTGACGGCAGAGCTTTCGCGCGGCTTTGCAGGAGCGAATATGTGTGTGTCGAACGGAACAGAGGCGGGAATTGCTGGTTTGCAACTGCGGCTTCGAATCCCCTACCTAGAGACATGTGGAAAACGAGCCCTTTCAAAGATGCGACTATACATAAACTAAATAGACAGTGCCTGTGCCCGTTTGAGTGAACACCGACTCCCAAACATCCATGCTGCAGTCGTGATCGGCCTTTTTCCCAGTTGAGATTCGCCGACCGGACAACCGCTCTGCCCAATCATATCTCTGCACCTGTCCTCTCGACCCTGACGAATGAGCTAACTACCCAGAAGCAAGTGTTCCTTTCATACAGAAAATATTCAGACGAAGTGCAATTGAATATAATTTGGAAGGATCCATTGCTGGTTTAAGGTATTGTCTAAGTTTAAAGGTTATAGTTGCCGAACTGCAACATGCTTTCAAAAATATTCAACAATTATTCGCTTTCGTTTTCTCGAGTTGCATCCAGAACACGTGAAAACGCGAGTTTGGGTTGGCAATGCCGCATGTGCTGCGCTCTGGACATTCCAAATATACGGTGAACAACCGACGAACGTGCCTGGCAGCGTTCGTTTCGCTCGCTGCGTCAACAGTGTTTTGACGCCGCGAACAGCGTCGAAGCCGCCGGGCCATTTTTGTCGCGTGTTTGCAACGTACTCGCTCCATTGAAGCAACCGGCGACAATGAAAAGTATGTTTTAAAACCACGTTCTGCATTTTGGCACTGAATATAAAGTTCTAACTACTATACCAGGCTTAATCTCAAAAGAACATCCGAGTTTTAGATTAAAACGTTTTTCGCATTGTCATTAGCTGCATGAGCTTGCTCCGTATAGTTGGTAAAGGTTGGCTCTCCGTACATGCTCTGCGGGTGTAACGAGAATATATAAATATTTAAGCAAAAGGAGCCCAAAAGTTGTAGCCCCGCCGGGGATATCTGAGCCATCAAGTTACACTGTCTGCGATTGTCACAGCCGCTATAGCGCCAAACATTCATCCCCAGTAGTTAAACTTCTTTTTCTATTTCTAGCGCGCTGCCACACGAATGGAGTAATCTCGTTTCCTATGAACTACAAAATTCCTTGCGTTATGGTGTTCAGAAAGGATAGTGCCAACACAATTTTCTAGATACTTACCTCTAGCGTGGTCACCCGAAAGGTTTTGATTCAAAGAGTTCATTCTCGACAGGTAAACCGATGCAAAAGCTCTCAATATCTATATTATGTTATCAGAGTTCAGTAAAAACGATAACTCCACAAAAAAAAACACCCCCCCCCCCTTGCCGTTTTACACCGAGGAACCGCCCCCCCTAAAATGGAGATCTGGATCCGCCCCTGTGTCGTGTGCGCCAGCAAAACCACTGTTCAGCATGGTTCACATTGGGGCACATAAGGTTGTTGCGTGTAAACAGGGAGCACTGAGTTTTGGGACCTATAGACCAACACAGCTCTTTGACGTCACATCAATGTGATGGCGCTGCTGTCGGCACTGCGCATGCGCAGCGCCTCGCTTCCCCCGGATCTGGTTCCTGCACATGCGCTGTGTGGGCAAACGGGAGCTTGTTTTGTAAACACTGTTGTTGTATACGGTAAATAAAATGAGCGCGACTTACTGCCTCAAGGTATTCAAAAGTAATGACAAAGTAATTTCATTACTTTTTGAAGTAATTGTAATGTAATGTCATTACCTTTAGTCTGTGGTAATGTGTAATGTAATTTAATTACATTTTTGCAGTTCTTAGAAAAATAATTAGTATTGTAATTTAATTACTTTTTGAAAGTAATTTTGCCATCTCTGGAAGAAAGGAAAAGGGAACGTGCGCTTTCTGACGGGCAAGATGGACTGCAAACGATGCTACAGAAAAGCGCTTTGAGAGAGCGCGCGCTGTCTCCGCGCCCGACCACGTGCTATGCTCTCCGCGCTATTCCACGCCAGATTGGTTGCGCTGGCTCATGTCATTTGCTACGGTACATCTCAACGTCGTAGAGGAGCAGGCGCATATTTGCGCACGTTCCGCTTTGGAGCGAAGGGCCCCTGTTTCGCCGTACGTTGGTGATTTTTCTGCCGTGGTGCCGTGCAACGTGAGCCCGCGTGCATTCACTCGGGACGAATTATCCGATGCGGAGACTTCCCGAGTTCCAACTATCAAACTTCCCCTACCATAGAAATGTATGGCCGCTCGCCGGGACTTTAGAACACGATCGAATTAAACGAAAAGTCAAATTAACCGAGGCCGAACAAACGAAGGTTTGCTATAGGCTGCAGGAAATAGAATAAAATGCATATGTTGAAATTTACATTTACTGTGTTTCTTGTACACAACATGCACGGTTGCCTTAACAGTATACTGCATTTACTCGAGTAATAGCCGCACTGTTTATGAAGAAAACCTGAGAGTTCGCTTTTCCGCGTGGCACGCGGATTGCCAAATCACCGCGATCGAAAGCATGATTCCAGCTGCTTACAGGACAGAGATAACATCTTGGCGCCAAGATACCATCTGTGAAGGTTGCATTTGTATGAAGACTCGTGTTCTTGATCTAGTTATTTGCTGTGTTATTTATGCGCAACACAATGATTTGCAGTATATGTGCTTCGTACGAAACTAGACACAAGGGCCTCATTCATAAATAGTGCAGCTATTAATCGAGTAAATACACTACATGTTAATAAGCCGCGACATATTGTCACGGGTGGTGACCAATAAAAAAGAGATAAACAGGAATAAATAAACGTTTAATGTGGCGAACTTGTGCCAAAAATAAAAGGGTACAAAAGATAATAAGAGAGCGTCGCGGGCGTCGAAGTCGGCGTAACAGCAGAGTCGAACGCTGGGGCGAAACTGACTCCGCTCGCCTGACGGAATCCCTTATGTACCCTCGTGGGTTTCTGGATCGTTCGGCGTAGAAGGTTCGGCGCGTAGAACATTCTAACCTCGAATCAGCAAGACGGTTCTCGAATTCACTAGAACATCAAATTACACTGTCAACAAAAATCTGTAGTCGCGGCCAGGAATCGAACCCTGGCCTTCTGCGTGGGAGGCAAGCGCGATAACCGTTAGGCCACGCGCTTTTTTTTTTCTTTATTGCCGGACAAAAGCACAAGCACAGACACGACACACTAATACAACGTAAATATATAAAAAAAAAACAGTCAGCCTTTGGCTATCTTTGTACGGTTAAAACTTTTCCATCGTCAGGAGCCGTTCAATATGCGGCAGCCACTCAGGGACATATTGCTGGACCTTGCAAACTTCGACAAATGAAATAATATTTTCCCGAAAGTACTCCCTTGCCTCACGCGCATCTTTGTCAGCATGGCGCACTGCCATCCGAGATCTCCAGATGCCATGCAAACATAATAACATTACCAGATCGTACGGTACACCGCCCTCATTTTCTACCGACAGGTACCTGATCCCGTGTGGATCTAGCGGTAACTCCTTTTTCAGGGTGCGTTGAAGGACGTCCCACAAGAAGACACCGTCCCAGCACTCCAGGAACACGTGTTCAACTGTCTCCGGCTTTTTACAAACAAAACAGTGGACCCCCCAGGGAACGAACAGGCCCTTCTCCTCCATCCAGGTCTTTACTGGCAGAGTACCGGTGTGCAACTTAAAGAAAAAAGTCTTAACGCCAGGAGGCACTTGCATTCTTTTCACCCTTTTTAAGACGTCCAGGCCTCTTCCCGAGGGAAACAAAACTCTGTACATAGGCGCAGGGAAGACCACATCACAAACATCTTTATACAATCTTTTGCGTGTCACTTCGCTCAAATAGTCCAGAGAAAAACGGGCTGCTAAGAATCGGCATGACGCCACTAGCTCTTTGAAATACCCATGAATGCCGCCTGGCTCGCTTGACGAAGATACTATAAACTCTGGCAGAGCCCGACCTAGCCTTACTTGGCATACGGTTCGCAAAAACGGATCACTTGTATCGCGAAAAAATATAAAACGATTTACTACCTGACGTAGAAACAAGTGCGACAAGCTTAGTCCACCCTCGCGCACACGACGAAAAAGATTAATTCTGCTCATTTTCTCCCAAGAGGAGCCCCAAATAAATACTGCGAAAACGCGGTGCAATTTCTGTACATTCACCCGAGAGCAGTGTAACACTTGCAACACAAACCACAGCTTGCTCACAAGAAACAAATTGCAAACTGTGGCACGTGCAAAAATAGAAAGCCCGCTCCCCTTCCACTTTTCCGCTTTGTCACGGAGCTCCACTACCTGTCTGCTCCAGTACGGCTCACTATCGCGGTAGTACTCCAGGGGCACACCTAAATACTTTACTGGAGTGCAAACCCATTTTATATTCGCGAAGACACTCGGCGTTGAAAACCACTCCCCGTGCCAAAAACCTATACACTTGTCCCAGTTTACTGCGCTCCCACTGACGTTACAGAACCGTTTGATTATATTAACTGCTTCAACGATGCTTTCTTCATTTGAACAAAACAAGGCAATATCATCCGCGTAGGCCAAAACGCGCACTTCGGATGAATGTAGCTTAAATCCACTTATTCTACTATTTCTAATAATACTTAAACAAAAAGATTCTATGTATATACAAAAAAGGAGAGGGGATAAAGGGCATCCTTGGCGCACTGAACGCTGCACCTGAATACGCTTTCCGACCGACTTATTTACTATTAGGCTAGTCGTACTGCCACTGTACGCCATTTTAACTCCTTCCCGTATAACAGATCCTACATTTACATGATCAAGGACGGCCAAAAGGACGTCATGTGGTACCCGATCAAAAGCTTTCTCAACATCCACCTGAAGCATGGCAACGCGACTATGCATGGCATCGCAACACTCGAGGACACACCTCGCTGTGTGCGTATTTGTAAAAATCGTTCTTCCCTTTATCCCACATGTTTGATGAGGACCAACTAGTTCGGTTATTACACTTTGCAACCTTCTTGCTAAAATTTTCATGAGGATTTTGTAGTCCACGTTGGTCAGACTGATGGGCCGATAGGATGTGACCTGCCTAAGTTTAGTGACATCTTCTGTCTTAGGAATTAAGACGGTATGAGCCGTTAGGAAAGAAGGTGGAAGAGTCTTTGCATCAAAAGCCTCGTTAAAAACATCCACTAAAACAGGAGCCAGCGTATTCTTGAGCGATTTATAAAACGCCGCACTTAGCCCGTCCGGTCCAGGGGACTTGCCGGGGTTCAAAGCTTCAATGGCCGTCTTAACTTCCTCATATGTAATGGGTCCTTCTAAAATTGATTTTGTTTCGTCGCCGAGCCTCGGCATGAATGCCAAAAAATCGCTTTTAAAACCTTCTAGATTGACAGGATTGGAAGAAAATAATGCGCTGTAATAGTCAAAAAAGGCCCTTTCGATTTCGGCGCCGTCGCTTGTGACGACCCCATCATGTTCTATTTCCGCAATCTCATTCCGACGGGCGTACTTCTTTTCCATGCCTAGAGCTCGCTTTGTAGGCAACTCGCCCGCTATCAGCCTGTCGGCTCTAGCTCGCACAAGCGCGCCGCGATATCGGTCTCTATCTAACAGCTCGAGTTTTTCTTTCAAAAATAAAATATCGTCCTTAAAGACACCCGGCGATCGGCATTCTTCTTTTACTAGCGTCAGCAAGTTCGAGCGCATTGCCTTTTCCATTTTCTTTTCTTCGTTTTTAATGACGCTAGCTCTTTCTATGGCCATTATCTTTATGTTCTGTTTAAATATTTCCCATTTTGGCCCATGCCCAACTGATTTGTCCCCGTCTGTCATTCGTTCTATCGCTGCCTGAACTCGTCGCATGGAAATTTCATCTTGTAACAATTTTGCGTTTAATTTCCATAATTCCCAATTAAATGGTTTTTTAGAATCATTTTTACTTCGTAGGGAAAACTGAACCAGACAATGGTCGCTAAAGGACACTGGACTCACATGATAATCTTGACACAGGGGAACTAAATCCAAAGGCACATACACTCTGTCTAGACGGGCGTGACTGAGCCCTTGAAAGTGGGTAAATTTTAGAACTTGACCATTACGGATACAGTCGCCAACGTCCTCCAATCCAAACTCGTTAATTAAATCTTTTAAACATTCAGTACTCGCGTCTATGTATGGTGTAGAGCTTGTCTTGTCGCTTGCCGAGCACACACAATTAAAGTCTCCAAGCAGGATAACAAGTCGCGGACAGTTACAATGGTACTGAACGGCTTCAAAAAAGGCTCTTCTTTCCCCAACTCTGGTAGGCGCGTACAAACAGATGATGCGCCATTCACTCGACGAAAAGGAAAAATCGCAAACCACAAGGCGCCCCGACTCACAAGCCGTAACGGCCTGGACTACTGCCCCTAGGCACTGGCGAACCAAAATGACACACCCCGCGGACGTCCCTAAGGCTCGGCTGACGCAAACATTGTAGCGGGCCGTAAAAGGCCGCACCATGCGCTCAGTCTGGTCCTCTCCCTCGACCTTCGTCTCTTGTAGTGCAACAATATCGAGGTCGTGGTCTACGACTAGGCGGTACAGTTGCCTCTGCCTTCGACGGTCCGCGAGCCCTCGCACGTTGAGGGTCGCAAGTCGTACAGGCCTTTCGATAGAGATCATGAGCTATAGAAGGGCCAGACCAAGCGCGCGGCGCTTACCTTTCAATATCATCGTCGCACGGGGCAGTACGCTCGCACAGTGGCTTACTGAACCAGATTGTCGCAGTCCATCGGTGACGAAGACGGCGGCTGGCTGTCCGAGCCTTTCCAGCCCTCCACCACCTTCCATTTCTTCTCTTGTTGTCGCTGCCGTCCGTCCTTGGAGGGCGCTAAAAAGGCCTCACGCGGGCGCTTAGCAGAGCCAGGCTCGGTGTCCACCTCTTCCTGGGTGGGTCTCCCCTCAGGAACCTGAGCCGCGCCCGCCTGGGTTCTCCCAGGCGGTGCGGCCGACTGGGTCCCAGCTGCTTGCGGAGGGGACGAGGCCGCAGTTGCCTGAGGCTCAACTGCCTGCGGAGGGGCAGGAGGAGTGGTCGACGGTTGCTGCGGTGACAGGGTGTTCCCCACTGTAGGGACGATGTCGGTCGAGTCGTCCACCTCTTTCGGCTGCTCGGTTGTGGTTCCGGCGGGTGCTGCCGCTTTCTCCGCCTCTTCCTCGTCCATGAGGTCGTCAGTGTTGTCGTCGTACGCCCTTCGACCGGCGGCACGGGCGTAGGAGCGGACGCAGTCGGCCCTCTCGTGCCCGAAGGCACGGCACTCTGTGCACCTGGGGGCCCGGCAGTCACGTCGGATATGGCCCGTCATGCGGCACCGGAGACATAGGGGGGCCCGCCCAGGCACAACGACGAGCACCATGCCGCCGCCGAGCCGAAGCTGGTGCGGTAGACGGTCTAAGCTGACACCCTCCCGGAGAACAAGGCGCACGACACGGGTGGTTGACTCGACGCCGTCGAACCCCGGCACCTTCCAGCGCTCGTGCGCCACTTCCTTCACCTCTCCGTAGTCGGCGAAGGCCCGATGGATGGCGTCGTTCGTGACGCCGAACGACACCCAATGCAGCTTTACCCGTAGCTCCTGCCTGTACGGGTCCACGATGAGGCACTTGCGGCCCTTGACAACGAGTTGCCCGGCCCCGAGAAGCCTCTGCTTAGCCGCATCAGTCCTCAGGTCGAGCAGCCAGACATGGGACATTTGGAAAGCCCCGATTTTGGCCACTTCCCCGAGGACACCTGCATCGCCGAGTGGTCTACGGAAGTCCTCGAGCCGATACGGACGGGAGGCCATGTCCGCGTGTAGCACGACGGCACGCTTCATCGCTTCTCCTGAAGGCAGCTGGGGTAGAGCAATCCGGTATTCTTCGTCACCGGAAAAAGCAGAGTCACCGCGGCCGGCGGGGGCCGTTATCACCGCTCCTGCGGAGCTCATGATTCTGCGTCCTTTCGCTACGGCGGCCGGAAGAAGAATGCGTTAGGTCACGCGCGCGGCAATAGGCTCCTTGCACAGGTCGTCATTTCCGTTGCCCTCCAAAGAAGAGGGGAAGAAGGAGCTCCCCTCTTATCAGGACCCTCCTTTGTACCTTCCGGATTTGTACAGGCGTCGCTATTCTCCCCCCAGAAGATTATAGAAGATTAACCTGTCACTCAAAATTCTTACAAAAGCAGCTTCCCTCTCCTCCTCTTACTTGGTGTTCAAAAGTGTGCGATGTGACGTCAGTGCAAGGAGCCTATATATTGCGGTCTGTAGTTTCAATTGAGTTTCTAATGTATTCTGTAACAATACATCAGAAACTCAATTGCAACTCATTGTTCATTTTTGTAAGGGTGAGCAGTGAAGCCCTGTGAGCCTACTCGAAAACACATCACAAACTCATCAGGAAATTCACGCATCAGGAACTCAATGAAAATTCAGATGACAAAAAAATATTTGAAGCACGGTGGCCAATAGGTTTTTGGAACGGATTAGGTACGCGTAAGGAAGTTAATCACAAAATCAAAAGGAAGTCATGTGAGTCCATTGTGTTTTGTCAACGACATTTAAATTTAACCTAAATATCGATTTTCATAAAGAAGGCATCCAATAATCCAGCATGCCAAGCTGGGCATGCTGGGTTATTGCCCCAGCATGCCCAGCTTGGCATGCTGGACATGGTGGTTGATCTGGTCATACTGGTCATGCTGGTTTATCTGGTTATACTGGTCATGCTGGTTGATCTGGTCCCAGCTTCAAGCTGGGTTATTGCCCCAGCATGCCCAGTTTGGCATGCTGGTCCTGTTGGTTGATCTGGTCCCAGCTTCAAGCTGGGTTATTGCCCCAGCATGCCCAGTTTGGCATGCTGGTCATGCTGGGGGAGTTCCCAACCAGTTTAGCCTGTTTAAATTAATAGACAGGATAAAAAAGCCAACCTGTTCAGAAAAGCCAACTCGGCATCCAATTTATTATTTTCGTACTCGCGGCCGCCTCACATGAACTCAGATGCTACATATCCTCGGCGCTGACACAGTACTAAGCGACGCACAGACAGTGGTTGTCGGTGCAAAGCCAACAATGTTAATAAAACCAGATTGCTTGTCTTTCAACAGAAAAAATACTAGACACACGCCAAAAACAGGCAATAGCAAAATAAAATGCTACACGGATGAGAGAAGCGAACTTGCGTCCCGCCAGTGATTAGGGCGAAGCGGCAACTTGCGTGGTTGGCAGAGGCGAGGAAATCCGTGTGGCTTGGGTGGTATTATCGATACTCCTCGGCACCACCTTCATTCGCGAGCACACAAACGTTAGAAGACGCGAAGCGATACCTCAATCGGGACGTCCGACATCTTCCCGC
Source organism: Ixodes scapularis (assembly GCF_016920785.2). Classification (NCBI taxonomy): domain Eukaryota; kingdom Metazoa; phylum Arthropoda; class Arachnida; order Ixodida; family Ixodidae; genus Ixodes; species Ixodes scapularis. Next base: position 169,336,751 of record NW_024609846.1, on the reverse strand, counting down.
ACTGAACGGACTGCCGCTCGCTGTCTCCTCAAAACCCGCTTCGCTTGCACCGTCGTTCAAGTAGTCTCCAAACAACGCGCACACAGCCGTCCCCTCTGAAATCTGTCCAAGATATCCAAACGCGTCTCAAATTCTCCGTCCATACCACTCTCTCTCTCTATTTTCTCGCACACAAAGGTAGCTTGCAGCGCGCCTGACGCGCCCGGTCGTCTACCAAAAACGAGAGGACAAAGAACAGGACGTGGCCTCGTTTCAGCCAAAGCCGACATTGGCGCGCTCCCAGCAATGCCAGTTCGGCTATCTCTAGCCGACCTTGGCGTGCGCGCTCCCAGCATGACCAGCTTGACCACAAGGATTATTAGTTCGACCAGATTCGCCAGCTTGTCTCCCAGCATGACCAGCTTGTCTCCCAGCTTGACCACACTGGCTCCATGGAAAACTAGTTTGACCAATTAGGACCAGACTGGCTCCCAGCTACACCATATTGAATCTAAAACCAGATTCTAGTTAGACCATGCTGGTTTTTACTTAAACCAGACTGACCAGCTTAAATTCTAGCTTGCCCAGCTTAAACCAGCTTGATTGCCAGTTAAACCAGTTTGACTGCCACATTGACCAGATTGACCAACTTAGTTACCATCTTGGCCAGTTTGATTTTCATGCTGGTTATTCCAATAGGGATGCAGCGAAAGCTGCAACTACACCCGCCGTCCCACTAGCTTACGGCGATCGGAAATGATCTCTGGGATGCTGCAGACGAAGCTAGCGGTGCGCATGCTCAGTAGGAGCGTCTGCCTTCACTAGAAATTCAAGAAGACAACGCCTTGGCGCCTATTTGGCGTTTTCTTCTTGATCGTTGTTTTTCGGATATTTGTATATGCTAATAATCCCTGCTA